>NW_027494308.1:0-362058 GCF_021521415.1 Bidens hawaiensis
GTGTTGGGTGTTCCCTTGAAGAATTTCAACTTCGAAGACAAATGCTTATCATGCAAGAAGGGAAAGCAACACAAGAAATCCCATCACACCAAGAAGATTAATTCTATTGTCAGCTCCCTAGAACTACTTCACATGGATCTCTTCGGTCCAGTGAATGTAAAAAGTCTAGGAGGAACATCTTACTGCTTGGTGATCACTGATGATTTCTCTCGATATTCCTGGGTATATTTCCTGAAGTCAAAGGATGAAACTGTTCAGATGGTAAAGAATTTGATTACCAAGGTTGAGAATATCATGGGAAAAAGGGTTAAGTACATCAGAAGTGACAATGGGACTGAGTTCAAGAACTATGAGATGGAGATCTTCTGCTTACAGAAGGGGATTGAACACCAGTACAACGCTCCGTATACACCGCAACAAAATGGAGTGGCTGAGAGGAAGAACAGAACTTTATTGAAGGAGCCAGAACCATGCTGGCTGATTCGAAACTTCCCGTGGTGTTCTGGGCTGAAGCAGTTGCAACAGCCTATTATATCCTTAATAGAGTGTTAACTGTTAAAAGATTAAATAAAACCTGTTATGAACTTATGCATGGGAGAAAAGCCCAACTTGAGTGGTCTTGAACCATTCGGGTCACCGTGTTCGATATTAAAGACCAATTCTAAATTTGGTGAAGTAGCCGACGAAGGAATCTTAGTCGGATACGTTGTTGGGACTCCCAACAGACGGGTCTTTAATACATCGACCAGCAAGGTTGAGGTGGTGTGTAACACTGATATCACAAGTTACAAATCACTAAAACCAAGCACGGGACCCGCCGCGGTTTTCGACTATGATAGACTTTTTAAATCTTTTAACATGCCTTATTTGGATTTTGCAGAAGTTGAGGAAAGAATGGCTAGGAAGATGATATGCGATGAGGAAGACACTTTGGTGCAACGACCACAGTATGATGAATGTCAGCCTTCCTCGTCAAATGCTGTCAATACCCCTGCTGCCTCTACTGAAGAGGAATTCATCAATCCGTTTCACTCTCAACATCAATCACACATTGATGAGCTATCTTCGAACTTGGAAGATAATCTGAATGTCAGTTCGGTTCCGACTACGAGAATTCACAAAAAATCATCCTCTGGAAAATGTGATAGGTGATCTGTCCGATGGTGTACAAACAAGACAAAGCTTGAATGAGCACACCTGTGTTTACACAAGCATTAAAGAATCAGACATAATCAACGAATGCTTGTACACCTGCTTTATCAGCCAGATTGAACCAAAGAACTATCAAATGGCTCTCAAGGACAGCTCGTGGGTCGAAGCCATGCAAGAAGAATTAGCCCAGTTTAAGAAGATGGAGGTATGGAACCTGGTTGCAAAACCAAGGAATGTGCATGCGATTGCACAAAATGGGTCTTCAAATGCAAGAGAGATGAAAAAGGGATTGTTATCAGGAACAAGGCGAGGCTGGTTGTTAAAGGCTTTAATCAGCAAGAGGGAATTGATTACAATGAGGTGTTTGCTCCTGTGGCAAGATTGGAAGCCATTCGGCTGTTTTTGGCATTTGCTGCTCATAAGGAGATTAAGGTTTTTCAGTTAGATGTGAAGAGTGCGTTCCTAAATGGTAAAGTCGATGAGGTTGTGTACGTTGAGCAACCTCCGGGTTTTCCTGACCCTGACTTTCCCGATCACGTGTACAAGCTAAGTAAAGCACTGTATGGACTACATCAGGCACCTCGTGCCTGGTACTCAACGTTATCCGACTACTTGCTTGAGAATGAGTTTGAAAGAGGTAAGATTGATAGCACATTGTTCTTCAAGAGAAAAGGGAACGACTTTCTACTGGTGCAAGTCTACGTGGACGACATTATCTTTGATGCATCAAAGGTCGCCATGTGTCAGGAGTTTGAGGCCGTCATGAAGAAGAGATTTGGAATGAGTGCTATGGGTGAACTAACTTTCTTTTTAGGACTGCAGGTTGATCAGAAGAAAGATGGTATGTTCATTCATCAGACGAAGTATGTCCATGATGTTCTCAAACGTTTCAAGATGGAGGACAGCACTCCATACGATACTCCAGTCTGCGTCAACCACAAATTGGGTGCTGAGTCAGACAACGATGCAGACGTGGACCCAACCCAATATCGGGCTATAATAGGTTCTTTAATGTACTTAACTGCTTCTAGGCCTGATATAATGTTTGCTGTTTGTCTTTGTGCTCGCTTTCAGGCAAACCCAAAGGAATCTCACTTGAAGGGTGCGAAGAGGATTCTACGGTATCTCAAAGGCAAGCCTAAGCTGGGGTTGTGGTACACGAGAGGAGGAGACTTGGAGTTGGTCGCCTACACAGATTCTGATTATGGAGGGTGCAATCAAAGTCGGAAGTCTACAACTGGTGGATGTCAGTTTCTTGGTGGCAGACTAGTGTCCTGGCAATGCAAGAAGCAGACCTCAGTCGCAATTTCAACCTGTGAAGCAGAATACATGGCAGCATCCAACTGCTGCTCCCAGGTTCTTTGGATTCAACAACAATTGCGCGATTATGGTCTGAATTTTACTCTTACTCCTATTTGCATTGATAACACTGCTGCTATCTCAGTAACTAACAATCCCGTTAAGCACAGTAAAACTAAACACATTGACATACGTCATCATTTTATACGGGATTGTGCTGAGAAGAAACTGATTGAGCTCGAAAAGGTTGATACGCTAGATAATTTCACTGACTTGTTTACGAAAGCGTTTGACAAAACTAGATTTCAAAATCTTGTTGAGCTAAATGGGATGATCAATCCCGAGTAACCATGCTTTATGTTTTTGTTTTAAAAAAAAAAAAAAAAAAAAAAACGTCACTATCGCTTAGAATTATGTCGGTCGCCTCAGTTTGAAGGACATATCTTCGGATATGTTTGGTCCTCATTTCTACTTGTTGAATATAAGGATAGCCATTAACCAGATAACTGAAAGTGACTGGGGCGGTTTATGATGTGTTTTCATTCTTTCGCTGAAAATTAGTCGATCATACTTAGTTAGAAGGACACATACTTGTATGTGGTCGGTCCACCTGATCCATTGGATCTTCGGAATAGCCGTTTACCTAAAAACTTCAATTTGATCGGGGCGATTGAAGTTAAAAATTTTTAGGGAGATGAAATTATTTTTCAAGTCTACTACTTCGTAAGAAGTATCTTTACTATGTTTAACAGAAAATTGATCCAACCTTGGAAAGTGATAGATATACTGATTCTGTGTGCTTATCTAGTGAAGTTATAAGGCCTAAAAGACTTTAGAACAGTCATTGTATGTCATGGTAGGTTTTTATGGTGCGTAAAAGTAGAAGTGATACTAACTAAATCTACTCGATTTTATGTGGAAACTTCTTATGAGTTGTGCATGTCTCCATATATATCTTTCCGAATGATAGGCAGAAAAGCGATTACCCAGTCATACACGAGCCCGTGAGTGTTCTGATTCCCGTGAAGATAGCGTGTCAAGAAACTGCAGTGATCCAGATTCGGGACTTGCAGTAGTTTATCTGAAGTTGTGTAAATGTTTAAAAATAAAAAATAAAAAAAAATTTGAGACATTCTAGAGTTCATAATATTTAGACTTCTCAATCAAGGTGCAAGATAGAGAACGGGATTAAGAGTCCAAGGATCGAAGAGTTACTACTATTTAATCAGACACTACGGATCGAGGTCAACTCGGGGTGACTTGGGGAAAGCCAAATACGCTTTGAGAATAGATAGGAGGTATCATAATCTCTGAGTTGTTGCCCATTTAAAATTTTGAGCTTAATTGAACCTAACCCGTATCACAGAAACGATGAAAACCATTCTAAGTTATTTACCTGTTTACAACCTGTTTCTTTATGTCATAATACAGCTAAATACGGATCTGTGTGACAGTCACGTAGTTAGTATGATTTCTGTTCGGATATTTTCTAAAACATGGTAGTCCCTATCGAGACTGAAATTTGATCCCGTGTATTTTATTTTTAAATTTTTTCTGCTTATGTAGTTGTTTGATTTTATACCTGGTTACTTGGTCTTAATCGTATCATTTAATGCTTTAAAGGTTGTTTTAAAACTTAATTGCAAATTGTTCAAATTATAGGGGTTTGTTTTGAAAATTTTCATATATAGGCGAACTTATCCATAACTTCGCCTACAATAGGCGAAGTTATCCTGTCAAATTTTGACCCTATATAAAGAAGTTTTAAGGTCAAACAGTATCATTATTTCAAAAACCTAAGCGAACTTATCCTCCGAAACCTAAGCAAACTTATCGTATTTTCGATCTCAATCTTCTATGTTCGTTCTTTCTCTGTTCTAAGTCGATTAAAGGTGTGTAGGGTTTATAGTTTCATATACTCATTGTTTGTGAGGTTGATCATCGGTCGTTTCGACTCGATTATCGACCTCGTCTTTCGAAACCTTAAACACCAGATTTCAAACTTGTTATTACGTGTTCGTAATATACCTGAACGTCTAAAACTTCATAAAATCATGTGTTACGGAGTCCTCGATCTCCAATTTCATCATCTACACGTCGTTCGATTATCCTAACTGTTGCCGATTCGAATTCAGCGAAGTTACAGTTTAGGCGAAGTTATCCGTAACTTCGCCTGAGGTTTAACTTCGCCTGATTATATATTTTGAAACAGTTTATGAGGCGATGTTGTGGTTAGGCGAAGTTATCATTAACTTCGCCTGGACCTTTTTACTTAACAGTTATCAGACGAAGTTCAAGTTGAAGCGAAGTTGTTTCCCAACTTCGCCCCACCTCTAACTTCGCCTATACAGAATAAATCACAACTTCGCTCATGGTAACAGGCGAACTTGTGATTTGTGTTGACGTGTATCTAACTTAGTCTGTTTGATGCAGATATGGCTGCTGTAGGTGGTGCAGGCGGAGATGACGGTGGTGATAACCAGAGACAGTTCTTCCCGGGTCACAACATGTATATTACATTAGACCCGGAGGCAAGCGGAGTTGATGATTTCCGCGAAATCATCACATTCTTACTACGCTCGCGTATATTCCACGCGATCACTACAACACTGCCGATATCCTTGCCCAACATTGAGGATTTTTGGCAGACCGTGGAATATGACTGTAGAGTCGAGCCCCCGGTGATGCGCGCAACAGTCAACAATCAGGTTGTTCAGTTCTCTTCTGAACAGATCCGGGCGGCTTTACGGTTTGGAAATGAGACAAGGGATGACCCGACAGAGTTTGTGGCTCCTTTCCGTGATGGAGCATTTTTGAGGATGGGATACTCTGGTCCCTTGGGGGATACGCAGAGAAGGAAAGGGTTTTTACTTGACCAGTGGCGCTTTCTCATGCATGTCATGATTGTATGCATGTCAGGGAGAAAGGCGGGCACTGATGGCATAGGCGCGACCATGCAGTCGGCGATGACTGCTCTGACTTACAACAAGCGATACAGCTTTAGTCAGATGGTCTTCTATGAGATTGATCGTCAGAGAAGGGCGATGGCGCGTGAGAGATTCATCATGTATCCAAGATTCCTATAAATGATCTTGAATCATGTTGCTCCAACGCTACCTCAGCGCCGTCCGATCAGATACGTTGAAAGTGTGAATAAACGGATCTTTGCCCAATGCAGATCCTCCAGTGCGAGGAGCAAACCTGAGCTCCGTCCTCGGCATACTCCATTGTTTGGGTACTTAATCAACCCGGGGTATGTACCTGCTCGAGGGGACGAGTTTCGGGACCCGGCACCACAACAGGCAGGAGCACCTCAAGTTATACCTGCTGTACCTGTTGTGTCACCGGAGGAGAACGTTGACCTTGATGCTGAGTTTGGAGGTCAAGGATACTTTGATATGGAACGGGTGGATCCAGAGGAGTATGTGCAAGTCTCGGGTGAGAGGGTGTCGACTGTGAATGTTACTAGGACAGCTGCTACGGTGGCTGGTTCTGATGAGGCAAGAAGGATTTTGGTAACACATGAACGGCTTCATGGGAAAAGAAAGAGAACTGATGATGATAGCGAGTCAGATTATGAGGAAGAGGTACAACAGTTAATACGCAGATCAAGAAGGGAACGGATAGGTGCAGGATCTGGAGCTGGTGAGAGCTCGAGGGTGGTACGTTTCACTCCACCCGCACTATCCGGTATGACAATGGTTCCCTCATCATTACAGGTTACAAGGCCAAGCGCCACGGACGTTCCCGTGGTGGCTACCTCATCTGCCTTTGGCCTCCCACCAACTTCATTCCAACTACCGACTCCGGAGATTGTTTCGTTGCCGCCGCCGACTGTTACTCCATTTGAGGTCGTGGCACACTTTATTGAGTCGACGGTTGTGGCCACTGCAGGGTTATCGGTGACGATACCACCTGCGGTTACGTCTTTGCCTACTTCTGAGGTCCCGGTTACATCAGAAATCCCTCCTCAGTACACTCAAGATATATCACATCTGAGGTTTGATTTCGATGCAACCTTATCAGACTCAGAACGAATAGCAGCACTTGAACGGGTCGTGGCAGAGCAATCAAGGATTAATCTTATCCAGACCCAGGCTATTCAACGCCTTGTTGCAGAGAATCAGATGCAGTCGTCCCTGCTGGTAGAACATGGTAAAATCATAGATGCTCTGAAGGAGTTCTTGGCATCTCAGGGGCAGACGAGCTGTAAAGGCGATGAGTTGAGGACCAAGAGACGCAATGATAGAGACGATGATCCCAATGCATCGAAAGGTGCAGGTGGTGAGTTGCCAAGAACTGTACAAGCTCTTGGAACTTCCACAACTCAGGGGGAGTCGACAACTGTAGCTGGTGGTGATGATGTGGTGGTAGTGGAGGTTGAGGAGATGGATGATGAGTTGGTTGGTGATGATGATGTACTACCGAGTGATGAGATAGAGAAGATTGGTGCAGAGATAGTGATTGATAATGATATAGAAGAGGGAGAGATAGTAGAGGAGAATGTGGAGCATGAGATACTGCAAGTCGAGAACGTAGATATGAGTCAAGAGATTGGGAATGATGAGACTGAATGGGAAGAGCAGCCTAGATGGAAAGAAGGCTATGCTCAGTAGTTCGTCAAAACAAAGAAACCAGCGGTCCCTACAATGTTCAAGAAGAGTTACAACATTAGAGGCTATGCTGAAGCGAGAAAGGGGATTATTTGCTGGATATACGATGAGCAGTTGAGGCTCTTTGTTATTAAGAGGTATGATGGTGTTCAGTATTTCAAAAGACTTTTAAGATCGTTGAATACACTGCCAGAATGTGAAGTGAAAGACTTAGCCAGATTGGGATTGATAAACCGAAGTGATGATAATATGGCTAGAGTTATTGGGAAGATTGTTTGGAAGGAAAGTATAAAAGAGAAGAAGTTTGAGCTGTTGAAACCACAAAAGGGAAAACTTATCGAAGACAAAGATCGTGGATTAAGAGCTGATGGTAAACCTTGGATGATTATGAAGTATAAGCCGATCCGGTGCCTTAAAGAAGTGCCGATGAAACAGATGCCCAAGGATGTGCTCAAAGATCTAAAGTGGTGGTATGTTGATTGTGAAACAGCTGAAGCAGTGATGGAAGACGAAGATGAACAAGAGCTGCTAAGAGTTTATGATCCGATGCATCTAGTGAACTTGTCGCAAGCTGATCTGCAGGTGCTGAATGAGAAGAAGATCTTTTATATTCCTGCTTGGAAAGACGAAGCGAAGAAATATCAAAGAATTGTATCAGTTTGTGTACGCGAAGGAGTTCATGCTTGAAGATGAAGATGCAAGGTCGTTGAAGATTACAAGACACGTGCTTGAAGATAAAGAGATGAAGCTACTGCCAAGGGGGAGTCTGTTGGTACATGATGTCAGTAGTTCAGTGTCTAGTGTCTGTAATCGAGTCGTTTGGATTTGAGTTTGTATGTAAGCGAAGTTGCTAACAAGTTCGCTGATATAGGCGAACTTGTTAGACAAGCGAAGTTAGTGACAACTTCGCCTGAACATGCCAGGCGAAGTTGTCGTGATTATATAAACTAGGTTACGGCTTAGTTAACATATAGACAAGAGAACGAGTTCATTAGTCAGAGAACGAGTCAGAGAGAGTCTGTATTTGGTGATCTTTGTATCACGTGTTTACGGTTACAATATAACGGGTTTGTGTTTATTGTAACGTCTTTAATCGTTTTGTCTTCTACGCTCGTAACGTCTTACGTAGGGATTCCGCACCTACGTAGAACGCGATATCTCGTGTAGATCCAGCTGGGAACCTACATAACCTTTAACCTAACCGCTAACAGTATATAAAATTCAATGAGAAAGGAAATAAATTACATTGATCCGCAAAACGTGATTACATAATCTGCCCCAGAACAAGTAGCAACGTTTGATGGATCATCGTACGCATAACTATACGAAGTCGGGCACGCATCCTTAAACTTCTTGGAGTAATACGTTGGTTGGCATGTTGCGTAGTTTCCATAAAGACCCCGACAACAATACTCATCCGTATTAAACACATCACAAGCGCTCCGGCAAGCAATCACCTTACCACTGGCATTGACAGAAAGGTCGGAAGGACACTTTTTTCGTAAGTCGCCCACGCAACCTACAACGCTGCAATTTCCCTTTCCATGGATTGGTCTAATGGACATTGGCAAATTAAAGCCATCAACAAGACTAACATCATAAAAGGTCAATGTTGAAAGTGAAAATTCGGCAAGTGTTAACGGGGTTTGACCAGAGACAGAACAATGCAGAGACGAACCACATTGGCCGGTCAGACATGTCCCTTTGCCATTGATATCGAAGTTGCACTTGGTTCGACCCCATATTCGACCGGACCAACCGATAGGCGCGATGTGGACCCGTGAATCATTGGCTTCTAACGTGTACCCTCCACCATCAAAGCTCTCACCGGGGGTGATCGCTGGCCAAACTGTCTCGTTACAATCGTTAATTATGATGAAAACTCTCTCACAATCCGATAATATATTTCCTGTAAATATATATATCACTCATAAACCTTAAAGACATGTTAAAAGAAAGGTTATGCAAAAAATTATTAAAAGCAAAACATGTCTCTTACCTTTCTTTCTCTTCATGTATTATTTTGTCTTTCACATTCAGTTCACATAATGTTACTACTTCTACTGTAACACTCTTTTTAACAAACCATAAGAACCGTATCCTTGTGCATAGATATAATCAAAAGTGGTAGGATGTCTTATAAAAAATAGTATGCAAAAATGATTTATACGGTTTTTTTATAATTTATACCATATAATTGGTTAACTTCATATAAAGGGTTTGAATCCTATCTATGAAAGAATAAATATTTTAATAAAAATTTATAAGCATGGCACCTGAAGAAAGAAGCAAGATCCATAGGAAGAAGACATGCATAGAGTTTGAAACATGTTGTGCCATTCAACCTATCTAAAGGTTTCATGTGAGTGCAGTGAGCAACCAAAACTTATTGCATAGGAGGATATCCGCCTGCTTTAAATTAATAGCCATTGTCATATTTTAAATGTTTGTAAATGTTTTTTTTTTTTTAAAGTTGATTTGTGTCTTCTATATGGAATCCACCTCAATATCCATTATTATGTATTAAAAGTTACTAGCGAGAATCCACACACTACACGATCGAAAGTATATCGGTATCGGTTTGGTTCGCTACGTTACCCTACTCGATATATCTACCGAAAACAAAAATCAAGAAAGATATTTAAAGAGATATGGTCTCGAATGTGGATCAGACCCGGATCCAAATCAGATAACAGAGGCAAAAATCGCCAAAAAGGAACACTCCTTTGAGATGCGCACCCCTAAAGCAGACACGTCCAATACACTGTGCGGCAGAAGGTACGAGTCAGGACCACTGCAAGCACTAGAGCCGTGCAAGAAAAGTCACCAATGGGTTGAGGCCATTTGTACAAGTACGCGCGGAACCACTAGCACAGACCCTCAAAGGGGACAGTAGTACCGAAAGGTGGGACCCACACAAGACGACATCCATGATTTCCACTATGACGGCTACAGAAGGGACGCCCCAATATACCCTCGACACGTGGTCCAACGACTGATCTCTGTCATCGTACCCATTCGACTATTAATAGGAGGTCCTATCAAATAGTAAAGCATTCGAACTCCTCCTCTGTAACCATATACTCTCTGTGCTTATACATGATGCACATAAAAGACAATGATGACTCTTTGCTAGCCGAGAACATATCTCTCTTCTAACCATTCACTATACACTCTTTTTTTTAAGTTACATATCCTAGTATCCAACTCGATTAGATTCAAGACTCCCGGTGACCAACCCCTGTGGAAATACATATAGGTCCTGAAACCGGATCCGACAACGAACGTCTTTGTTCTTGATAAACGCTCAAGACGGGTGCGGTAAATCAAACGACCGAACATAATATAAAGATAATATAAAGATATGAACGATCTCGTTGTCGGTTAAAAGATTCATAATATTAAATAAACGAACTGACCCCACCCAAGGTGAGCTCCCCTTGGGTGGGGTGATTTACACACTAGAAAACACACACATAAAATGAAATACAAATTTCCTATTTATAGCTAGAACAAACATTCTAGAAGATCTCCTCTCCCCGTTGAAGCTAAACTCGTGCACCGAAGCTCTCGTCTCGTATCTGGATTTCTAGCCGACTTTAATTATTAACTTGATCATAATATATTTAACTGGTTTCGCCATATTAATATCGCAAGTCACTAATTATTGGCCTTACAATCACCTCCTTGACTTGTGATATCAATTTTGTCAAACCGTGTCTCGCATCTTCACAAATCACCCGATAAACCGAAGCCTCTTTGTTTCAATTCACCTCCTCAAGGTATGACCCACCTAACTTATGTCATGAAGGAGTTTTCGTTTCTTTATCAATTCTCTCAGATCTTAAGCAATATAGGTTGAGATGAGCTCGAATATCCACAAATCGCTCTCGAAATACCGGCTTTAACGGTCAAATGACAAAACTTATTAATTCGTTCGAAGTTCACCTTTTGGATTCAACTTCTCGAACACCTTAGAAATAACAAGTTTTGAAAACGGTTAACCAATGACAAAAACCCAGTCATATTTGACTTTCTTTAGTTTGGTCAACTCGAAAAATATCAATTTCACCGCCTAAAATTTATTTCACAAACACATGCCCAAACAAAATAATCCCAGCAATCCAATAATAGAGTGTTTCTTAAGTTGTTTAAGCAGCCCAGTCAAAGCCCATTTATAAATAAACAGCCTAAACACTTCATTTAATCAGAGCCCACCCTCAAGCCCAACATAGTGTTTCATCATCAAACCCTACTAGGCATTTTATTCAGCCGCCAGATGCAAGCACAGGTCACACCGGAAAACCGAATTCCGGTAACATCACCGCCTACTTACACAGCGCCAACCATCCACCTGAACATCCATTCAACACTGCCGCCATCCGGCTTCAATATCATTCATTAACCTCTGTCGGAGAACGTTCGCTAGTGACATCACCGCCGCCGGTGTTAACTCCCTAGATACGTGGAACGGGATTTCTGTTGGTCAGCTCACAGGGGCGGATGGATAGCGTGCTGGTGCACCACTTGTTTCTCACCACCACCACTGCTACATTCATTCACCCGAGAGCTCCCTCAAATCACAAACTCCGGCCATGTAACAACTGAATGTGAGCTACATACAACACATGATTTTTAAAAAAGAAAATTTTATCTATCTATCTCTCTGGGTTTAAATCCTAGTTTCTCTCTTAGCTCTCTCTCACACACACAAGTGTACTGTGTAAAAAGAAAAATAGAAAAATAACTTTAGCCCAGATTGATATGAATTCCATATTCTCAAAAGATCTTCCAGATCTTTAAATTGAAGATAGATCTGATTTGATGAAACATGAAAAAACTGACCATTTGCAGCTTTGACACTCGTAAGCATCTAATGTTCTTCCTTCATGTTCATCTTTAACAACTCATAAAATCTTCATAAAAACCTAAAACGAACCTCAAATCGGCAGTGAATCAGGAGCTACAAATCCATTACGAACTTCGAGCACCTTCATTTCCTTAAATCTTCAAACTGTATTTCCAAACTTCTAACTTTATTTTTAAAACTTCAACTGAATTAACGTCTCGGTTCGGGTAATAGCAGAAATAGAACCCGAATATCAAGAACAAAGATGAATCGGCTGATTCAAACCCGCTCTGATACCAATTGTAGGTCCCGAAACCGGATCCGACAACGAACGGCTTTGTTCTTGATAAACGCTCAAGATGGGTGCGGTATATCAAACGACCGTACATAATATAAAGATAATATAAAGTATATGAACGATCTCGTTGTCAGTTAAAATATTCATAATATTAAATAAACGAACCGACCCCACCCAAGGTGAGATCCCTTTGGGTGGGTGATTTACACACTAGAAAACACACACATAAAATGAAATACATATTTCCTAGTTATAGCTAAAACAAACATTCTAGAAGATCTCCTATCCCCGTTGAAGCTAAACACGTGCACTGAAGCTCTCGTCTCGTATCTGGATTTCTAGCCGACTTTAATTATTAACTTGACCATAATATATTTAACGGGTTTCGCCATATTAATATCGCAACTAACTAAGTATTGGCCTTACAATACCCGCTCAAACAAGGCACTACACCTTGTCATCGATGCCATACAATTTAACTAAGAACAACTTTTTCATCCTTAGTTTCACGGTTACGAGAGTCATGAATCCTAAACTAGGCAGTACGCTCATCAACACCCGCAGCGGAATCCACTACTGTTGGTTCTAGCTGCACGAGAACACTTTCACATTTACAAACCCATAGTCACACTCTCACAATCCCGCGACCGGGAAACACTATTTACTAGTGGAGAGGTACGCGCTACAAATTTTAGCAGAATCTTTAAACCGTCACCGTTGTCAGCATTCATTATAAGCCAATGCGGTGAATCGTTGGCGGCAACTCCCCCGCCAACCATGGATCCTGCGTAGCAAGCCGCGACCATGTAATGGTTCATGGAATAAGAAAAAATGTTTAGAATGAACAAGCAAGCTGCATAGGAGGCCAAACTTGAAAGGATAGAGCCAACCCGTTCAGCAGTAGTAGTTGTCACACCCGGCCCTGAACGGCGGAAACAGCCGGGCGCGCGCGAGTGGGGATTGATACTTAAGCACGGGCCATTGCAAACATTCAAGATAAGATTTTCATTGCGCATGAAATGTTTAATACAAATACATTACATTGTTTAAAAATTACATAAAATCATCCAAGTATAAAAACTGTTGAAGATTTCCACGCCATATCCCCTTGCGCGGCGGGAACAACCACGCGCATCGAAGGGATAGAACTAAAATCTTCCAAAAAGCTAGTTTTAGATGTTCAGCGTGAGGTGCTCTAAGTGTGACTCCATGCGCTACCTAGTTATCTCCTGAAAGACACGTAAAACATTTGAATCAGTATAAACTGAGTGAGTTCACAAGTTTTAGTAACTTGATAAATCGTATTGCATCATAATATTGATAAAAATCATTCTGAAACATAATTCTGATAGCATCATTAAAACACATGCTTGGTAAAACATAGTTCTATCAACACATTCTGATAAAATCGTTCCGCGAGTTACGCGCGAACATTTCTGGGAACTGTGCTCGTCTGTGTAAGTGGCGCTGCCACTACGAGCGAAACAAGTAATACCGTCCCGCGGGTTACGCGCGGACGTTGTGCCGGAAAACAAGGCGCTCGTCTGCGTAAGAGGAGCGACCTCTACGAGCGGGCTCAAACCCATAGTACTGCCCCATGACCATACTAGGCACTCGTCTGTGTAAGAGGTGCGACCCCTACGAGTGGGCGGATCAAACCAGCAGTCCCTACCCTTAGAGTTCCAATGGTAAAGTGATCACTTACTCGAATCTAGTGCACTAACATCAAAAAACCATAGATAACCGTTCGCATCGCTCATCATGAAACATAACTTAAACACATAATCGCTTGCATAGCTTGTAAGTATACCATGATAAAACATTATTTAAGTACGTGTCCCTCGCCCCGAAAACAGTTTAAAAATAGTGAAAACAGTGAAAATAGGGGCTGTGAGACTCACCTGTGGTTCTTGTTAAGGGATTAATCGAGATTCGGGTTTTCTTGGTGTTGGCCTCGGAATCGAAGGTCTAGAATACGATTAAATAACAAGAAGTATATATATTAAGATCAAGAAATAGGAGAATATAAGGTTTGGAAAGTAGATCTCAAGTTTATAACCTCGGCTTACCTAGTAACTGGAACGGAATCGAAAATAACGGATGCTTGGGAGATGTTTAGTGCAAGTTTGCAGTTCTTAAGAGAGAAGTTTGAAGTGTGTTTGGGTGATAATTTAGGTTACATATTTATAGGCAAACTCAAGGGAACACAATCCCTTGCTTTAGGGGATTGTAATCTTTTCATATCTAGGTGTAATGATGATAAAGTATGGAAATTATTATTGTTTATTGTTTATTTAAAAGTGGAGGAGTGGATAAAAGATCTTGATTTGATTTGGACAGGACATGCAGGTCTGGGGTTGGTGGGAGTAGGGTGGCTGACAGTTGACTTTTCATGTTACAGTGTGCTTTTTCAGGTACTTTTGTCAGTGTACAGTGGAAAATCTCTGAAACACGCTACTGTTTCCTTTTGGGCGGGAGTAATCTCCTTACGTCTGGAGAATAGACTAAGTGTTCTGTGCGCATCACTTTGTGCACATAGCTTTCTGCGTGAAGGACATTTCTTTGCTGCGGGTAGGCACGTAACCTTCTCGCAGTTAGGGACATTGAGTTTCATTTGTAGATTCTCCAGGTGGTCTTGGTATTTCAACATAGTGATCAGTCATGTTGAAGTCAATTCCATCTTGGAGCTTCAGACAAACTAGCTTTCAATGTTCCCGCCATGCGGGGAGGTTAGTTCCCTTCCGCACGCGCATAAACGATTTAGGATGCACCCGCCTTAGCATCGTGCGGGATGGTCAACCCATTAGACAACATAACGTTAAGGTACATGAAACATAAAGCCAAAACATTCGCGCATGGCGCATATAACATATGCCCACGCTGGTTCTTAACACGGTGCGCTCGCGCAGGGCGCACATAATATGCCCGCGCTGACTAACATGGCGCGCTCGCGCAGGGCGCACATAACAAATGCACGCGCTGACTAACATGGCGCGCTCGCGCAGGGCGCACATAACAAATGCACGCGCTGATTCTAACATAGCGCGCTCGCGCAGGGCGATCATAACAATTGCCCGTGCTGATTCTAACATAGCGCGCTCGCGCAGGGCGATCATAACAAATGCCCGCGCTGATTCTATATGGCGCGCATAATATTTACAATCACCTAATTATTAGGTTGATTACTTGGTTTAAGGGATTGGGAATTTACCGGGTGTCACATTCTCCCCTCGTTAAACGAATTTCGTCCCGAAATTCAGGAGACGTCGCTGGCAGAAGCCATGTTCTGAAAGAGGTGTGGGTATTTCTTGCGTATTTGATCTTCTCTTTCCCAAGTGAATTCAGGCCCACGCCTCGAGTTCCATTGAACCTTTACTAACTTGATTCTGCTTCTACGTAACTTTTGTTCTTTCCAATCGGTTACTGCTATAGGTTCTTCTACGAAGTGCAGCTGTTTGTCGATGTGAATCTCTTCCAACGGCAAAATCAACGTTTCGTCAGATAAGCACTTTTTGAGGTTGGACACATGAAACGTATCATGAACTCCACTGAGTTCGGCGGGTAAACGGAGTTTATAAGCAACCGGACCGATCCTTCCCAGGATCTCAAATGGTCCAATGTAGCGCGGATTCAACTTTCCTCGCTTGCCGAAACGGGGGACTCCTTTCCATGGAGAGACTTTCAAAAGTACTCTATCCCCTACTTGAAACTCCAACGGTTTCCTTCGCACATCTGCGTAGCTCTTCTGTCTGTCGCACGCTGTCTTAAGGCGATCCCGTATCTGAAAAATCTTGTCTGTTGTTTCTTGGATCAATTCTGGACCAGTCATTTGCTTGTCACCCACTTCAGCCCAGCACAGTGGGGATCTACACTTGCGCCCATACAAAGCTTCAAACGGCGCAGCCTTGAGGCTTGTGTGATAACTGTTGTTGTAAGAAAATTCAACCAATGGGAGATGAGTATCCCAGCTTCCTCCGAAATCGATCGCGCACGCGCGCAGCATATCTTCCAACGTCTGAATTGTTCGCTCGCTTTGCCCATCCGTTTGAGGATGATAAGCTGTACTCATATCAAGGCGAGTACCTAGAGCTCCTTGTAACGATCTCCAAAACCTTGATGTGAACCGACTATCTCTATCAGAAATGATGGACGCTGGGACTCCATGTTTTGAAACTACTTCTCGAATATACAATCGGGCTAACTTTTCCATCTTATCGGTTTCCTTGATCGGCAGGAAGTGCGCTGACTTAGTTAGCCGATCCACAATAACCCAGATCGTGTCGTAACCCCCAGGTGTCCTTGGCAATTTGGTGATGAAGTCCATAGAGATTTGTTCCCACTTCCATATGGGAATTTCTGGCTGCTGAAGCAACCCTGATGGTTTCTGGTATTCAGCCTTCACCTTCGAACACGTCAGGCATTTACTGACATACGTTGCGATGGCGCCTTTAAGATTGGGCCACCAATACAGCGTTTTAACATCTTGGTACATCTTGTCTGCGCCAGGATGTATGGAATACCGCGTCTTGTGAGCTTCGTTTAATACTTGCTCGCGCAATCCTCCCTTGAGAGGGACCCATATGCTGTTAGCAAAATATAGATTGCCGTTCTCTTTAAGTTCCAAACTTTTAATCATACCCCCAAGGCATTCGTTATTAACAAACTCTGGTTTCAAGGCTTCTTGCTGAGCGTCTCGGATGCGGGTAGAGAGATCTGCGTGTATGGTCAACCTTAGAGCCTTGACTCGTAGCGTTTTTATTCGCTCCTTCTTACTTAGCGCGTCTGCTACCACATTCGCCTTTCCAGGGTGGTACTTAATTTCACAATCATAATCATTCAACAACTCCACCCATCTTCGTTGCCTCATGTTTAAATCCTTTTGATCAAATATATGTTGAAGGCTCTTGTGATCCGTAAAGATTATACACTTTGTACCATAGAGGTAATGGCGCCAAATCTTTAGCGCAAAGACAACCGCTCCAAGTTCCAGATCATGCGTTGTGTAGTTCTTTTCATTGGTCTTGAGTTGGCGCGAGGCATACGCTATGACTTTGTCTCGCTGCATAAGGACACATCCGAGTCCCTGATGTGAAGCGTCGCAGTAAACGACGATGTCATCCGTCCCCTCGGGCAGAGACAGAATTGGCGCACTACATAACTTCTGTTTCAACATTTGAAACGCTGCTTCCTGACTTTCGCCCCAAACAAACTTCTTGTCTTTCTGAGTTAGCGCGGTCAGAGGTAGAGCTATCTTGGAGAAGTTCTCAATGAAGCGTCGATAGTAGCCAGCTAGTCCTAGGAATTGCCTCACCTCAGTTGGGGTTTTTGGCGCTTCCCAGTTTTCGATGGCCTTGACTTTGGAAGGATCAACGTGTATTCCTTTCTCGTTTACAACGTGACCGAGAAAATGAACTTCTCTAAGCCAAAACTCGCACTTGGAAAACTTCGCATACAACTTTTCTTTCCTCAACAATTCCAAAATCAATCTCAGGTGTTGCTCATGCTCGGCCTTGGTCCGAGAGTAAATCAGAATATCATCTATAAACACAATCCCAAACTTGTCCAAGTATGGTTTGCACACGCGGTTCATCAGATCCATGAACACAGCCGGCGCATTAGTTAGCCCGAAAGGCATCACTAAGAACTCATAATGGCCGTATCTAGTTCGGAAGGCTGTTTTCGGCACATCTTCCTCATGGACCCTAAGTTGGTGGTATCCTGACCGTAGATCTATCTTCGAATAATAACTGGATCCTTGCAACTGGTCAAATAAGTCGTCAATCCTCGGTAAGGGGTACCGATTCTTGACTGTCAGCTTGTTCAGCTCCCTATAGTCAATACACATCCGGAAGGAACCATCCTTCTTCTTAACAAACAGTACTGGAGCTCCCCAAGGTGAAAAGCTTGGGCGTATGAAACCCTTATCCAATAGTTCCTGTAACTGATTGGATAGCTCTTGCATCTCAGATGGAGCTAATCGATAAGGCGCTCGAGCTACTGGCGCAGCTCCTGGGACTAAATCAATACGAAATTCGACTTGTCGCGGCGGCGGTAATCCGGGCAAATCTTCAGGAAAAACTTCTGGAAATTCGCGCACTACTGGTAAGTCTTCAATTCTTCGCTCATCTCCTTTCTTCTCTACTACATGCGCCAGGAAGGCGTAGCACCCTTTCCTTAGGCACTTGCGCGCCTTTAGGCACGAAATCAGTTTTGTCGCAACTCCCCTTCTTTCTCCTTGAATTACCAAGGTTTCTTCGTTCAACAGTGGGATCCGAACCTGCTTCTCATGGCAAATAACTTCCGCGCGGTTCTCGACTAACCAATCCATACCTACCACAATGTCAAAACTTCCCAAGTCTATTGGCAACAAGTTAATATTGAACCCGTGACCTCCCATGACTATAACACATTGTTCAGTTCTTTCGTTCGCGCATAACTGCCTACCATTGGCTAGTTCTATAGTATAAGGCGTATCTAGCCTACTGGTTGCTAAGCCTAGGGAGTTTTTAAACTCAGCAGATATAAAACTCAGGTCAGCGCCAGTATCAAATAAGACAGATGCAAAATGGCCGTTAAGCAAAAACGTACCGGTTACCACATTCGGCTCTTCTTTAGCTTCACCCGCGCCGATCACAAAAGCTCTCCCGCGAGCTTGGTTTCCCCTTTGCGGGCAATCCCGACTGAAATGCCCTGGCTTTCCGCATGCGTAGCAGTTGTCATTGGCTCCAGCTTCTTTAGCACGGCAATTCATCGTCTTGTGCCCTGGTCTGCCACATTTGGCGCATTCGATTCTTGCGCATTCACCCTCGTGGTGATACTTGCATTTGTTGCACCATGGGTAAGGCCCACTGTATCCTTTCCTTGATGGCTCTGCGGCTTGGATCGCGTAAACCTTTGCGCTTTCCTGCTTCTTGAACGGTGGCTGCTTGGAGTCGGACCCTCGGTGGTGAGAGTTCCATTTCCTCTTGGAGTCAGAGGTTCGCTGCTCGCTTCCGCGCGTAGTCAACATACCCGCACGGACCGTATCCCTTGTAAGGGTGATGGCCCGCGCTACCGCCTCATCAAAGGTTGGAGGCGCTGCGGCGTTGAGCGGAACCCTAACAACAGGAGGTAACCCAAAAATATACCTCTCGATTTTCTTTTCCTCCGTGTTTGCCATGTCTGGCACCAACTGGCAAAGCTCGTTGAACCGGTTGTTGTAGGCGTCGATATCCGTTCCTACCATGGTGTGGTTCCAGAATTCCTGCTGCAGACTCTGGATTTCTGCGCGAGAGCAGAACTTTCTCATCATCATTTCCTTCAGTTCCTCCCAGGTCTTGTGAAGAGCAACTTCTCGCCCCAAAGTCTTCACTTGAAGCTTCCACCAAGATGAAGCTGCTTCTTGGAACATGCAGGTCGCGTAAAGGACCTTCTGGTTCTCACTACATCCGCTAATGGAGAGAACTGTCTCCATCTTGTCAATCCAGTTGTAGAGCCCAATGGCCCCTTCGGTACCCTTGAAAGGCCAAGGCTTACAGGCCATGAATGTCTTATAGGAGCATCCTTTGTCCAAGGCTCCTGATTCGGGTTCTGGGGTCTCGTTCTGACGACCCTGACTTGATTCGGCCTTGCTGGCCTCATGTGTCGCGATCTCCTGCGCGATTATTTCCGCGAGTTCCTCGGGTGTCATGGTAATTCCCTTGGCTTTAGTTGGAGGCATTCTCGCTTTAAAAGAGTGAAAATATATTAAACTTAGCGCATGTACTCTGAGCACATAATGTTTTTCTTTATTTACTACACTGTGTGACCCGTGTTCCTAAGTGTGTGTATAGTTTCTTTTGAAAATATTCTTTGAAAAATATTTCATGCGATTCCCCAACGGTTATAGTCTAGGTTTTTCCTAGTTCGCTATAACCAGTGCTCTGATACCAATCTGTCACACCCGGCCCTGAACGGCGGAAACAGCCGGGCGCGCGCGAGTGGGGATTGATACTTAAGCACAGGCCATTGCAAACATTCAAGATAAGATTTTCATTGCGCATGAAATGTTTAATACAAATACATTACATTGTTTAAAAATTACATAAAATCATCCAAGTATAAAAACTGTTGAAGATTTCCACGCCATATCCCCTTGCGCGGCGGGAACAACCACGCGCATCGAAGGGATAGAACTAAAATCTTCCAAAAAGCTAGTTTTAGATGTTCAGCGTGAGGTGCTCTAAGTGTGACTCCATGCGCTACCTAGTTATCTCCTGAAAGACACGTAAAACATTTGAATCAGTATAAACTGAGTGAGTTCACAAGTTTTAGTAACTTGATAAATCGTATTGCATCATAATCTTGATAAAAATCATTCTGAAACATAATTCTGATAGCATCATTAAAACACATGCTTGGTAAAACATAGTTCTATCAACACATTCTGATAAAATCGTTCCGCGAGTTACGCGCGAACATTTCTGGGAACTGTGCTCGTCTGTGTAAGTGGCGCTGCCACTACGAGCGAAACAAGTAATACCGTCCCGCGGGTTACGCGCGGACGTTGTGCCGGAAAACAAGGCGCTCGTCTGCGTAAGAGGAGCGACCTCTACGAGCGGGCTCAAACCCATAGTACTGCCCCATGACCATACTAGGCACTCGTCTGTGTAAGAGGTGCGACCCCTACGAGTGGGCGGATCAAACCAGCAGTCCCTACCCTTAGAGTTCCAATGGTAAAGTGATCACTTACTCGAATCTGGTGCACTAACATCGAAAAACCATAGATAACCGTTCGCATCGCTCATCATGAAACATAACTTAAACACATAATCGCTTGCATAGCTTGTAAGTATACCATGATAAAACATTATTTAAGTACGTGTCCCTCGCCCCGAAAACAGTTTAAAAATAGTGAAAACAGTGAAAATAGGGGCTGTGAGACTCACCTGTGGTTCTTGTTAAGGGATTAATCGAGATTCGGGTTTTCTTGGTGTTGGCCTCGGAATCGAAGGTCTAGAATACGATTAAATAACAAGAAGTATATATATTAAGATCAAGAAATAGGAGAATATAAGGTTTGGAAAGTAGATCTCAAGTTTATAACCTCGGCTTACCTAGTAACTGGAACGGAATCGAAAATAACGGATGCTTGGGAGATGTTTAGTGCAAGTTTGCAGTTCTTAAGAGAGAAGTTTGAAGTGTGTTTGGGTGATAATTTAGGTTACATATTTATAGGCAAACTCAAGGGAACACAATCCCTTGCTTTAGGGGATTGTAATCTTTTCATATCTAGGTGTAATGATGATAAAGTATGGAAATTATTATTGTTTATTGTTTATTTAAAAGTGGAGGAGTGGATAAAAGATCTTGATTTGATTTGGACAGGACATGCAGGTCTGGGGTTGGTGGGAGTAGGGTGGCTGACAGTTGACTTTTCATGTTACAGTGTGCTTTTTCAGGTACTTTTGTCAGTGTACAGTGGAAAATCTCTGAAACACGCTACTGTTTCCTTTTGGGCGGGAGTAATCTCCTTACGTCTGGAGAATAGACTAAGTGTTCTGTGCGCATCACTTTGTGCACATAGCTTTCTGCGTGAAGGACATTTCTTTGCTGCGGGTAGGCACGTAACCTTCTCGCAGTTAGGGACATTGAGTTTCATTTGTAGATTCTCCAGGTGGTCTTGGTATTTCAACATAGTGATCAGTCATGTTGAAGTCAATTCCATCTTGGAGCTTCAGACAAACTAGCTTTCAATGTTCCCGCCATGCGGGGAGGTTAGTTCCCTTCCGCACGCGCATAAACGATTTAGGATGCACCCGCCTTAGCATCGTGCGGGATGGTCAACCCATTAGACAACATAACGTTAAGGTACATGAAACATAAAGTCAAAACATTCGCGCATGGCGCATATAACATATGCCCACGCTGGTTCTTAACACGGTGCGCTCGCGCAGGGCGCACATAATATGCCCGCGCTGACTAACATGGCGCGCTCGCGCAGGGCGCACATAACAAATGCACGCGCTGACTAACATGGCGCGCTCGCGCAGGGCGCACATAACAAATGCACGCGCTGATTCTAACATAGCGCGCTCGCGCAGGGCGATCATAACAATTGCCCGCGCTGATTCTAACATAGCGCGCTCGCGCAGGGCGATCATAACAAATGCCCGCGCTGATTCTATATGGCGCGCATAATATTTACAATCACCTAATTATTAGGTTGATTACTTGGTTTAAGGGATTGGGAATTTACCGGGTGTCACAGTAGTTGAACATAACTAAAGAAAGATAAGTTGAACTTTTGGTGGTTTGAAAGATAAGTTGAACTTTTGGTGGTTTGAACATTAACTAACTTGTTAAAACAAGTGTTCGGTTTTACTCGATTTTTATCCGAAACTTGGGTTCAAGCCAAGATTTGTTCTACACTTCCATATCAACCATATAATGACTAAAATATGAAGAAAAACTCATATGTAAAGTGTTTGATGCAATATGAAAAGTTAATTAAAGTGCTTAAACAAGTGTTCGGTTTTGGTTCGGTCCTTGACTCGGTATGAGACCGAGGATGGTTACCACATGCCAAAAACCATAGAACGAAAACATAAATTAAAACTCAAATCTAGAATGTTTTCATGCAACATGGTTGTTTAAAAGTTAATTAAAGTGTTTAAACGAGTGTTCGGTTTTGGTTCGGTCCTTGACTCGGTATGAGACCGAGGATGGTTACCACATGCCCAATACCATAGAACTAAAATCATGTAAAATTTCCAAATCTAAACTCAAACAAGAAAGTTAAGCGAGTAAACTTCCCGAGAATGACCCAAACGGGCCTAAAATGCATAAATACGTGTTTGAAGGTCCAAAAACCTTAAACAAAGATGAAAATGGTTTTCTTAACATAAATTAACTTATAACAACTGAAAATATCATAAACATATACCCGAGAAGGTTTGAAATGCAAGATTCGGTTCCCTTGACTTTTAAAGTCAAACTTAAGCAAAATTAGCTAGAACAACTTGCAAGTTCAAACAATATGGGAGAGAAGAGTGAAAATGTGTAGGGAAAAATGGCTGAGATGGGTGGGTATTTATGGGGAAAGATTAGGGTTTGAAGGATTTGGTAAAAACTTTATCCAATGGGAACCGGTACACTTTGATTCTTTATTTAAAAATGAGTTTTGATTTAAATAAATTATGACTAGGGATAAAAACAAGTTGGAAGGTTCTAGAATAATTATAGGTTGAGTCTTGGTTGGTTACAACATGCGTTCGGGCCTTAAACGAGCTTAAATGAACCGAAAACGTTAAAAAAACTGATTTTTTGTTGTTGAAACGGGTCGGGGCTGCTGCTGCGCAGCGGGTTGAAACCAACCTTACATGTCACGTGAGGTGCGGTTCTCGGCCAAACTTTGCTTTTTGGAAATGTAGTCCCTGTAGTTCGTTTTAGGTTGCTTTGAGCACAAAATAAGCGTTTTAAACACCGTTAAAGACTTTGGAAAAAAACGAAAAGTATGAAACATGATTATAACATAAAATTCATTGTTTTATTAATATCCAATTATCCAAAAACTAAAACGGGTTGGGTTTACAATACAAAAATGAGTACAAATGTGGGCCAAAAGTAGCGACTGTAATAGTGTACAAAAGCATCTGTTGGCTGTTGCATGTTGCCACAATTTCTCATGGAGATAAAAGATGGTTGGAAGGGAATTAATTTCATATTTTTAAAACAACCCCCTCAACATTTGGATTATATTTATTATGATCCTAAACCAACAAAGAAAGGGATTGAATTATTGACAATTTACCCCCCTTGGGTTACTACAAGTATAACAAGGAAACCTCCCTCTATCTGAAAAAATTCTCGCGTAAGAGGCGTGGAACACTCGCGCCAGAGGCGTGGAACTCTCACGGCAAAGCCAAACTTCTTGCGTCAGAGGCGCAGAACACTCGCGTTAGAGGCGTGGAATTCTCACGGCGAAGCCAAAAAAATTCTCTTGTTAGAGGCGCGGAACACTCGCGTCAGAGGCGTGGAATTCTCACGGCAAAAGCCAAAAGAAGTCTCGCGTCAGAGGCGCAAAAACACTCGCGTCTGAGGCATGGAATCCTTGCGGCCAAATCCCGGAAGGTTACAAGTTCTCTCAAGTAAGTGAATTACTTCACAAGTTTTTACTACGACCTCAAACTTTTCGCCTATATTGAACTTTCGGTCCGCGTACCAATTTATGATTAAATAGATTTTGAAAGCCCGCGCACCGTGAAGCTCAAAATAAGCTCGCAAGGCCGGACACGCTCTGCATAACGGACGTGCTCCGCTCCGCTCAACATGCCATCATGATTTTAAACCTCTTACAACCCGAAGTAAAGTAGACATATACGCAAAAAAGTATATTTGGGAAGAACCGGGTCGGAAAGACCATACAAGCACTCCTAATAAGTCCAGAACTCCACCTAACCGCTTAAACGCCCGGGAGCAGCACTGGACTGGGTGGACTTGTGGAGGTAGGGTCCTAAATCCCTGGTACGACCTTTACTTATTATGTTATATATTATAATTTGGTGTATTATTGTTTACTAGCCAATGCCCAATGGGCTGGGGGTTGTGTAGGTAACCCCTAACCGGGCTTGGCCCATTAAGGTTATGGTTTCTTATGGTAGCCATGGAGTTCTTATACAAGGGGTCTTCATCTTTCATTTTGAGGATCCCTTCTTGGACACTTGGCCTCCATATATTTTTGTGTATGTAAGCAAGAGGAAACTCTTAGCAGTCACCTCCACTCCCCCCATATTTTCATGGCAGATCTCGAGCAACCGGAGAAGAATATCGAGTCATGGTTCGTTCATCTCGGAGACCGAGAAACATCGTTATGGATACGGGTCAGATTCATTTCATGTTTCTACACTGATTGATCTATAACGTTGATGTCAATGTTCAATCATACTACTCCGAAATAGAATGCTAAATTCAAATGTCATATGATGCAACGGCCTCACGTGCGCGGTCTAATATCGTGATACTAATATTAGGACCACTGGAATAATATATAAGTACTTAATTTTAGTTCAGAACATACGAATAGTTATTAATATTCGTAGAGAAAAAGAATATAAAAATATAAAAATATATTCACAAGAGAGGAGCGTTAAACGATTATGTAGTGTCTTACACCGCTTATTTAACTTTTTTTTAGAACGACGACTTTCTTATATTTAGGCTACCGCACTCTTCAAATTTGGAGAGCCCCGATGCCCCACTTTGGTCAGACTATGTTGTCTTAACCGGGCCCACACTGGCTTCAGAGTTTGGCTTGGGCATTCCCCCGGAAAACTGTAGGTCTCGAAACCGTCGGAGCCGACAACGAACGGCTTTGTTCTTAATAAATGCTCGAGACGGGTGCGGTGAAACAAACGACCGAACATAAATAATATAACAATATTAAAGGAACGATCTCGTAACCGGTATAAAAGATTCATAATATTAAAACGAACCGATCCCACCCAAGGTGAGCTCCCCTTGGGTGGTTGTTTACACCATCAAAACACACACATACATATGACAACAAATTCCTATATATAGCCAAATAAAAACATAATTTAGAAGATCTCCTCCATTGAAGCTAAACGCGTGTCGAAGCTCTCGTCTCGTGTCCGGATTTCTCACCGACAATAATTATTATCTTGACCGTGAATAGATAATAGGTTTCGTACTTTGATATCACAAGTCACATTTTTGGACTTAAAATCACCCCTTGACTTATGATCTCAAAACTTTGTCGAATTGTGTCTCGCATCTTCACAAATCACCCGATAAACCGAACCTTATTCGTTTCAATTCACCCCCTCAAGGTATAACCCACATAATTCATTCATGAAGAAGTTCCCGCTTCTTTATCCATCTCGGATCTTAAGTTGTATATAGGCATGAGATGAGCTCGAATATCCACAAATTGATCTCGATTTACCGGTTTCATCGATCAAACGACAAAGCTTATTATTCTTCTTTAAATCCAAATCCATATTCAATTTGTTCAAAGGTCACCACACGGTTCCAACTTCTCGAACGCCTTGAAAATAATATAAAAATAACAAGCTTTGGACACGGTCAACAATGGTAAAAACCCGAACAAATTTGAATTTCTTCAGTTTGGTCAACACGAAAAATAAACGACTTACTCGGCCAAAAGTGTCTTGCAATTATGCGGCTCGATTCATTATTTCATGTAGTTGAATTACCTTTATATGAGCAGTCCCAATTAATGATCCAGCAACCCATAGCCATAATTTGTTGGTCCATGTGTTGATATGATAAAACAACCCTCACACATCTAGGCCCAAGAAAAGTCATCAGCCCACCAGCCCAACATGTAATAACTAGAACCCGAACCCTAGGAGATTTCAAAAACCGCCAAACCCTTGCATATGATTTAACCAGCCGCCAAGCTCGCCACCCGGCCGAAAAATTGATCCGGTGACATAACCTCCGCCGTCACATCATGCCACCATTCATTCTCAAACTCCGTCACCCCCTTACATTATCACCACGCGTCACCAGGAGTTACGCCATTGCCGTCATCCAACCTTGAGGTCTCTCGCCAAAAAAAACGTATTCCGGCAGCCATACCTGTCGTACATCATCAACAATCAACTACCGTCTTCACCTTCTACCCTTTGCCGACCAGCCACACTTCAAAAGTCACCCACCTACATCTCCGGTGACCTCCAAGACCGGAAAATCAAACTCCAGTGAGTCACCATTCACTATCTAACAGGTGTTTCAGTCATCACAGCCGCCGACCATCTTTCACGCCTGAGGTCATCTTCACCGGAAACCGAATCCGGTCAACTTCACCAGATTAAACATAAAAAAAAACTAGAAATCATAGCCGGAAAGCCAAACCCCACCAGAAACTGAACCGGAATCCGACCCCCCCCGTAATATCGACCTCCAGCAACAAACAAAGATAACCGACACTTACCAAGCTGATTATATGAGTTTGATTTTCACATCTTCAATCTCTAGAATCGTCGTCGGAGAAGAACCATAGGGTCGCCGGATTTTCGGCGTATAGCGGCACGGTTCCCGAAACGCCCGGATCGGGCACTTATAGATCCCGAACATCCGGATCTACAAAGAGAATGCTTCAAACACGCTTATTTCCCACTTTATTTCCAACTTTGTCTCTAGATCTAGAAACTTTATTGTCTACCTTCAACGGGTTTTAACGTCTCGGTTCAGGTAATAGCGGAAATAGAACCCGAATATCAAGAACAAAGGTGAATCATAAGATTCGACCCGCTCTGATACCAATTGTAGGTCTCGAAACTGTCGGATCCGACAACGAACGACTTTGTTCTTAATAAACGCTCGAGACGGGTGCGGTGAAACAAACGACTGAACATAAATAATATAACAATAAAATAAAGGAACGATCTCGTAACCGGTATAAAAGATTCATAATATTAAAACGAACTGATCCCACCCAAGGTGAGCTCCCCTTGGGTGGTTGTTTACACCATCAAAACACACATAAACATATGACAACAAATGCCTATATATAGCCAAATAAAAACATAATCTAGAAGATCTCCTTCGTTTAAGCTAAATGCGTGTCGAAGCTCTCGTCTCGTGTCCGGATTTCTCGCCGACAATAATTATTATCTTGACCGTGAATTGATAATAGGTTTTGTACTTTGATATCACAAGTCACATTTTTGGCCTTACAGAAACCATACCGCAGACTGACACTTGACAGCCGTTGTGCCACCGCAAGAGCAGAACTCTCTGGCGTAATACACGGTGGGACGAAAACCCGGGTGGGCTCAGAATTCAAACTGACAACCTTTGTACAAGGCTTAGCTCAAATCCTTCATTGCCAATATCCACCCAAATATGACATTAGTGGGATTCGAACTTGAGTCTCCACTGGAGAACCCAAGCCTCTTACCACTAGGCCACAAGTGAGGGATGCTTATTTAACTGACTATTACAAATGCACCTTGTTTGATAATAAAAGTAGTTTTCATTTAATTGTTATTTATTTATTAAAAATCCAAAAAAATAAAGTAATTATTAGACTTAACTGCATGGTAGATCCCCCTGTTTTACGGTTTTTACGTGCTTGCTCCTTATGGTTTAATAACTACACAGTTGATCTCGACAATTGAAAAACGCTCACAATTGGACCCGATAGTTGAATTTTCATAACATAGATGGTTCTTGGCATCTAACGTCGTTAAAATTTTCAGTTAAGTTCAAATGAAATTACCAAACTACCCACGGTATAAAAAATTAATTCATAAATCATTAATAAAAATGAGGTGGGACCCATTTAACATAAAAATAATTGATAAAAAACATGTGGGACCCACACACACTAACTTTAGCTTCAACCTCTATCATCTTTTCACCACCATCTTCGACCTTCATCCTCCACCATCACCACTCCAACCTCCATCTTTCACATTTATCAAATCCCACCAACACAGAAAGCATGTTATTATTAACCTCCAACGATAAATTCTGCATCTCATTGTGCGATTGCTCACCCATTAAAAAAAAACTTCTAGAATTTATGGAGTAAATTTGTTAGACGAAATTAAATTGTGTAGGGCAGGGAGTGTCAAACCCCGGTACGACCTTTTATTTATTACGTCATGTATTATATTTATTACATTATGATTTTCTACTAACTAGAGCCCAATGGGCTGCTGGGGGGGGTTGTGGAGGTAACCCTAACCGAGCCTGGCCCAATATGGTTAGGATTTCATGATGGTAGCCATTGAGTTCCTATATAAGAGGTCTTCATCTATCATTAAGGATCCCTTCTTGGACCCTTGGCCTCTAACATATTTTTGTGTCTGTAAAAAGAGGAAACTCTTAGCAGTCACCTCCACCCCCACTTTTCCATGGTAGATCTTGAGCAACCGGAGAAGAAGACGAAGTTGTGGTTCGTTCATCTCGAAGACCAGGGAACATCGACATGGATCCAACCCGGATCCATGTCATATTTCTTCATTGGCGCCATCCGTGGGACACGGCAACGAACTACATCTTTCATTTTCATTTCGGCTTCCAGATTTGTTTGATTGAAACCCAAAAAAATCCATTGATCTGAGAAATAATTTCAGATCTGGTCGATTTAGCTCTAAAAAATTGACAAATCTTGAAGAGTAGTTCTAGATCTGGAGTCATCAGGTTGTTTTACAAGAGATCTGCTCCCTTTTTTCTTCAGATCTGGGTTTCAACATAACATATTCATGATTGAAGGTCCCAATGGATCTAGAAGAAATAAAAACTCATAAACATAAATAGGAACAATTTGCATAGCATAAGGTTCAACATGAATGTGCACGATACCCATCAAAGAGACAACATATGAAATTATGACAGGTCACACATATATATGTGTATATATATATATATATAGGGGTGGTTCAGGAGAGAAATTATATTAGTGCGAGATATGCGAGAAATAGATCTGTACCATTGATTATGTGTAATCAATGGTGTAAAATAATAGTGGCAATCTTGTTATTATTTATGGCATAATATGCATGGCTTGCAAGTAAAAAGGGTAGTTTGGGATTTTATATAGCCTTCTTGACTTTAAATCCTATCTCATCAAATTCATTTCCAGTTTTTATTCATAATTTTCATTTTTTACCAAACTAGTGTTGGTGAAAAAATTATTAACCATTTTGATGTTTCATGAAAACTATTTACCAGACTAGTGTTTTTCTTTATTTTCTGTTCACCTTTTATTATTAAATCATCTTATTAGAGTTTATTTTTTATTATTTTTATATTAGTTGACCTTTTTTTATATTTTATCAACAAAACTTTTCTTATCTTTTTTTATCTCGTTGCTATACTTCTTATTTCTTTTTTTAATTGTTTTCAAATGTATTTATTATGTGCTCTTATTTAAATATATTCATTTTACGAATTTTATTTTTTAGGTTTAGTTTCGAGACTTTGACGAACCTAACCGATACCAATCAAATCCACGTCAAATAATCACCGCAACGCCTGGGTTTTTACCAAATTATGTTATTTTCTTTAAATATGTTCATTTATGAATTTATTTTTGGGTTAAGTTCCGGTACGGTAACGAACCTAACTGGTACTGATGGAATTCGTGTTGAATAGTCGCCGCGACGCCTGAGTTTTATCAACACCTGCGTTTTACCAATTTCTGTTGTTATTTTTTGTTTAAAATATGATCATTTATGAATTTATTTTTTGGGTTTAGTTTCACTATCGTAACAACTTAGTCGATATTTATCGAATTTGCGTTGAATAATTGCCACAATTCCTGGGTTTTACCGATTTATAGGTTTTACCAAATTTCTGGATTCTTTTCATTTTAAATATGTTCAGTGTAGCATATTCAATTTATTTTACACAATTTTTTTAAATTTTTTTATAGTTGTAGAGATCGGTAGCGACTCAACTTCATTTGGCATTTTTGCCTTTTTGTTTGTGTTCAGTAATTATTCGGTAGTGACTCGACTTTATTTGAATTTCATATTTCGTTTATATTTGATATTGAGAAGTAGGTTAAGTTTTAATATTTGGTTATCCTTTTATGTTTCTTATTTCATTTTGAATTTATTTAGATGATTTATTTGTTTTTATATTTGACAATAGTAGATAAAAAATAAAATAAGAAGAAAATAATTATAACAATTAGTGAAAATACAAAAAAAAAAAGAAAAGAAAAGAAAAGAAAAGCTGACCGATAAAAAAATATAAAAAAAGAAGATACTGGATTTATGGATAAAAATATCATAAGCATTATGTTATAAAAAATAAATAATCGATTAACTAAATAAAAAAAATTAAAAGACTCCAATAAAAGAATTTAAAAATAAAGATGAATATAAAATAAATAAAAAACACTAGTTTGGTAAATAATTTTCATGGAACACTAAAATGGTAAATACTTTTTCCACCAACACTAGTTTGGGATAGAAACTTCATAATTTTCTCTTGAAGTATTAATTGTGATCATTTAATATTTGAAATTCACCTATTGATATCCATAATTCGTGTAAGTTTTTTTAATTATTATTATTATTCGATAGGATTTTTTTGTTAATAACAGAGAGACGAATATTTTTTTTGAATTCGGTTAAAAATTAATACAACAAATAAATTGAAGAAGTTCATTCATTGATTAATATGGCCTTATCTTTTATCTATATTGTTTGTGGTTTTAATTATGTGAGGTGTAGTTATCGATTTTGTCTCTCTCTCTCTCTCTCTCTTTTTTTTTTCATATGTCCTATTCAACAAGTTAATGATTTGAACATAAAATAATGTCTTTGTGTAGTATGTATGTTACTTATGTAGATGTTAATTAATATTATATGTATAAATTCATGTTTATTATGTAGGGTGTCTACCGAAATTGTATATGAATTCGTTTATTTGGTTATGTTATTTGGTGTAGGATGCATATTATATATATATACACACACAATAGCTTTTAGCCCGCGTGTTATGCGGGTTACCTTTATTATTTTCTAAAAAAAATATTATGAATGTCTATTTTTCATTTATAATATGTGGAACGATGTATATGCTATTTAATGAATCACCTCAAATGGACTCACATCACAATAGTCTATCAATTAATGTGGCCCAATATATTGTTGTTTTAGATTTGAATTTTGGGCTTGATATTGCATTGGGCTTTTATTCGATTGATAGAATTGTATTTCTCAAGCTTAATTTCACTTTCACACATATCTCAAACGGGGAAGTCGAATATTTTGTTTTCTTGCCATATGTATATTCATTTCATTTTGTGGAGAGTTATTATATATATTTTTCTTATTTATATGAAGCTTAGTTTGTAGTTCTTCAACCACATAACCTTAGAAAGTCTTCATTAATAGTTTGGCCTTCATTAACATTATTACCATGCAGTAACTTAATCTTCAATACTTCAGTTTTGTTATCAAGCATGTGAGTTTAACATTTGGTTTTGTTCTCGTTTACTATTTAATTTCATTTTGTCGTGAATTATTATATCTTTTTTACTTTTATGAAGTTTAATATGTTAACGTAATATGCATCAAACATAAGATAAGTTATATTATATTTTGAATTTTGTTAATGAAAGTTTTCTGATCATATGTTAAAACTAAGTTTTTAAATTTGTTTTATTATCAATAATTTTTATATGAATAATATTTTCTATATATGTTTGTTTTACATTTATTTTTTTAAGATTTAAATATTTATTTTTAATTTTTAAAATTTAAGCATAAGGGTGATTATGAGAAGCCGTCTATTTGAAAAATGTGTGTCTACTAATTTTATTAGTTCTTTAAGAAACCATCTTATTTTCTTCATTCTTCATTCAGTCTGTTCGTAATCCAATTACAAACCCTGTCTTTCTTATTCAATCGAATCAGGCATATCAAGCCTTGATATGATGTTTGAGCTTAAGTACTCAACCGCGTCACCAACGAAGCATTCGCGCAGACAATCGTTAATCTCATGGACGACCTCATTTGTTGATGCACAAGTATTGCCCTTTCTTGTAAGTAAATACGGTTTTGGCAATCCTCTATACGGCTTGTAAACTAGAAACTGTAACAACTACCACGGGAGCCTCTTTTGGATTGTCTTCAATGAAAGGCAAGATCTTAGCACATACGAATCTGATTAAGTCTTAGCACCTTTTATTGCCACGAAAAGAAATATATAAATAGGTTTAATAGCAAATGAATGAAATCTATTTTTCTTTATAATTAGAATATTTGCGTGATTCCATATAAGGTTGTTTTACATAATTCGTTTTTAATATTTATATATTTTTTTGGATTTTAATTTTATTTATTGTAAGAAAATAATATATTTAGGGTTTGATGATGAAAGAGCTTCACAAATAAGTGAGATGTTATAACCAGGTTTAAAAGCTATCTGGGTTTGGTGAGACCCATGACCCGCCTATTTTTTTTACTATAAAATTGTTTCTTAATATAAATAATATCTTTTTCTAATATGATATTAATTTTTAGTATATCTCTATTTTATATGATTTTCATATCAAATATTTGGTGAAATTAATATTTAATTTAATGAGATGTTATAACATGTTTAAGGGTTATATGAGTTTTGGTGAGACACATACACGTAAATTCGGGTAAAATGAATGAGAAGCCTCCATTTCCAAATAAGCAATCTGGTGATTTGAGAGAATGCAGGCATAACCAGAGAGCTTATAAAGGTTTCGTTTATATATATATATATATATATATATAAGACGTGATTTGTTTTTTTCTTGTATTTTATTAGAAGGAGATATAAAAACTAATTCTAAACGCATGTCAAGGTTTTTATTGGTTTGGTTTGAATTTATTCGGTTTTAGGTTTCAGTTGATTTCGGTTTCGTTTAGGTTTTCAGGTTATTGGTTTTTAATTTCGATTCAGTTTCAATTATTTTTACCAACTAATCAAATTCAAATGAAACAAATTATTAATGTAATCAGTTATCAACCAGCCCAGATTGTCATCGACTCTCAGTATACGATGCGACGATGGGTAGGCCGACACCAGGAACAACCTGCAAATTAATAAGAAAAGATTCAATACTCTAGCTTGAGTTCTTTCTTATTGGATTCTTTAGCCAAAAAAATCTGTCAATGTGATTCACTGTCAAAGATAGTTTTAATGCTACGTTTTTACAATACAAAAAAAAAAAAAAAAAAAGTTAGCAGAAGTTGCTATATCATAGAGCCAACGCATGGCAGATCAAACATTTTTAAAAATTAAAACACTAAAGCCATAAAAGACCATAAAAGTATGAAGCCATAAATTTAAAAGGTAAAAGTACCATTTCAATTACACTAAATGAAATAAAAGATGTGGAATAAGGCAAAACATTGAAGGGCGACATAAATATTATAAAAGAATGTAGATTACATTAAACAACTTCAAGCGACCACCATAGCCTTCAGATCATCAAACGTCACATATACAAATTTTAACACTAAACTAAGCATATAGATATGACATAATTAACTGGTGTGATGCTACATATCACCAATGGCGGCATGTAAGCGTCTTGGGCCGGGTAGCGCGTCTTGCCGCACGGTGCTCACTGTTCAAATACATATAAAATTGCCAATAAATAAGTACACAAAAATGCCGATGATCATGTGGTTACTTATAGAGGCCCAATTTAATCATCCAAACCCTAATTTTACGGTTTTGAGACGGAAATTATTTAAAATGCGTACCCCTGGAGGCGGTAATTAAAGCTAGATAAGTGCACAACTACACACAAAAGTTGCTGGTTGGGCTGGGTTGCCCACTTTTCTTCTTTTGATCTGGAAAAGGAACCTTACTCGCTAGTGAGTAGTGATGAATGCATTTTTATGTTAAAAATGGATTTTATATGCAATATAAGAACGCTCGCCGTAGGAAAAAGTCTTTTTCCCATCCCGGGTCATAAGTTCAATGTATCACCTAGAGTAAGTTCAATGCAATATAATCTGTATATTACATTTTTCGACCCAAAAAATACAGTGAACATGTCAACGGGATAATGGATAAATCAAACTTTCAGGTCAACTAAACACATTTTGACCATTGCAAAAGTTACCCATTTTGCTACATACCCTACTTAAATATTTGGTAGATGGAGAAGCAACTTTGGTCCAGATTCTTCCTTTACCAAACTTTTTTTCATAGAGAAAGCGTTAGTTTCCAATTATGTAATAGTAACATTGAGTTCACCTTCCTTGCTTGTCATTGCAGCTAGGCCGGTAAACAAACCGAAAAGTGATGACTGTTCAGCGGGAAATTCGTTTATGCTTGTTTATTTAATAAATTAACGAACATACAATTTTTGTTTGTTCAGTTGCTGAAACGAACGAACGAACACGAACACAAGTTTGTTCATCCATTTATGTTTGTAAACGTCCGTCTATTTTCTTTTGTTTATGCCATTTATTTACGTTCGTTTATGTTCGTTTAAATTTTATAAATACAGAAGTAGGTATATTTATAAAAAAAAATATTTAGTTGTTCGTTAACGAACACAAACATGCCCCCTTTCGTGTTCGTTTATAGGCTTAATTGCAGCCTTTATAAACATATACAGTTGATCAACTTAAAGTAACAACTTGTATGGTTATTATTAATATGCAACGCAGATTGATTATTATGCAACCATAAACCAAAAAAGTTGCACTAAACATTAAACCACACTCAGAAGTATGAAAATGCAATACATGAGCTATCAATCTTGGCTACTGAAAAATACTCTTTTCACACATCTTCTATACATCAAGTAAAAATAATATATAATACAAAAGGTGTGCCCTTTTTCCAGTTAAATCATCATACAAAATAAGATCACATTCACAAACATGAGTTGTTATTCACTATCGATGCGTGCTTTTGTTTTAAAACAAGAGCTATACATCTAACAATCAAAATGTTAATAATAATAATAATAATGATAATAATAATAATAACAACAATAATATCTGCTACAATCATGTTAAATTAAAAGGTCATCCAGTGCACTTAAAACAACTCCGTCGGTGACACAAATCAAGCCGTCGGAAACAATTATCCGTCCCCGTGCTTTAGGCTTCGCTTCTTCCACCCTTACATTGCCCGAGTTGCTACATAATAACAGATCCGATCAATATGCCAATTTATGAATTTTACATGAATCGCAATTAAACATTAAAAATTGTGTGAATTGATACCGTGTAAGAGAAGGATTGCGTCTAAAAAATGAAATGGTTAAGCAGTAAGAACACACCTGCGAGAATGTCCACGCATTCTTCAGCAATCATTGTCAATATCAGTTTTGGTGCATTATTCCTTAATTTCCTTTTTAAGCCTGTCATGATTGAACAAATGTAACCGAGCCATATACTTGGTGAATGTATTTTACAAATCAATAAACAAAAGTATGCAAAATTGCCATTATTTTGAGATGATTTTGTATATAAATAAAGTAGATAAACTAATTCTAATGCAATAAAAACTCACCCAAATTAATAGGTTCATGAGCCACTGTCTCCGCTAAATAAAGTCTTAACAAAGTGGCTGATAATTTCTTAAAGAACACCAACATCACTCGCCGGTTGCAAAAAAAAAAAATATAAAGTCCACTGAAATACATTTGTCTGCTGCATCATGTAAAGAAGTAATTTAGCATACACAATTAAAGGAAACAAAAGACCAACTAAACATGTTGTTTAATTTGCCCACCACTATGGTCATCTTTTCCACAGAGTCCAATTTTCAAACAGAAATGAACCAATTACAATCACTTTTCTTCCAACATCTTCATTATCAACTCCCCATGGCCATGGGTATAAAACTTTATTGCTAGGGACATTTTCACAGTGCGCATCTGCTTGGAAGAAAAATAAGTTATGGAAAAACTCTAAAGCATGAGTGTTAAAGATACTGTAGAAAATCTGTTACCATTGCAAGGGAAACTTTAATTTCATGTTTACAAAAATATCTAACTTTGACTACTTGAAAGTCAATATTACTGAATCATATGATTCAGGATTTTATCGTTCTTTAAACAGTTTAGAAAATCATGGGTTAAGTTGACCTGATCCAAATAAATTTGTGTCACAAATTACTAATAACTACTTTTTGTATATATTAATTGATTAGATTGTATATATTTTTTTGTTTAGGGCTGTTCACGGTCAATTCAAGGTTTCAAATAAGAAATTGAAGCAGCTTTAATATGGATTTTAGTCATCTCCAGAGTTAGGCACCAATCCATGTGAAATTACTTGGAAGTTTAACTCACAGAAATAAGTTAGAAACTCAATTACATGAACATTAAAGTTTGGAAACTTCAAACTAAATAATTAACAATATGAACTGAACTCACAATCTACTTGAAATTGAAAGCTTGCAAATCCCTATTCTAAGATGGATTCTGATGAAGAATTCGAAGAACCTTACCTACCGATGAGAGAGAGAGAGAGAGAGAGAAACTCTGATGCATGCGATGATGAGGTGAATCGATTTAGGGTTCTGTATCCGAATGAGGGCGGTGGTGAAGGAATGGAAGAGTTAGGGTTTGAGAGGATATAGTTTGACCCGATCCAAACCCATCCGAAGACCCAAGACCCGCAAATTTTAAAGCTTAAACGGGTTAAATCAAGGAGAGTTCACCATCTACAAATGAAGAAATCTGGTGGCTTCCATAAAAGGAGGGAGCGACCACATCGTGATACGTAGGATTTTAGGGTCTTCGTTTATATATATTATATATATTATAGATATATATAGAGAGAATCAAGAGAAAACTCATCTTTAGAGAGAAAACTTAAAAACCCCTAAAGAATTATTTTTAATTAAAAATAAAAAAATATTTTCAAATTTCTGTTTTTGCCATTATTCTTATATTTTCTTATCTTTGCTCGAAAAAAAAAGTTAAAAAAAACCGCTGTAATGCATATACGTATTACTATGCGATACCGTTGTATTACACATGTGTATTACTAGGTATTTTCAAGTTTAATAGTGTTTAATTGCATATATTTAATATTTGTATATTGTATATGTGTAGTAGTGTTGTATTATATGGAAAAAAATAATAATAAAATAAAAAGTTGATTTAGTGTACATGTGCGTTAATGTTGTATTACACGTACGTACTAATGTGTATTCAATATATGTATTAGTCTTGTATTACATATATATAATAGTGTGTATCAAATATGTGCAATAGTGTTGTATTCTATACAATACAAACACTTTTGCATATATGCAATAAACACGATTACACATGTGCACTACACCGACGAGGTTATCGACAAGTTTTTTCTTTTTTTTCTTTCTTTTTTTAGAACCAATAACATCATATAAGAATAATAGAAAAAAAAGAAATTTCAAAAAAAGTTAAAAATAGTTTTCTAGGAGTTTTTAAGTTTTTTCTTTAAGAGAAGTTTTCACTTGATCCCATATATATATATATATATATATATATATGGGGGAAGGATATTTTGAGAACCATGTTGAATTTTAAGAAGTTAAGAACTTCAATTCTAGGCCACACATTTAATTAAATGGGTTGGAATATGTGGTTGAGATTAAATCTAGCAAAAAAGTCAAAGTAGGAGAGAGAATAAATATGTAAGTGGTTACACTAACTTTTACGTCCGTTACACATGTGTAAAAAATCGACTCGATGTGTAAAAAATTGTGTAATTTTTTTAAGTGTATGTAACTTACATATATTACGCATGTGTAAAAAAAAATTGAAAAAAAAATCGTTACACTGAGTTCTTTCGAGTTCTTAAAACTTAAAGGAGTTCTTAATTGAAATCTCCCATATATATATATATATATATATATATATATATATAAATATATGATCACGATCATGTGAGAACTTTTTGGGTTTTGAGAACTATGAGAATAACTTTGGATCACAAAAAAACCCAAATATAAAAAAAATCATAAAACAAAAAAAAACTAAAAAAACCAAAGTTCCTATTTATCATCCTGGTTTCTAAAAAAAATGTAAAAAAAAAAAATTCTCGGTTTAGCTAAATTATGCATATATGTATAATATATACATATATGTACACACATGTTTTTTTTCCTATACACATATGTATAATTTAAGGTAAAAGATAATGTACATATGTGTACATTACGTAGCTAGAGATTAAATGAAAGTATACATTTGTGTGTAAGTATAATACGAATTAAAAAGAAAAAAAAATCGGTTTTTTTATTATACATATATGTACAGACATGGTTTTTCCTATACACATATGTATAATTTAAGGTAAATGATAATGTACAGATGTGTACATTACGTAACTAGAGATTAAATAAAGTATACATATGTGTTTAGGTCTAATACGAATTAAAAAGAAAAACAAAATTTCGGTTTTTTTTAATGAAACCGGAATGAAATAAAAGAATTTTGGTTTTTTTACCTTTTTAAAATTTTCTTTTTTTTTTGTTTTATAATTTTTTAAATATTTTTTTAGTGGTCCAAAATGGTTCTCAAAGTTCTTAATTTGCCAATAGTTCTCTTAGCATCCTTACCCTATATATATATATATATTAGATTTTGTCCCCCGTATTATGTGACATCCGTAGCAAAACCGAGTACACCTTAGTACTTACAAACTCGAATAAGCGTTTAACCGCTTATTGCGTAACGAACAAACGAATAACCAAACGGGCCTGGTTATGACCAAGATATCCTGAGGGGCTATCTATACGAGATATATGTCTATTATAAGCCAACATACTGATACTAAAGCCTTAGTATGATAGCAAACTAGTTAAACGAAAACATGCTCGTTTAACTACCCGTTATGGACTTAAACGCGAAGATAGTTACAAACCAAGCATTGTATCATCCGTTAAGCCGAAAAAGACTTACCAAACACTTATTTGAAATGTTTTAAGCGATCCGTGAAAATATTTTCGATTTTTACAAACGTATGGTATGTTTTTATAATTTTACACAAAACTAGCCGAAAAACACTCGTTTTCGCTCCGTTTGTCGCACCCGATATATTTTTGTCGCCAAAAACCGAACCCGAAATAAATTTGGACTCGGAATTTCAAGTTCGGGCACGTAAATCGAGAAAAGTGGGCCAAATGGGCCCAAAAGGGGGCCCAAGAAGCCCAGCCCGCCAAAGAAGACTTTTCCCCCCTTAAACCCTTTTCATATTTAAACAAGTCCAAGATAGTTTTGAAGCCATTTTCTTGTGGAGAAATCTGTAGAACAACCTGGTCCTCTCAAAACCCAGCATGAACAAGGTAAAAAGCTTCATTTTTTGGCTAAGTTTAACTCGTTTAAACTCGATTAATACCATATAAACATAGCTTGATTGCCAAAAATCATTCCTAACCATGTAAAAATCCTAAAAATGGTCCATAAACATGTTTTGATCATACACATGGTGAGGAACCTGTTTTAATAGTTTTTTTGGCCATAAACACGGATTAAAGGGTTGAAACGACATTTTTACGGTTCAAAAGTTCGTTTTTGTGCACTAGCCGAAACCCTAAGTTAAAGGGTTGTTTTATTGATGAAACCTGATTGGTTTGTGATATAGGACCTGTACCTAGCCTACATAGGAGCACAAGAGCTTGAAAAGTTGATTAGAAAGGCGGAAACGAACCAAAACCGCTAAGGTAATGCTGAAACACTCGCTTACGGGCTGTTTAGGTTAAGGTTGTGATGTGCATATTTTTAGGCCTTGAAATTTTGCAGGAACATCAAGGACCATGTCAATAAGTCCCTGTTTAGATTTGGTAATTGTTTGACCATCCGAGAATATTTGGCGAATTTATTACCGAATTGGGACATTTATTTGGGAAAAATATCTAAAATACTTCAAAAATTATGAAATTTTTCTGGGAACTCAGATTTGATGTGTTTTGATCACATATGAATTTTGAGATCATTTGGAGAAGTCTAAAGGTGTTTTTGTACATATGCGTTCATGCTGATTTTTATAGCCGATTTGGGCCGAAAAGAATATTGAACAAGCTTTTTACATTATGTAATTGATACAAGTTGTTTTGGGACATAATTTGAGTATTCAGAAATTTTTGTGGAATTTTTGGAAATTTTTTGGGATAAGCAGATGATTTTCAGGCGAAATATAGCTGATAAAATGAATTTTTATAAATTATTAAATCAGTAAATAATTCCAGAAATATTTTTATAAAAATCTACATATTTTAATTGATAAGTGGTTAAATTTTCATAATTTAATGATTAATGGTTAATTAATTATGCTAATTTAAAGATTAAACAAATTTAGTTTTTATAAAAATCGGCAAGTTCGCGACTAGCGAACCTGCGGGAATATCAAAACACCAAGAGTGATCAAAAATCATATTTTTGGACTAATTAAGTAAAAACGAACTTTTCTATGAAAAACCAGGACAATCCGGATAGATTGTGCGCGTTTCTTCTCAAATCAAACTGAATAAACGGAAACGGGCCCCGTGGCTAATCCGGAACCCCAGTATGTGATCCTTCTTTATAACTTAATCATTTTATTAACCAATACATTTACCCAAGCTTATTTTCCCATAACTGTTTTCTGAACGCGTAAACGAACAACTTGGCCCAGCTGGGAAAACGGGAATCTGAGCCAGGTTCGGTTTTAAGTATTAGACATTGAACAACATCACAACCTAAGCCTATTGCCACTTTTTGGGCGTTCCATCTATACCCAGATTAGTTATACAGCCCGGTTTAGTACTGAGATTATAATAATATTAAAATATTAATATTATTATAATATGGACTACAGGGACTAAGTGATAGCAAGGGAAACGAACCCCGAGCTGACTTCGCACTGAGTGCCTACAAAACTGTGAGTTTCATAACCCCACTCTTTAAACTATTTTACGAACTTTTGGGGTGGAAAGCATGTTTATACACGTTATCTATCTGAAAACGGATCAGGATATATAATATCTGAACATTTATATATGAAAAGTCCCTATTAACATAATGATTGACTACGTGCTGATGAAAGATGATTATTATCGTTGATTGATATATTGAGTGGAGATAATACGAATTGCAAAACATAATGGAATTACACGTGACAGCATGTTTATACAAACACGTTATGTAATGTTAAACATAACTAATTTGGGAGACCACGTGGTCTGTAATGGCCATGGGGATAACGTGGTCTGTGATGATTATGGGGCTATTGTGAGCGGAAGGGGGCCACAATAGTAATAAACTAAAGTTGAGTATGGCCTATGAGCCAAGTTCTGCTGCAACTTACTAAACTAAAGTTGAGTATGGCCTATGAGCCAAGTTCTGCTGCAACTTACTAAACTAAAGTTGAGTATGGCCTATGAGCCAAGTTCTGCAACTTATAAACTAAAGTTGAGTATGGCCTATGAGCCAAGTTCTGCTGCAACTTACTAAACTAAAGTTGAGTATGGCCTATGAGCCAAGTTCTGCTGCAACTTATAAACTAAAGTTGAGTATGGCCTATGAGCCAAGTTCTGCTGCAACTTATTAAACGAACTAACTTGATTATGACATGAATGTTAAGAAAATAATGTGATTATGCGTGTTATGGGCGGATGGGGAGCCACAGTATTTGGTGATACGTTATAAATACTATATGTGTATATGTGTTTATATACATGTTATGTGATTAGCCGTAGGAAATACTATGTGTAGAATATACTAATTATTTGCGTGTACACTATATAATGTTTGAGTTTACGTGGAATCATTGTGGGTGGAAGGGGGACCACAGTGGTTGATGTTAACGCGGAACCGTTGTGGGGGAAAGGGGGGCCACAGTGGTTGAGTTTATGTGGAACCGTTGTGGGAGGAAGGGGGTCCACAGTGGTTGGTTAAACACGGAAATTGGAAACAGGTAGTACGAACAAACAATCATGATTTTACTGAAATTTCGAATTTATATTATAAACTTACATGTGTGCATATGCACACACAAGGATATGGCTGTACATATTTATACAAACGTAAATACATATTTTACATACGTGCGTACATACAAACTATGACTGTGTGGTACGCAGAACTGATTTCGTTAAACTTATGAAACTCACCAACTATTCGTAGTTGACCTATTTTAACATGCTTTTCAGGTAATCAGATATGAGAAGTAATTTCCTGTGCGTTACGTGTCTGATTGGTGATTGATGTCATGGGCATTTGAGTTAAAAGTAAAGTAATTGAAGAACCGGTTTGATTGTATCACCTAGTTTGTAAAAGATGTTAGAACGATATAATATATTGTAAATTAGTTAGTAATGTTTCTTTATGAACAATGTATTTGATACCAGTTGTATCTGTTGCATTTCCGTTTTACGCTTTCGCAATTCGCTTAACGGGGTGTGACATATTACGGGGGCTGTTTTACATTATTCGTTATTAATATTTATATATGTATATTTGGATTTTAATTTTATTTATTGTAAGAAAGTTAATAATTAATATACTTGAGGTTTGATGATAAAATGGTTTCACATTATAAATAATATCTTTTTTTAAATTGGATATTAAATTTTAGTATGTTCCGATTTTGTAGGATTTTCATATCAAATAATTGGTAAGATTAATTTTGAATTTATGAGATGTTATGACTCGTTTAAAAGCTATCTGGTTTTGGTAAGATCCATACCCATGAATTTGGGTTAAATCAATGAGAGGCTTCCGTTTAAAATCAAGAAATCTGGTGGCTTTCATAAAAGAAGGGAGCGACCACATTGCGACACATATGATTTTTGGGTTTTCGTTTATATATATTATATATATATATATATGGAAAGGATAATTTTGAGAACCTTGTTGATTTTTAAGAAATTAAGAACTTCATTATTGACCACACATTTAATTAAATAGATTAGATTACGTGATTGAGATTAAATGTAATTAAAAAATTAAAGTAGGAGAGAGAATAAAGATGTACAGTGATTACACTAATTTAACCGTCCGTTACACCTATGTAAAAAAGTCGACTCGGTGAGTAAAAAATTATGTAATTTTTTTATGTATCTGTAACTTACATATATTACGTATGTGTAAAAAAATTCAAAAAATAAAAAATAAAAATTTGTTACATTAAGTTCTTTCGAGTTTTCTTAAAACTCAAAATGGTTCTCAAAAGAAATCTCCCATGTATATATATAGGGTGAGGATCAAGATAAAACTTATCTTTAGAAAGAAACTTAAAAACTCCTAAAGAATTATTTTTAATTAAAAATAAAAAATATTTTCAAATTTCTGTTTTTGCCATTATTCTTATATTTTCTTACCATTAACTCGAAAAAAATAAAAAAAATAAAAAAACATAAAAAAAACCCGCTGTAATGCACATATGTATTACCGTAGGAAATCGTTGTATTACACATGTGTATTACTATGTATTTTTAAGTTTAATAGTGCTTAATTATATATATTCAATATTTGTGCATTGTATATTTGTAGTAGTGTTGTATTATATGTAAAAAAATAATAATAAAATAAAAGTCGATGTAGTGCATATATGCATTAATGTTATATTACACATACGTACTAATGTGTATTCGATGTGCATATTAGTCTTATATTGCATATATACAATAATGTGTATCAAGTATGTGCAATAGTGTTGTATTCTTTGCAATACAACACTTTTGCATATATGCAATCCACACTATTACGCATGTGTACTTCATCGACGAGGTTACCGACAAGATTTTTTTTTTTTGGAACCAATAAAAACATATAAGAATAATGGAAAAAATAAACTTCAAAAAAAATTTAAAAAAAAAGTTAAAAATAATTTTTAGAAGTTTTTAATTTTTCTTTTTAAGAGGAGTTTTCACTTGATTTCACCCATATATATATATATATATATATATATAATACATGAAACTCTAATTTCTAGGAAACTCTAATTTCTAGCATTATCATGTAATCTTTGTTATTTTATCTAATAAATGGATCGCAAAATTCTACATGACCCTTTGTTTAATTTATTTGCAATAAGACAGCTGGTAGATAAGAAGTCTTTGTTGAAACATTATAACCGTGTGTAGTGGAAGTCTTTCTCAGTTCCACTTTCACACATATTCAATCCTCTGCTTCCTCTTCAAACTTCAATACCAACCATCAAAGAAACAAGCAATTTTTACCTTTCCAATGACTATTGGTGAAGTCTTTATTGGAGCATTCATCAGTGTGTTATTTGAGAAGTTGGCTTCAGGTGACTTGATTAGGCTGGCTCGATCTGCAGGCATCTATTCTGAGCTCAAGAAATTGAGAAACAACTTGACTCTAATCCGAGCTCGATGCCGGTCAGAAGCATATAAAGAGACACATCAGTTCAATTATGGTTGAACAAACTCCATCATTTGGCTTATGAAATAGACGATGTACTTGATGATTTGGCCACTGAAGATATGAGACGCCAGCACAATCAAGAATCTCACCCCCACACTGGCACAAGTAAGATATTAAAGTTCATTCCAACCAAATTACATGCTTTTAAGTATGGTCTTAAGATGAATTCTAAGCTAGATGGGATTGTGACCAAATTGAGTGATCTCATCGAGGAGAAAGATCTTTTGGGTAACGTTGAAAGATCAAGACCGATTCAAAGGCAAGGGGAAACGTCACTGGTTGATGACTCCAAAATTATAGGCCGGAAAGGTGATAAAGGGGCGTTATTAGATAAGTTGTTGGACAATGGATCATGTATTGCAAGCGTTAGCGTTGTGTCGATAGTTGGTGTCAGTGGGATTGGCAAAACCACCCTTGCCCAAGTTTTGTACAATGAAAAAGAAGTGAAGAGTCACTTTGAGCTCTTGTCATGGGTTTGTGTTTCTGATGAGTTTGATGTATTTACAATAAGCAAAGCCATTTTCAAAGATGTTTTTGGGGAAGACAAGAACTTTGAAACACTAAATCAGCTTCAAGTAGCTCTTACTGAGAAACTTTCAAGGAAAAGGTTCCTACTTGTTATGGATGATTTTTTGAACAAAAGCTACAAGAAATGGGAGCTCGTCCAACGCCCTTTTACCGTAGGTGCTCCTGGAAGTAAAATTCTCGTAACGACACGAAAGACCACAGTTGCATCAGTGATGGATTCTGTAACAGTTCACCATCTCTTGAACTTTTGTCAAATGATGAAGCTCTATCTTTGTTTGCTCAAAATGCAATAGGTTAACAAAAGTTCGATGTGAATAGAACACTCGAGTTGCGGGGTCGAGACATTGTCAACAAATGTGGTAGGCTGCCTTTGGCTTTGGTAACACTAGGGAGGGTACTTAGAACAAAACCGAATGATGACTCATGGGAGGAACTCCTAAATTGTGAGATATGGAGTTCACATTATGGAAGTGAGATAATTCCGGCTCTAATGCTAGGTTACTATGATCTCCCGTCACATTTGAAGCAAATCTTTGCATATTGTTGTTTATTTCCCAAGGGTTATATGTTTGACAAGGATGAACTAGTCTTGCTATGGATGGCTAAAGGGTTTTTGCACAAGTCAAACAAGAACAAGTCAATGGAGAGTTATGGTCAGGAGTGTTTTGAAGAGCTAGCGTCGAGGTCATTTTTTCAACATTTAGCCAACGATAAATCATGATATACAATGCATGACATGATAAATGACTTGGCTACGAGTATTGCGGGAGAGTTTTTTCTTATGGTGGACAGTAAGATGGATGTTTACAGTTGGAATGAAGCTTTTGAAAATATCCACCACCTTTCAAATATTTGTGAAAAATATGGACTGTACAAAAAGTTCAAGGCAGTACATATAGCTAGACACATGAGAACTTTCTTAGCCATGTCTGTTACAAGATTAAACACCGGGCATAGGTTCTATGTTTCGAACAAGGTACTTACAGAACTAATTCAAAAATTGCAATTCCTAAGGGTCTTAAGCCTAGCTAATTATAATATCACAGAGGTACCAAAGTCCATTGGTAGTCTTAAACATATGCGGTACCTCAATTATTCCAACACTAAGATAACATGTTTACCCGAATAAGTTGGTGACCCTCTTAATCTACAAAGTTTATTGGTGTCTGGCTGTTATGACTTATCTAGCTTGCCAAATAGTATTATAAAGTCACTAAACCTGAGACATCTCAACATCAGTTATACTCCAAAATTAAACAAGATGCCGTTAGAAATTAGTCGTTTGACGAGTCTAAGAACTCTACCCAAAGTCCTTATTGGGGGAGCTGGTGAGCTTAAAATATCTGATCTTAAAGGGCTGGTGCATCTTCAAGGTCATCTTAAAGGGTTGCACGAAGTGAAAAATCCAGTACACGCAAAGGAGGCCAACCTACAACGAAAGAAGCATATTTATGATTTGCAGATGGAATGGATTGATGTATTTGATGGTTCTCGGAATGGAATAATTGATTATGAATTGCTTGAAGGTTTAAGGCCTTTTGAGAAATTGACAGACCTCAAAATTATGTACTATAGTGGAACAAAATTTCCTAGTTGGGTAGGGATTCTTCATTTGTTTGTTTAAGCCAACTTACATTACATGGTTGTAGAAGATGTACTTGTTTGCCAACCCTTGGACATCTACCTTCACTTCAAAAGTTGTTTGTTAAAAGCATGGATGGGTTGAAAAGATTGAACTTTGAGTTACTTGGACCTTCCAATACTTGCCATGGAGTTGCATTTCCTTTGCTTGAAGTATTAGAGTTTGATGATATGAAGGGATGGGAGGAATGGTCAATTAGAAGTGGTAACATGGACGGAACATTTCCTTGCCTTTGTGAGATATTTATAATTGATTGTCCGAAGATAAATGTAGTGGCGATGGAGTTAATACCGTTACTTCGGGTTTTACATGTAGAAGGATGTTCTTCATTGGTGTTAAGAAGCATGGTTAGTGTGTCTTCATCAATTGCTAGACTTACAATTAAGAACATTAAAGGACTTACTCGCCTACGTGGGGAAGTTTTAGAGCACCTTAAGGCAGTTGAATATTTAACCATTTTGCATTGTGACGAACTCACTTACTTTTGGGAATCTGTAACATCCTAAAATTTATAATGTTGAATAAAGAAAGTTACGTTTAGTGATTTCGCGTTATTAATTAATTAATATCGAGTAAAGAACGGATCATGGACTTAGATTAATTGAGATGGGTTAAATGAGAATGGGCCTTAGGTCCATGGGCTTTAAGGGATATAAATATCCCCTAAACCAAGCTAAAACCCTAAACCCTCATTTCATTTCCATCATAATCTCTACACACTCCAAACAGACACACACACCATAAACGAGCAAGACCCGAGAGAGAGTAAACGTTAGTTGGTATTAGATCTTATTACACGAGATCTAGAGTGCATAAACAAGCTAACCAAGATCGAACGAGCGCTAAAGGTATGTTCTTGACCTTTAAAGTTTACGTAGTATTGAACGTTTTTACTTAAAGATCCAAGCTTTATAGTATATACGGGATATATATACGACCGAAAACGGTTAGGGAACGTAGTGGGTGATATCGAACCATAACAAGGGTATTAAAATCGCCAAAATGCTTGATAAAAACTAAACCCGTAGGTGAACTGGGTAACTTCGCCTTCAAAGCTTAACTTCGCCTTCAAGGCTTAACTTCTCCTACGGCCAAGTTCGCCTAACTGGTAACTTCGCCTAAGGCCAAGTTCGCCTAATTGATAACTTCGCCTAAGGCCAAGTTCGCCTAATTGATAACTTCGCCTAAGGCCAAGTTCGCCTAACTGATAACTTCGCCTAAGGCCAAGTTCGCCTAACTGATAACTTCGCCTAAAGCTAAGTTCGCCTAAGGTTTAGCTTCGCCTAAAGTTAAGTTCGCTTAAGGTTTAACTTCGCCTAAAGTTAAGTTCGCTTAGAAAATAAATTAAAAACCTAATTGAAAATGTGTTAAGCTCGACCCCAGCCAGGGGCTCTGCCCCTTGGACCCAGCTAGGGGCTGCCGCCCCTAGACCCCGCTGCCAGGGGCGCTGCCCCCGGACCCCCGTTCGTTGTGGGTCATATAAAAATAGAAATGCAATATGAGAAGTGATAGTTAATTGATACGTATACTTGTTATACAGTCAGCCGTGCACAACTGAAGAAAGGGATTACGATTAACGGTGAACGTAACCGTGTTCAGGTGAGTTCTAGCCCCATTTATGTGTTATGCTTTCGGGGCTGTGTGCATACTCGATATGTTTGTTAATACGCTTATCCTAAGAGATAAGTGTATGCCTTATGTGAATGATGTGATATGTATGAATGATGGCTTGACGGTACGTGAACGATCTTCGGATATTGCACGTACTGTCAGGTTGTAACGCTAAGTATAAGGTAAATATGATATGTATGCTTATGTGTATGAATGTGATAAAGTTAATAAAAGAAGGAAATGATGGTTGTATGGTTACGAAGAGGGTACCGGGCCCTAATAATACTCGAGGTATGATGTATGGTTGTATGGTAACGAAGAGAGAATCGAACCCTACTAATATTCTAGAACTAGGGAACCGAACCCTACTAATATTCGAGGAAAGAGGGTACCGAGCCCTAATAATACTCGAGGAAGGAGGGTACCAAGCCCTAATAATACTCGAGGAAGGAGGGTACCGAGCCCTATTAATACTCGAGGAATGTAGGGCGTAATGCTCTTTATAACGTAAGATATGAAAGTAAGTTAATACAAAAGAAAGTATGAAAGTATGAAAGTATGAATGAAAAAATATAAGTTTATGTGTATTGTATAGTGTATGATTAACTAGAACTCACTCAGCGTAGCTGACTTTTAGTATGCACGCAGGTGAGTAGGATGAGGCAGCGCGCTTGAGGAGACACGTGGCACTAAATAAGAGGCTGGCATCGGAAGACTCAAGACGTTTAAGTTTAATGTTTCGTTTATTTTGAAAGACAAAATGATGTTTTAAGACAAGACGTGTTTTGTTATGAAATGTTTTATGAAAGCTTTTATATTCCGCGAATGTTTTAATTAACTCTGATATTTAGAACTGCGTTTATGAGTAAATCCAACACAAAAGTAGGGCTACCGGTAACGGGGCCTTACAGAATCAGACTTAACCGCATGCGCGACTCTAGTGAGTTTACTGAAATTGTCAATAAGAGGGTGTGCAAATTTGATATCACTAGGAGAGAAAGAGGTGCACTTGAGGATGATCATGGAATCTGTTACAGCAGTTGAAATCAAAGGTTGTCCGAGACTGGAGAGGTACCAATGTCCAAATAGCATTGAGAAGTTAAAAATAAGGAGTTGTCCTTCAGTTACATCATTGACATTCCCAAAATCAGACGACCCCGCATCCAGTTTTAAGAAACTTACCATAAAGGATTGTGGCGGTCTAGATCTAAGTTGGCTTCTCAACAACTTCTTGTTATTACTTGAGTCTCTTTACATTTCTGAAATGCCTAATATGAGGTTGCTTCCTGAAGGATGTTTAATTCATATCACCAAGTTAGAAATATCATTTTCTGATAACATAGAATTCATTCCTTATCATGGTTATGGTTTTCTTCCTTTGTTTTGCTTGAGAGCCCTTATGATCAGTAATTGCAAGAATATAAAGGCATTCCTTCATGAGCATTTGCGAAGACTCAAGTCTTTGGAACAAATGTGGATACGTAACTGCCCGAATCTGGATTACTCTTTTCCTTGTGGTTTGTGGCCTCCTAATTTAAGTTATTTACATATAGGAGAGCTAAAGAAGCCCATTTCAGAGTGGGGGTTGCAAAATTTCCCAACTTCACTTGATACACTAGAGTTATATGGTGGTGAAAAGTCAGAAGTGGTTTCATTTTCAAAGGCGGAAGAAGATATGATCAGTGATTCATCATCATCTTTTCTTCTTCCTGCATCTCTCACTTCTCTACAAATTAATGGTTTTATGGAGTTGGAATCACTTTCAGAGGGCATGCAACACCTTACCCGCCTTGAACATCTTCATATTTTGTCATGTCCAAAGGTTAGAGATCTGCTAGAGGCACTACTCCCTTCACTTTCAAGTTTGTGGTTGTTTGATTCTAGCTTAGAACTGAGAAAGCACTGCAGTAGAAAAGGCAAATACTGGCCTGCCATCTCCCAAATGCCTGATCTTCGATTGGAGTTAGATTGATGATCACGGGTATGTTTTCTCTCTACACTCAGACTTTGGCGCATACATCAATCATTACTGTTTTCTTTTTAACATCAAAACTATATGAAGGTTGATTAATCCTGTTCTTTGTTATCATTATATTGTTGTATTTGCTGCTTGTACTTCTAAAAGCTTTCCGGATAAAAAGTGGGAAAAATATTGATCCTGTTCTTAGTGATCATTATATTCATAAGCTTAATTTTCAAGCATGTTGTTTAATTATTATGTTAGGTGTCTGTGGTTGGAAAAAATGGACCCATTTTGTGCATGATCAGCTTGACTCGCAACCCTATTTTTCCAAAATAAATAAATCCTTTATGAGATTTAGTGAGTAATTTGGGGTGAGAGTTTGTTTTGGGTTCGGGTTGGGTACCCAACCAACCCGAACCTGGACATGTGTAACTCAAACATGACCTGATTACCTAAACGCGCCATTGGTTTGGTGGGTTACATGTGTTGTAAACGGGCTGCCAGGTCTAATTTTTAACGTTAAATATCTATCTTTGAATTTTAGATATAATTTTAAATGGTTTGGTTATTAAACAACTTATCATTTCAACCATTTAATAGCCAGAACCTGCTTAGCCCAAACCTAACCATGACAGAAATCTACAAGCTCCAAAAAATATATTTATATAGAATTTTTAATATTAGGATTTTTGAAATTTGCGTGGATGGCAAATAAACACAAAACGTATGTGGATGGAATAAATAAATGATGAACACGGTGTAACTGTTTCAACAACCGTTTAAACAAGCGGCACACCGTTTGACACAACCCTAGGCCCGATTATTTACATTACATGACGCACTTGGGCTATTAAACATGTCCAACCCATAATACATACATAAACTTTAATTAAGTCTTGACCCAAATAGCCAAATAAACAAATAAACACAACGAGTTAAACAAATGCAGCTGATGAATTTAAAACATAATTGATCGGGAGATAAAAGATTCCAATATTAGAAATTAAAAATGCACTTATAGCTTTTAACCGGCTTGATTTGTTTCCATCTTAGCCTTTCTTTTTTTTTCTTTCTTTCTTTTTGTAACTTATGCCCTGTGATTAGGAGTACTGATGCATGTTTGATATCAACCCCGTTCTAATGTTTTGATACCAATTGATGCAGTTTTGGAAGCGATCAGTAGTGGCTCAAGAGACTTATGATTAACAAAGACGATAAAATCGAACCAAAGTGTTGGTCCCATTTTGTTTTAGTCTTTTGTATTATAATTATGTGTTTCGGCCTTTAGTTGTCAATATTGAATGTAACAGGCCCAAGAGAAATAAGTTGTAGAGCCAATTGGGAATATGATGTAATCTACTTCTCATGCATGCTTCCCTATAAATAGGAAGCATGCCATGAGAAGTAAAGTTGTTCAATTTTGAAGTAAATTAATTCAAAAGAAAACTTTTGTAACTCTCTTCTTTTCTCTCTCGGCTCTCTCTCTTCTTCTCTCAAACTAATAGAAAATAACATCTCAAGATCCGAGACCGCTTAGGTGACTTAGTGTGATTTCCGCTAGCACTAAGCTCGGTTGATCCAAAGACGTTGTTAGATCCACCCACGTTGGGACCTACAATTGGTATCAGAGCTTCGGCCACTAGTTGAGGGTTTTTGGATCACAACCTTAGGTTTTGATCTTGAGAAGAAGAAAACAAGTGCTCTTTACAAGAAAGTTCACAAAAACCTCAAAAACAAGAAAAATATAAAAAGAATCGGGCAAAATCTTCATAAAAATGTCTTAGAAAGTGTTCTTAGTAAAAATATCAAGTCTACTAACTCTAGATCTAAGAAGTTTTGGGTTAAAAGGTGTTAAAGTTTGGGTTACGGGTTCAAACAGTTGGTCAAAGGTGATAAGAAGTAGTTTCTCTTCTCATGGCATGAAAGTTTGTGTAACAACTTTTGACCCACTACTGACAAGATTAGGTGAAAACAGATCCCGAGGAAGATTGCTTATAGAAAACTGAATACTCTTTCGCATCGCTTGGGACTCTTTCGCTTCGCTTCGGAGTCTTTTGCTTCGCTTGGGAGTCTTTGCTTCGCTTGACATCATTTCGCTTCGCTTGAAAAGGTGTTTCATGCGAAAAAGTTAACTGTTTTAAAATTTGAACTGTTTAAGGGTAGATACTACAGAAATCATGATGAGTACTGATTCTGAGTTGCTGAAGGGGTATTTGCTATTAGAAAACCAAGTGGGTACGCCTACAAAGCCACCAAAGTTTGGATGATAACTTTGCGAATTTCAAATAGAGATTTATGAATTATATCTCATTGACTGAGACTGATTTGATGAGATGTTTTGAACAAGGTCCTCATGTTCTCGTGACTCGCACTGATGCTGGGGAACAACTTAAGGCTCCAGAAAACTATGATCAAGCAGACAGGGACCTGTTGGCACAGGATAAGAAAGCCTATCTCATATTGACTGTTTGCCTTTCAAATGAAATCACTGAAACTCTTCGTGAACATACAATTGCCAAGGGTCTGTGGGAAGCACTTGTTGAAAATGTTGAGGGCAATGCCGAAATTAGGGAAAACAAGAAGGCCCTATTAAAGGAAGAATTCAATATGTTCAATCATTGTCAAGGTGAAGCTGTTTTGGATTTAGTAAAGAGATTTGAGAAGTTGATGGTAAGAATTAGGGCTGAAAGTGTCAACATTGCAAATGCTGAGGTCAACCACAAGTTGATGAATTCATTGCCATACAGCTGGAGTACCAATACTGTCACAATCAAGAGAACTACCAATCTAAATATGATGTCAAACACTGACTTGATATCCACTATCAAGTCGTTTGAAATGGATGAGCAGATGAGAATGAACAATCATCTAAGTTCTCTGAATCAAGCTGGAGTGAGTTCTGCTTCCTCAATGCCAACTGCTTTCATAAGCAAAGGTCAACAGAATGTGTATCCCGTGACCACTCCCAAGTACTCCTCAAGTGTACCTTCACAACCAACAGCATTCATCTCAACCAGTAATCAACCAGATTCTTCCAATACAAGTTCGTTTCAAAAGGCAGTCGACAGTGCGATTGCCCAAGCCTTAAAAGCTCAAGGGATTTCCTCATCTTCAAAACCTCAACCAAGCAAACCTTCAAGTTTCTGTGAAGCACTACCCATGTTGAATGACTCCAACATCGCAATAGTTCACGCTTTTCTGTCAAGCCATGAAGAGTTGATGCAAGGAAATCTATTGCCACCACAGTTTGAAGCTGGAGATTTAAGAGATATCAATCAAAAGGATCTTGAAAAGATGGATATCAAGTACCAAATGGCAATGGCGGTGCAAAGAGCTACTAACTTCATGAAGACGTACGAGAAGGATAGCTTCAATGATTCAGACAGGAAAAGGATCGGGTTTGATAAGTCAAAGCTGCGTTGCTACAATTGTGGTGAGATGGGTCATTTCTCCCGAGAATGCACGAATCCATCAAAACCTGCAAATGATATTCGTGTGACTGAGGTGACAGAGGAAGAGAACAGCAAGGCTGCAGGAAAAAGGCATGAGGTGTAGAAACCAAGCAGCTCATCACAAAGAATTGGAGGTCATCCACACAAGGGCAACTCAAGCTCAAACTCAAAGGCCCTTGTCTCTCAATCGGAGGTCCACGTTGGTGTGGATTGGGATGATCAATTCCAAGAGCTGCAGAATCCTCTCAACATGGTTGGCATGGCTCTCACAAACAATGAAGCTTCTTCATCTGCTGCTGCAAGTTCTGATGCGTCACCATCTGATGAGGTAAAAAGAAATCTATGCACTCAATCTTGCGTAAATAAAGTTACATATTATAGATATCTTCAGGACGAAGTTTTGAAAGAAAACGCAAAACTTCGTCAACTAAATGCTGAATATGTAAAGGCTGACAAGATATATGTTGAAAAGATTAAAACACATCACGATGATGTTGCAAATCTTAAACTTAAAATCTTTCAAGGAGAGCACAATGTCATCTATTACAAGGACATTGTAAATAAATTAAAAGATGAAATTGAAAAGTTGAAACTTGATCTTTCTGATAAACGAGAAAAAGAAAAACAAGTTGAAAGATTTGAAGCATCATCTGAACAATTAGATGATCTCATCAGAGCTCAGAGAAGTACTAAAGTTAAATCGGGACTAGGTTGTGATTATTCAGCGGTGCCTCCACCAATGAATGATAATTACACTTGCCTACCCCATTTAAGCTATAATACTTCTCCTGATGAAGAGATGGCCTATGGTATTAGTAAACTACCAAAACCAGTGAAATTTGTTTCAGCTGCCTCTCCATCAACAGCTCAAATTTCATTATCTGATAATTCTAACGTCAACATGTCTTGTGTAGCAGGTGATGTAAGTGGTGGGAAGGTTAACCAGGGTTGTAAACCAAAGGGATAGTTAGAACCACGTTTTGAATCCTGTGTGGGTCTAACAAAATCAATTAACAATCCTGTTTGTAATAAAGTGTGTGAATCAATGATAGGAAGTTTAATGTCTAGATCAAAGAATGTATTTTGTGAATCATAAAGTGATGACAGTTGTAAAAATGTTTGCAATGAAAGTGAATGTTCCTCTTCTGATTCAGAATGTGAAACTGTATTTGATGAAACCGTCGAAGTCAAGGTTAATGAACAGACTAGTCAAAGCTACTCATCAACTGATAATAAAATTGAGAACTTAATAAAAGAGAAAATTAGTTTTGAAAATGAAAAACCAAGCACTTCATGTAAATATGTGCCACCCAAGAAAACTTTATTTTCTCAAAATACAAATTATAACAATAGTTCTCAATATTATGATCAATTTGATAATGCCTTTTATTACTCTCGACAGAAACCTAGGCAATCAAATTATCTTGCAACTCATCATTCAAATGCTTACAATTATCAGTCAGATAGAGGTCACCAACATGTTAACCAAACAACATCACCTCATCCCACATATCTCAGTGAGCAAGATGTCTATAAATGCAACCAAAGAAAATGCTGCTTCATTTGTGGAAATCAGTCTCATCTTGCAAGACATTGCAAGAACTGGCACAAACAACAAAGAGACTTCAACAGTAAGTTTTGTCAGACATTTCCTAGGTATAATGCTTAAACCAAGAAAATGCCTAACCAAACTTACACTTCAGCCAGTGAGACAAATTTAAGATCCAAAAAAACCGAAAAACCCAAGAAACCATTTTGGCTAACCCAAAGAGAAAGAAAGAGGTTAGCAAAGGGGTCTGAGGCTGAAAAGCCCAAGAACCTTTCAAAGGTTTTCTTAAAGGCTAATCAAGAAGATTTTGTGGTTAAGCCTAAACCAAAACGATGGTAATCTAGAAAACTTTTCCAAAACTGAGGAAACCATAATTCAAGTTCCTCGAGGGATTGTTCTTCAGCTTCTGATTCACCAAAGGATTATATTTTCAGAAATCATAAAATTAAACTTGGTGATTTTGTGTTTAACTTTCCCGAGACAAGTGTCTCTCGGGAAACCCTCCACTAACTGGTTCTTCGTGTGTGCAGGGACAGCCTGGACGGCCTGTTAACAGTATTTGGTACTTAGACAGTGGCTGCACCCGACACATGACAGGAGACGAGTCGCTGTTGTTCGATATCAAACTATTCAACGGTGGTCACGTTTCTTTTGCCGGTGATATTGGAGGAGAGATAACGAAACAAGGGAAGGTCTCGAATGGCACTTTGACATTTGATGAAGTCAATCTGGTGGAACAGTTCAACCACAACCTGCTCAGCGTCTCTCAAATCTGTGATAAGAAATTTTCAACCCTATTTACTGAAAATGAATGTCTCATTCTGAAACTAGGTTTTAAAGTCCATGAAGACTGGATTATGATGCGTACTCCAAGGCACAATGATGCCTACATTCTGGACATGAGAAGCAATTATTCCATACGGCCTGCTTCTTGCTTGATGTCCAAGGCCTCGGAGAACGATTCATCCTTATGGCATCGACGGTTGGGTCACGTCAACTTTAAGAACTTGAACAAGTTGGTTAAAGGTGACCATGTGAGGGGTTTGCCAGTAAAATCTTTTCACTGTGTTGAAAAATGTTTATCTTGCTCTAAATGCAAATAGCACAAACTCCCTCATAGGCCCAAGCTTGTCAATTCCATCAATTCCACTCTTCAGTTGTTGCATATGGATCTTTTCGGTCAAATTCAACCAATGGCAATAGGTCGAAAAGCCTATTATCTAGTTATTACTGATGACTTTTCGCGTTTCAGTTGGACATTTCTGTTAGGGCACAAGGACGAGACGTCATAGTTTCTGCTCAGGTTTATCGTGTTGGTTGAGAATCAAACTGATAAGAAGGTGAAATGTATCAGAAGTGACAACGGCACAGAATTCTGCAACAAGGTGGTGAATGAAATCTGCCAAAACAAAGGAATTGTTCATCAACTCAGCACACCTTACACTCCCAAAAAAAATGGGGTGGCTGAGAGAAGAAATCGTACTTTGGTGGAAGCCGCTAGAACAATGCTCTCATTTTCTAAACTACCATTGATTTTCTGGGGTGAAGCTATCAACGCTGCGTTCTTTACCCAGAATCGTGTGCTTCTGAACAAAAGACTGAACAAGACTCCATATGAAACGAAGCCAAGGGTAAATTTCTTCAGAACGGTTGGATGTCCCTGTACCATACTCCAAACAAATGTTGGAACAACCTCCAAGTTTGCTGAAAAGGCGGATGAGTGCTACTTTGTTGGTTATTCTGCTGATAAAAGTGCTTATCGCATGTATAACAAGAAATCAAGAGTAATCTTGGAGTCCTTCAACATTGAATGGCAAGAGTTAAACCCTACTGATGCACACAATGGTCCATGGATGTTTGATTATGAAGGATTGTTCAAGCAATTTCGTGGAATGTACATGACACCAGTTGTACCAAAGGTTTCCCCTGTTGTTTCTCCACTTGTTCAACCTGATGATGATCAGTCTATCCTGATGCATGCTATTTTCAAAGATCTTGGACATGTTGACATAGCTGCTGCTGCACCTATACTTAATGTACAACCCGTGGCTAATCAACAAGCCCCGGTTGTTGTTGAGCAGCTCTCTGCCGACACCACTGAAATGCAAGCTGTTGAAGACATGACTGATTAAGATTCTGATTCATACGTGTCAGCCGACAACAATCAAAATGTTCAAGTTGATCAAGCAGAGCCACCTCCTACAGAACCAAGTGTGGTGGAATCGGTCCCCACACCTCCCTCAGAAGAAGACAATCAAGGTCCTGCAATGGAGGTTGATGCATCAAGTGTGTAGGTTGAACCAAGTCCGAATGAAACTTCTGATAACTCCAACACAACTTCTGTTCCAGCTGTTGCTGTTCCATTCTATGACAACCTATGGGAAGGTCCCATTGCTGCAGAACATTTGGTTGAACCACAAGAAGATGGAACTAATCAACAACCTAGTGATTCTGTCTCAGCGACCACTGTCTTCCATCCCATAGAGAGCCTGACCATCCAACTTGAGGCCACCCCAGTCGAGCATGTCGATCAAATTCCACAGCTGCCAATTCATCGTCGACATCCGACTGAGAACATCATCGGAGATCTGTCTGCTGGCATCCAACCACGCAGTACTTCCGGTATCATTAACAGATGTCTTTTTGCTTGTTTTATTTCACAGGTGGAACCCAAGGACTACAAAGTCGCACTGAAAGACAACTCCTGGGTGGAGGCCATGCAAGAAGACCTGTTACAGTTTAAGAAGCTAAATTTTTGGAGGCTAGTGAAGAAACCAGAAAATAAAAGGCCGATTGTAACGAAATGGGTGTTCCGAAATAAAAAGGATGACAAAGGGGTGATCATTAGAAATAAAGCCCGGCTTGTTGTACAAGGATTTTGGCAACGTGTAGGTCTTGATTACGATGAAGTCTATGCATCGGTGGCCAGACTGGAAGCAATTCGCATCTTTCTGGCATACGCCTCGTACATGAACTTCAAAGTGTATCAAATGGACGTGAAGACTGCTTTCTTGTATGGGAAAGTAAAAGAAGAAATCTATGTCAGTCAACCTCCAGGTTTTGAGGATCCAACACATCCTGATCATGTTTACCGCCTTGACAAAGCACTATATGGTCTTCACCAAGCACCTCGTGCATGGTATGCCACACTGGCTGATCATTTAGTGAAGAATGGTTACAAAAGAGGAATTGTCGATCAAACTCTCTTTGTCAAGAAAGTCAACAGTGATTTGATTCTGGTACAAGTTTATGTCGATGACATCATCTTCGGGTCCACGAATGAGGATCTGTGCAAGGAGTTCTCTAAGGATATGCAAAAGCGATTTGAGATAAGTTCCTTAGGGGAGATGACTTTCTTCCTGGGCTTACAAGTTGAGCAAAAGAAGGATGGGACTTTGATTCACCAAGAAAAGTACGTTCAAGACATTGTTCAGAAATTTGGTTTCAAGGACTCATCATCATTCATGACACCAATCGCAACGCAACCTGTTCTAGCTCCTGATCCATCGGGAAAACCAGTCGATCAACACCTTTACAGGTCAATGATTGGTTCCCTGATGTATCTCACTGCATGCAGACCGGACATCATGTTCCCTGTTTGTCAGTGTGCTAGATATCAGTCTGACCCGAGAGAATCCCACATGACAGCTGTTAAGCGTATTTTCAGATACTTGAAGGGTAGACCACGTTTGGGTCTTTGGTATCCAAAGGAATCTCCCTTGGAACTTCATGCTTACACCGACAGTGATTACAGGGGATGCAACTTGGACAGAAAGTCTACATCTGGTGGATGTCAATTCCTGGGAGATCGGTTGATCTCATGGCAGTGCAAGAAATAAGTCACCGTGTCCACCTCTACAGCAGAAGCCGAGTACATTGCTGCATCCAGCTGCTGCTCTCAAGTGATATGGATCCAGCATCAGCTGCTGGATTACGGTTTGAATTTCTATGGATCAACGATCAAATGTGATAATGAGGCGGCCGTCGCTATTGTTAAAAACCCGGTCCAGCACTCAAAGACTAAGCACATTGACATCCGAATACATTTTATTCGTGATTGTAATGATCGTAAGCTTGTCAACATAATAAGGGTCCATACTGACTATAACTTTGCAGATCTCTTTACTAAAGCTTTTAGTCGTGCTCGATTTTTGTTTCTCGTTGAGTCATTGGGCTTGATTTCTTTTAAGTAAACCTTATCTTTTAGTTTTTAAAATTGTAAATATTTTTCAAATATGTCACAATTTTAGAGGGAGAAAATTGAGTTAATTTTAAGTCACCAAAAAGATTTTCAGTGTGCTTTCAAGAAAAACCAAAACGAGTCATTTGACTTAACAAAAATATTTTACTCCTGTTAAAGAAAAATTAAAAAAAAAAAAAGATTCAAAAAGTATTATCCCGCTTAGAGGGAGTCAGATTATTAAAGATTTTCAAATTTTGAGAAATTGATCCGACCATTGGAAAGTGATAGTACATTGGTTTGTAATGATTCTAGCGTGTTAAAAGAATAGAACAAAAGGCTACAAGGTCATTCATAGATGTGTAGGTAGGCTTGACAAACAAGTAAGTGTCGGATGATATAAACCTAAATTCCTGCCGATATTAGTGGATATACGATTATGAAGCGGTTGCATGATTCCGTAAAGTCATATTCATGAAGGCAAAAATGTAACTATACATGTCACACCCAAGCCTCTCTTTACCTAATCATAGTAGTCTTATGAAAGTCAGTGTTAATTTTAATTTTCATTGAGTCAAGAAAATAGTCAAGAAAAGCAAGAAAAAGAAAACAAAAGAGTCAGAAAAACAAAAGAAAAGGAGTCAGTCCTAGGAATTTTAACTTCTGCTTTATTTCTTCATTTATTTTCAACTCAAGCCTTGGACTTTCTACGTTTGTAGTCATACAAGATCTGATTGTTAAGGCCCTGAGTCTTCTGCTTTGTTTTATTTTCTTTCTTTTGTTCAAGCCTTGGACTTTCTCTGCGCGATAATATGGTATTATCCGACCTGATTGTTATGGCCTGAACTTCTGCTTGATTTTAATCTTTCAAGATCGAGTCAAGTGTGCAAAGCACAAAGTGTTATGTGTACAGTGTACAATAAGTCAAGTTTGTTAATAAGAGTACTGTGATCAACTAAGAAAGGTTTAAGTCAAGTTGAGGTGATATGTTAACACAAATCCTAAAACGAAAATCCTAAAACCACACACAACCGGCAAGTGTACCGATCGCAAGTAGTATAGACTTAGGAAGTCCGAGTATCGAACACGTGGACACGAAAGACGCTAACGATTACGACCCTAGACACGACCTACCTAAGAATAATAATTAATTAATTTTTGATTTTTAAATTTGTTTTTATAAAATGACTTAACTGGACTGACTGACCTAACTGACAAAAGTTACCAAAAATAGAAAACTTAACGGAAAACTGACGGTGTTAACTTCGGATGGGAGAAAAACGTCTACCTAGGTCTGAATCAAATTGTAGGTCTAACAAGCTAATGGATTGGATGACTTCAAGACACCGGTCCCTAAAGATGACACGACTAAGGATCGCTCGGGCTCACTGGATTACCTCTCGGTCTCACTCAACAAGCCTAAACTACTCAAAATCGCCTAAAACGACCAAATCGGGAAATAATTGCTAACGTGTTCTAATGAAGGATCACCTCTCGGTCTCACCAACACTCGACCCTAATGGTAATGAATACTACACAACCAAGGATAGAGGAACAATTCAACTTAAACCAAAATAGATCAACTAGTCGCTCAAATACCTAAACCTGACAAGAAACGAACTCGCTCTCACGCAATCCCTATTCTAGCATGCAAAGGCAATGAGACGACCCTACTTCCTATCACCTCTCGGTCTCAAGAAAGATGTTTAACCGCTGTACTTTAATCACAAATTCACGCAACAAAACCCTACGGTGGTACCTACCGCAAACAAACCCTAAACACAAAGTCTAGAATCAAACAATGCACCGATCAATCAATACAAAACTAATCAATCAACACACGGGGTTTATGCAATGAATCACTAAAATTTCCAGCCACTAAACACAACCTATTTCATGTCTAAATCAAACTTTACAATAGCAATTCAAGTCCATTAATCAAACAATCCATTAAACTCATCAAAACTCAACAATTTTCATCTTCCCTAGGTAGAATTAACAAGTTTAGCCGAACATAGTTTTTGGACAGCAGCTAATGATCAAATAAAACATCATAAAACTCCTACTAATCATCTCAAATATCATTCAACAATCAACAATACTCATAAACAATTCAATCTATCAATCAATTGCAAAAACTAGTAAACAATTGAACAAGATAATCAAAGTAATGAACAATGTGAAAAAATGAAGGATATATGATGAATTCCCAGCCGTTCCTTGCTAAGTAAACTGATGTCGAACCTTCCCGAGGATAGATTCTTGTGTATTCTTCCTTCCCTAGCCGTCACACGATCAAACCCTAGCCGAACAACACTTTTTTTTTTATTTTCTTTTCTTCCTGCTGCTGTTGGCTGCTGCTGTTGTGCTGCTGTTGGCTGCTGTTGTGCTGCTGTTGGTTGCTGCTGTTGTTGCTGCTGTGCTGCTGTTGGCTGCTGTTGTGCTGCTGTTGGCTGCTGTTGTGCTGCTAAATCCGATCAGCAGCTCTTTTGGCTGATTAGGGTTTTATTTTTTTTATATAATATAATATAATATGGTCTTGGGCCTCCATGATGCATACGGGTCGGGCCTTGAGCTTTGTCCTGAACTTGTATGCGTAAAAGGCTCGTAGAATGCTCGAAAAGTCCCGGTTTTCTTCTTTCTTTCACCCAAAACCTACAAGATTAATAAATGTATGTAAAACCTATCTAAAACGAGTTAAAACATATAAAATATAATATAATACGTAGATAAAACGTGAAGAAAATACGAGTGTTTTACAACACATCATATGTGTACAGTGTACAATAAGTCAAGTTTGTTAATAAGAGTACCGTGATCAACTAAGAAAGGTTTAAGTCAAGTTGAGGTGATATGTTAACACAAAGTACACCCGAGATATGATGGAATCAGTAATGTGTCTGATTGGGAACCACATAAGCACCGTGCCTAATTGTACTTCAAATGTATCATTTTGGCATCAAAATACTTGTCAAGTTAAAAAGGAGGGCAATATCTACAGTCAATGATGAACTTGTGTCACAATAATTTCAAAATGGAAACGCGATCTAGGGTTTTGCAAATCAATATGATTCCATGTCATGATTGTTCTTTGTAAATTAACTAAAGAAAAGAACTATGTAAATTAATTAAATATTATTATTTTTAATTTTAAAATGTTTTAAATTTTCTTTATTTTAAATTTATTTTGCTTTGTTTTCTAAAATATTAAGTATCTGCGTAGTTTAATATTTTAAGTTTTATTTCTAATTTTACTTTATTTTATTTTATTTTTAATTTTAATTTTAATTTTATTTTTGCCATTATTTTAGTGTCTTCTTTTTGTTGTGTTTTGTTTTGACAAAAGAGATCGATCGTGCAAACGTTATCGCTTACGGACGAACAAAAGAAAGTTTTGCAAAAACAAACAAGTGCTCGGATTCGATGGGTAATGTTTTTCAGGGATTGAAAATGCAAATTATTTTAAAGACCGTGGACTGACGGTGTATGTTCGGTGAATACTCACGATGTTTTGACCTTATTGCGAGATAGGCTAACCCTATATATAAGGGAAACCTAAAATATCTTTCACTATTCACCAAACACTTTTATCTTTTACTCTCTCTTCTCTCTCATCTTCAAACATTCAAACCCTAAAATCTCTTCAAATTCTTCATCAATCCTCCTCATTATTCTCCACTATGCCGTGGAATCCAGATTATCCACCCTCGGTATAACATCAGAACACGATAAATCCTTTCATCTTTTTGTTTCTGGGTTCTCACGGATAAAGACGGCGGTTCATATGAATCGTCGGCTTGATCCAAAACAGATCTTCTTATATGGTGAAGATATTTGGATTATAAACTGTTATTCAGACTAGATCTTGTTTATCATCGTTGTTAATTAGTTTGTTTATTATCATGTAAAGTTTGTAGATCTAGGTTTTCGTTCAGATGTTCTAACGTTAAAATGACCAAGTAAACCAAGGAGGTTCAGGCTCAAACTTTCCAGAAACTTAATTCGCATCTAGACGACCATGTGAAAAGAAAAAGGAGATCAAAAGGGCTAAGTTTCGCATGGATGGGTTTTTCGCTTCGCTTGGTGATGCGAAGCGAAACATATTTCTGTTTCGCTTCGCTTGACCTCATGCGAAGCGAAACGTATTTCTGTTTCGCTTCGCTTGACCTCATGCGAAGCAAAACATATTTCTATTTCGCTTCGATTGACCTCATGCGAAGCGAATGGATTATCTGTTTCGCTTCACATGACTCCATGCGAAGCGAAATAAGACCTCATGCGAAAAACCAACACTTAGCAAAATTTTCAGAATCTTAAACCTGAAGCTACTGGACTGTTTTTGAACCAATGAACTGTTGGACTCTTGGACTGTTTTGGACTTAATCTTTATACATTGTAGACTAATTGACTTGTGAATATACTAAAACTAACTTATCACCTTGTTAAAACTAACATGTATATAATTTTTATTAATATTTAAATTATAATATGTAAATACTTAATCCTTATGTATATATCTTATTTGTTTTGTTTATTTCTCAATGATGATTCTCATGATCTCTTGGTTTAACTTTCAGGGTCATAATAATTTTTGTGCTCTCGGGTTGCCAAAGGTAAAGGCAGACAAAGTATTTACCTCCATGGTCAAGGGGCTCAAGCAATCACCCCTTACTTATGCTATCACCGCCAACCCAGCTGTTTATTATAAATGGGACTTGGACTTCTGGGCGTTTGCCAAGGTTGCTGATGACTCTCTATCTTTCACAACAGCTGTTGCTAGAAAGGAGTTGAGTATCTCAGAAGAAGATATTAGACGGGTGCTGAAGATTGCAGACCAGCCAGATTATACATATGAGAAGGGAAATAGGAAGAAGCTGGCTGGTTTTGTTGAACAGATGGGATACGACATTGAATGGAGGACCCTCGAGAAGAGTCATCTTCCACCATACTGAAGGTTTTTATTCCACATTGTCACTCATTGCTTTGTGGATACTCGTGGAGGATTCGACAGTATGAGTACAGACTGGGTTCGTATTATGTCTGCCCTGACGACTCGAGAGAAGTTCAACTACTCTCGAAGGATATTCTTGTGCATGCTGGGAAACATCAAGAGTGGTGCCACATGGCTCTTGTACCCGAGATTCGTGCAGCTCCTTTTGGACGATTTAATTCCAGATGTTCCACGACCGGGGTCCAAAAAGGTCAAGGACAAGAAGTCACTTCCTGAGCCGTATCATGTGAATGAGATTAAAACTTTGGTTTTCGGTGTGTTGCTGAGCACCAAGGGAAGGGGTCATCAGTATGTGGGACCAAGGCCGGGTCCTAAGTTTGGTTTATTTGAGGAGACAGAGCCTGCTCGGGACGAGGCCTCTGCTGAGGGTGAAGATGATGATGAACCCGAGGTTGAAGGTGAACAAGATTCCAGTGATGAGCCGGCCGAGGATCGAACAAAGGCCAAGCACGACTTAAAGAGGAAAACGGCTAAAAAAAGGCAAAGTTATAGAACTTGAGGAGGAAGAAGAAGACCAGCCACCCCTGAAGCGCTTGAGGAGACTTGGGGAATCCCAGAAGTTAACCAAGTTTCTTGTGAACACTCCCTCACAAGACAAACCATCCGACCAACCAAAAATCACCAAAGAAGCCCTGGCCCAAGCCCTCAAGACACTAGACGTAACCAAGATACAAATCCCTGCCTAAAAGACACCAAAAACCAGAAAGAAAACCAAAGCCAAGAAAACCAAGACCCTACTCCATGACTCACCTGAATCCTCACCTGAACCTTCACCAACAGACCAACCAATTTCAACATTCCTACCCCAAATACCATCCTTACCTCACTCACCACCACAACAACAAACCCAACCCGATCCTTCTCAAGTCTCAACACCACCTACCCAGCCAACCTCATCCATATTCACCTCATCAGTTTTCAGATCACCAATACAAACAACAAGCCTATGGAGCAAAACCATCATTACTTCCCCAACCCAAACCTTCACACCATCTATAACACAACCAACACCACCCACCACTATAACTTCACCAATCCTTACCCAAGCCATCACCCTACCTTTACCAACAACCTCACCAGCCATAATGTCCTCCACCCCACCATCCACCATTATCTCACCCAAACCCATTTCCCGAGGGATGTCTTCAACACCTCCAGTATACGGCGATCCTATCCTCGATAGGATCGTCGCACTAGAGGAATCCAACGCTAAGAGGACGGAACGAGAGATTGTGCTCCTCAAGTTCATTAAGGAGATGAAACAAAAGGCGTTGGAGGATGAAGAAGAGAAAGCGGCTCTAAGGGAAAGGATTAGGGTGTTGGAAGAGCAAAAGCGATCTTCTTGCTGAGAATCAGAGATTATAGACAAACACCTTTCACACCCGAATCCAGAATCTACAAGCACTGATGAACCGTGAGGTCTCTATGAACTCTAATCTGAGAGCAGATCATTCAAGACTTGGTGACAGGCTGACTACACTTGAAAGAGACTTACCAAGTGCCAGTGCTCTCATATTGTAACACCCGTCAAACTTCCGGTTTAATGATTTAGCGCGTGTAAAGTATGTATAACTCTCGGGACCTAATCGACGTTTCTCGGAAGCCTTCACGCCATCCCGGTACGTTAAAGAACCTAACTCTTCCTTCCATTTTGCCTTACACTCCAATCTAGAGGGACTAGAGTGTAACATCTTATGTTATAACAAAAAAACCTAGCCCTAGCCCTTACAATGTTGCGATCGGCAGAATAGAGCAGCCCCAAGACCCACGATTTTCTTTTTTGCAGCCAATTCTAAGCCTTAGAACTCCAATTCAAGGTATGTAATACGATTTCCCAAGTCTTTTACACGTTAATTGATCTTTATATTGCGTGTATTGATCGAAAAACGTCGTGTTGTAGGCTAACCGGGTGGCTGCCAAATTGAGCTTTTCCGGGGCTGTTTCGAGTGATGTTTTTGCATCAGCATCCTACTAGGTATGACATGTACATCATATCATAATTTCATGGCCAATGGAGGTGTTTAGGTCGGTCAATTGATTTTAGTTCGAAAACTAGAGTTTATCAGGTATAGAATTGCAAATTGTTGAGTTTGATGCATTAATTGATCGGGTGACCATCCGAATCAGTTTGTACAGCCCTAGGGGGGGGGGGGTTTAAGGGCTGTGGAAAAATTATTTTTTTGATGCTCGGGGCTGTTGTGGTTAGTGCTTCGTCAATCGAGTCGGCGGTGCGCGAATTTTCGTTTAAACGTTAAAGCAAGGGTTGTAAAAAGCAACCGTCAACCCTATCAACTCGGGTGACATAATCTTGATGAATGAAAAGATTTAAAATGGAATTTGGTCCATTCGGGGCTGATTCGTTTAACAAATGGTTTTAAGGTTTATTACACGCGCATTCGACCCGATTTGATTATCCTTGGGCCTTGGGCCAAGTGTTGGGCCTTGGGCCAAGTTGTCAGGCCTTGGGCCAAGTGTTGGGCCTTGGGCCAAGTTGTTGGGCCTCGGGCCAAGTTTTGGGCCTCGGGCCAAGTTTTTGGGCCTCGGGCCAAAGTGTTGGGCTTGCACGGCCCATTAGGCAAGAGTGTTCTTACGGTCTAGTCTAGTAACGTGTTGTGTATAATTTACAGGACCTTGCTTGTGATCGTGCATTTAGGAATTTCCTAGCTCGTTGCAGGTGTTCGTTTGATTTCAGGTGAGTTCATGATGCCCTATTTACTTTTTTTTTTTACTTTTGGGCTAGCATGCACACCTAAGTGTTTTCTTAAATGATGAAAGGTTTTAAACGAATTTATATAGGCTTGCTAGCATATGGTAGGCCTTGGGATGTTAAATATATATATATATATATATATATGTATACATTATTTCTTGGCCTATATCTGGCGATGTTGTAGTGGTTTCGACTATTGATGTTGTGTATGCCTACTTTGTGTTTGCATGCACTGATGTTACGTGTTTGGGTTGTACGTTTGCTCGACCCTGATGTTATACGTTGATGTTATATATATATATACTGTGATATATATAGAGATGTAATTGAAAGGATGTTTACATATACATTTTGTATATGTATGTATGAGGATGTTTAGTTTTCAGTAATGATGATTTGATGGATGCACCCTTTTACTTTTTAAAAACTTTTGGTATGACTATCATAACTATTGTTTACTGATATTATCTACTTAAAACTTGAACTCAGTCAGCTCAAGCTGACTTTGTGTGCATGTTAGTGTGAGTTTCAGGTTAGGGAGAGGATACCTTATCGCTTGGACGTGCACGAAGCTACTTGGACGGTGAAGGGCATACGGGAATTGAAGTTTTACTATTAAACAATTACTTTTGAAAATTTTTATTTAAAGATAACTATGTTAATTTTAGGCAAAATTCCCTGGTTTTGGGAACTTATTTTATTATTTATGTTTTCCGCTGAATATTACTCTGAATTGCTTATTTTAATGAAATGAATCCTTTTTAAGTTTAAATATTTTTACAAGTGTTTTGTACAATTACAAGTTGGTATCAGAGCCCTTGGTTCGAGGGATCCGAGCATCCCTGAATGCTTGGACTCTAACTGTAAGAAAAGAGACCGGTATGCCCACTGCAAGTAACTGCACGCCAAGAGGTAAATTTAGATTATTAGTCATTCCTTTAAGTTTAAAAGTTTCCAGTACGTGATTAACTGTTTAAGTGTTAGATAGAAGGCTAATGTGGATAGGGGCAGGGGGTGATTAGGACGGGCGGGTAAAGTAAATGACTAATTACACTTGATCAACGTCATTAGTAGTTTACCCTTACCTTACATGTTCTGAATGCCACTTGTACCTGACCATATTAAAATTCTGTCTTTGTAGGGATAAGTCATGGTTAATACTCGAGCAGCTAAGAGAGGTGGTTCTAGTGTTCGTGGTCGTGGTCGTGGTCGTAAGCCACGTGCCGAAGCCGAGAGTGAGATTCCTACTTTCCAGCAGGACACCCCGATTCACAGGGAGGGCGATAACCCCGCCTTAGATCCTGCTATGCGCATGGCTATCGCGGATGAGGTTTATCAGGTGCTCCATAGCGCCATTCCTGAGATCGTTGCTAAGGCTGTCAGGGCCATGGATGAGTCACTTGTTGGTAAGGGTTCGGATAGGAGAAGGAAGGGTACGGAGGTACAGGTCGAAGAGGAAGAGGAAGTGTATGTGCCTAGTGGGGATGAAGATGAGGTGCGGACAGTTAGTGTATCGACCGGGGTTGCTCGTATGGTGACTTTAAGAAGTGCGACCCCCCTTCTTTCGATGGTAATAAAGATGCATTGGCAGCACATCAGTGGGTGAGGGAGATGGAGGCTGTTCTGAGGGTTAGTAAGTGCAAGGGGGATGATATGGTGACATATGCTACTGCCTCGTTTCTTTCTGAGGCACTATGTTGGTGGGATAACTTGGTGCAAGCTATGGGTGATCGTTCGATTTGGAAGATGACGTGGGAAGAGTTGAAGAAATTGGTTCTCGATCAGTTTTGTCCTCCGCATGAATTGGATAAGATAGAGCAGGAATTCTTGACCTTGGAGGCTGGTACTATGTCGCATCGGGGGTATACCACCAAGTTTAACAAGATGGCTCGTTTATGTCTCGATTTGGTTACTCCCGAAACCAAGAGGATTAAGAAGTACGTGAAGGGGCTTCCGGTGGACATTCGTTGTGGTGTGTTGCCTAACGACATGAACTCTTTTCACTCGGTGGTCACTCTAGCTGGTACGCTATATGATCAGAGGGAGAAGTTACCGCTGCCCGAGAATAGGAAGGTATGGAACTCAAATTCGTACGGTAAGCGGCCCGGGGGAAACAAATTTAATCCGTCTGAGAAAAGGGTAAAGACTGAGACTTTTGGGTTTAAAAGGGGTGCGGAGTTCGGTAATTGCAAGAAGTACGGGAAGCCGCACAAGGGGGAATGTAGGATTGGGTCCAGAACTTGTTTTCGTTGCGATAAGGTAGGACACCCTCATTTCGAGTGTCCGACATTGACCTGTTTCCGCTGTAAGGGTTCGGGTCACTTGGCATCAAACTGTCCTTCCAGTAAGCCAGGGGGGTTCCAGGCAGGGGACTTCCTCGAGTGGGAAGATGGAAGAGAAGCCGAAGGCCAGGGCGAGGGCCTTCAACATCTCCAAGAAGGAAGCGAAAGAGGATGCGGATGTCGTCTCAGGTACTTTCTCCTTATTTAACTTTCATTCCACCGTTATAATTTCTTGTTCCTTTGAAATCGTATGTGTTGACCGTGTAGCGAAGCAGTAGCATAATATCGTCCCAGGTACTTTCCTACTTGATGAGTTACAGGCTTCAGTTTTATTTGATTCGGGCGCAAGTAGGAGTTTTGTGTCTACCACTTTCTGTTCCTTGTTGGATAAATCACCCGAGCGCGTAGTCGATGGGTTTGAGGTTGAGGTCGCCGTAGGAAAATCCGTGTCCATGTCTAGGGCTATTCAGGGTTCTTCCATCGAGTTGTCTGGTTATAGGTTTCCGGTGCGATTGTATTTGATGCCGCTTGGTTGTTTCGATGTGGTGCTCGGGATGGATTGGCTCGCGAATGTTGATGCTCAGATCATTTGTGGTCAGAAACTCGTTCGTCTAAGGGCCCCGGATGGGACTCGAATTACGGTCTTCGGTGATCAGAATGCTGCGACGCGACATATGATATCCATGCTTAAGGCGGGAAAGTTGATGCACCGGGGTTCGGGGCGTATCTGGCGTATGCTATGAATGTGAATACCGAGGTGGCTACCGTCGGTGATGTTCCTATTGTTTGGGATTTCCCGGATGTATTTCCAGATGATTTGTCAGATGTGCCGCCGGATCGCGAGGTCGAGTTCCAGATAGACCTTGTACGGGGCGCCAACCCGTTGCCCGAGCTCCCTACCGCCTAGCGCCGAATGAAATGAAGGAACTTATGGCCCAGTTGGAAGACTTGCTCGATAAGGGCTTTATTCGACCGAGCATCTCGCCTTGGGGTGCCCCGGTTTTGTTCGTTAAGAAAAAGGACGGTAGCATGCGAATGTGCATTGACTACCGTGAGTTGAACAAGCTCACTGTTAAAAATCGGTACCCGCTCCCGAGGATCGACGACTTATTTGATCAACTCCAAGGGGCCAATTGGTTTTTGAAGATCGACCTTAGGTCCGGGTATCATCAGCTGAAGATTCGGGAGGAAGATATTCCTAAGACTGCCTTCCGCACTCGTTATGGACATTACGAATTTCTGGTGATGTCTTTCGGTTTGACCAACACACCGGCTGCGTTCATGGATCTTATGAACTGGGTGTGTAGACCGATGCTCGATCGTTCGGTTATTTTGTTCATCGACAAAATTCTTGTGTACTCTAAAAGTGAATCCGAACACGCCGGTCATCTCAGGGAAGTATTGGAGGCTATGCGGAAGAACAAATTGTATACGAAATTTTCTAAGTGTTCCTTCTGGTTACGTGAGGTTCAATTCTTGGGCCATGTTATTAACCCGAGTGGTATCCTGGTTGACCCCGCAAACGTGGAAGCCGTGAATGAATGGGTGTCTCCTAAGTCTCCAACCGAAATCCGTAGTTTTCTGGGTTTGGCGGGGTATTACCGCCGCTTTATTCCCGATTTTTCATAAATTTCTTCTTCACTGACCAAGCTGACTAAGAAGAGTGTTAAGTTCGTTTGGGGTACGGAACAGGAGGAGGCTTTTCTCGAGTTGAAGAACAGATTGACGCATGCCCTGATCTTAGCTTTACCTGATGGCACCGACGATTTGGTGGTGTATTCTGATGTCTCTTATCAGGGGCTTGGGTGTGTTTTGATGCAGCGAAGTCGAGTCATCGCTTATGCCTCACGGCAGTTGAAGCCTCATGAGGCGAATTACCCTACCCATGATTTGGAGCTGGCGACGGTGGTGTTTGCGCTTAAGTTGTGGAGACATTATTTGTACGGTGTTCCTTGCGTTATTTATACCGACCATAAGAGTTTAAAATACTTTTTGAACAAAAGGAGCTGAATATGTGCCAACGTCGATGGTTGGAGTTGATTAAGGACTACGATTTGGATATTATGTACCACCCCGGTAAGGCTAACGTGGTGGCCGACGCGTTGAGCAGGAAGGAGAGACCAAAGCCGATTCGTGTGAAATCCTACCAGCTTATTCTCAAACCCGACATTTTGAAACAAATAGCCAACGTCCAGAATGAAGCGTTGCAGGTGGAATGGATTATGTCAGAACGTGTTTGGGGTCAGGAGAAATTGTTGGAAGACGTTGGTGACGGGGTGAGATATAAGGATGGTCGTTTATGGGTACCGAGGTACGGGGGATTCAGAGATAAAATTTTGGATGAGGCGCACAAGTCGCGCTATTCCATTCATCCGAGCACGACCAAAATGTACCAAGACTTGAAAAAGAATTATTGGTGGCCTGCGATGAAGTTTGAGGTGGCTCAGTACGTGAGTAAGTGTTTGACATGTCTACAAGTTAAGGCTGAGCATCAGAAGCCATTTGGGAAACTTCAGCCGTTGGAAATACCTGAGTGGAAATGGGAGCATCTTACTATGGACTTCGTGACTAAACTGCCTCGTACTCCTAGGGGTAATTATGACACCATTTGGGTAATCATGGATAGATTGACCAAGAGCGCTTATTTCTTTCCGATTCGAGAGACTTTTAATTCTGAGCAGCTGGCCGATGTGTTTATTCGTGAGATCGTCTCTAGGCACGGGGTGCCGGTATCTATTGTTTCGGATAGGGATATGCGTTTCACCTCCAGGTTTTGGAAAAGGTTTGACGAGGAGATGGGCACCAAACTCCTCATCAGTACTACTAACACCCGCTGACGGATGATCGGTCCGAGAGGACCATTCAGACCCTCGAGGATATGTTGCGGGCTTGTGTTATCGACTTTGGTGGTAGTTGGGACCGTCATTTACCATTGGTAGAGTTCTCGTATAATAACAGTTATCACGCCACGATTGGGATGCCACCGTTTGAGATGTTGTATGGTAGGAGGTGTAGGACTCCAGTCTGTTGGGGTTCCATTGGTCAAAAGCAGTTGGGTAGTTTGGAGGTGGTAGGATCGTCAGAAGTCTTATGCAGATAGAAGGCAAAGGCCTATTGTGTTTGAGACTGGGGATCGGGTTATGTTAAAAGTTTCTCCCTGGAAGGGCATTATTCGTTTTCGTAAGGGGGGAAGCTCAGTCCGAGGTTTATTGGCCCGTTCCGTATATTGGCCCGAGTCGGTGAGGTAGCATGTAGGCTGGATTTGCCTGAGGAGCTCGCAGGGATTCATTCTACTTTTCACGTGTCCCATCTGAGGAAATGCCTAGCAGACGAAGAGGGCCATGTGCCTCTCGATGATATTGAACTCGATAGTAAGCTGAACTACGTTGAGCAACCGATTGCTATTCTTGACCGTCAGGAGAGACGTTTGAGGAATAAGGTGGTTAGACAAGTGAAGGTGCAGTGGAAACACCGTTGGGGTTTCGAGGCCACTTGGGAGGCCGAAGACGAGATGATGAAGCATTATCCGCAGATGTTCCTCTCGCCTCGGGATTCGGGGACGAATCCCATTGTAAGGGGGGTGGACTTGTAACACCCGTCAAACTTCCGGTTTAATGATTTAGCGCGTGTAAAGTATGTATAACTCTCAGGACTTAACCGACGTTTCTCGGAAGCCTTCACGCCATCTTGGTACTTTAAAAAACCTAACTCTTCCTTCCATTTTACCTTACACTCCAATCTAGAGGGACTAGAGTGTAACATCTTATGTTATAACAAAAAAAACCTAACCCTAGCCCTTACAATGTTGCGATCGGCAGAATAGAGCAGCCCCAAGACCCACGATTTTCTTTTTTGCAGCCAATTCTAAGCCTTAGAACTCCAATTCAAGGTATGTACTACGATTCCCCAAGTCTTTTACACGTTAATTGATCCTTATATTGCGTGTAATGATCTAAAAACGTCGTGTTGTAGGCTAACCGGGTGGCTGCCCAATTGAGCTTTTCCGGGGCTGTTTCGAGTGAGGATTTTGCATCAACATCCCACTAGGTATGACATGTACATCATATCATAATTTCATGGCCAATGGAGGTGTTTAGGTCGGTCAATCGATTTTAGTTCGAAAACTAGGGTTTATCGGGTATAGAATTGCAAATTGTTGAGTTTGATGCGTTAATTGTTTGGGTGACCGACCGAATCAGTTTGTACATCCCTAGGGGGGTTTAAGGGCTGTTGAAAAATTTTTTTTTGATGCTTGGGGCTGTTGTGATTAGTGCTTCGTCAATCGAGTCGGCGATGCACGAATTTTCGTTTAAACGTTAAAGTAAGTGTTGTAAAAAGGAACCGTCAACCCTATCAACTCGGGAGACATAATCTTGATGAATGAAAAGATTTAAAATGGAATTTGGTCCATTCGGGGCTGATTCGTTTAACAAATGGTTTTAAGGTTTATTACACGCGCATTCGACCCGATTTGATTATCCTTGGGCCTTGGGCCAAGTTTTCGGGCCTTGGGCCAAGTGTTGGGCCTTGGGTTATGTTTTGGGCCTTGGGCCAAGTTGTTGGGCCTCGGGCCAAGTGTTGGGCCTCGGGCCAAGTTGTTGGGCCTTGGGCCAAAGTATTGGGCTTGCACGGCCCATTAGGCAAGAGTGTTCTTACGGTCTAGTCTAGTAACGTGTTGTGTATAATTTACAGGCCCTTGCTTGTGATCGTGCACTTAGGAATTTCCTAGCTCGTTGCAGGTGTTCGTTTGATTTCAGGTGAGTTCGTGATGCCCTTTTTACTCTTTTTTTACTTTTGGGCTAGCATGCACACCTAAGTGTTTTCTTAAATGATGAAAGGTTTTAAACGAATTTATATAGGCTTGCTAGCATATGGTAGGCCTTGGGATGTTAAATATATATATATATGTATATACATTATTTCTTGGCCTATATCTGGCGATGTTGTAGTGGTTTCGACTATTGATGTTATGTATGCCTACTTTGTGTTTGCATGCACTGATGTTACGTGTTTGGGTTGTACGTTTGCTCGACCCTGATGTTATACGTGGATGTTATATATATATACTGTGATATATATAGAGATGTAATTGAAAGGATGTTTACATATACATTTTGTATATGTATGTATGAGGATGTTTAATTTTCAGTAATGATGATTTGATGGATACACCCTTTTACTTTTTAAAAACTTTTGGTATGACTATCATAACTATTGTTTACTGATATTATCTACTTAAAACTTGAACTCAGTCAGCTCAAGCTGACTTTGTGTGCATGTTAGTGTGAGTTTCAGGTTAGGGAGAGGATGCCTTATCGCTTGGACGTACACGAAGCTACTTGGACGGTGAAGGGCATACGGGAATTGAAGTTTTACTATTAAACAATTACTTTTGAAAATTTTTATTTAAAGATAACTATGTTAATTTTAGGCAAAATTCCCGGGTTTTGGGAACTTATTTTATTATTTATGTTTTCCGCTGAATATTACTCTGAATTGCTTATTTTAATGAAATGAATCCTTTTTAAGTTTAAATATTTTTACAAGTGTTTTGTACGATTATCAACTGTGGGGTTCCCGGGGTTTGGGGCCTTACACAGATCTAGTGTAAACAAGAAGATCGAAGATGCGACGAGAAAGTGGGATGTTGAAAATGAAGCCACAAACTCCAGAGTTACAAATTTGGAAAATCAGCTTGCTTCATCCGCCTCTCTTGATGCACTGAGAGCTGAAATGGAGGCCATACAAGGAAAGATAAAGGAGCAGGATCGTCTGAATGAGCTACAACTCAAGACGAATGAAGACATGGTGAGTAAGTACTAGGCGGCCTCAGACCTCATGGGCATTCAAGAAGATGAATTTCATGGTCTGGAGGATAGGCTTGACGCAGTGTTTTGGACTTGGAGAAGGTCTGGTGAGACTTCTTAAGTCGGTGGTTCACAGCCTACAGCAGGTCCATCTGTGACCATGCGAGGAGTTCAGGCTGTAGTATCTGAAGGAGAGGTGACTGTTGGTCGGTTAGTACAACAGGGCGGCCAGTCTAGCGAAGTTGGTGGTGGAAATGATGGTGATGAAGAAGATGATGATGACGAAGAAGATGATGACGATGATGAAGTTCATGATAGCTTTGATGAAGATGACGATAATGATGATGAAGGTGGAGCCGGTGGAGACGGAGGGTCCAGGGCAGCAGGAGGTGGAGGTGGAGATAACACTCAATCACCTCCACCAGCTCAACATGACGTTCAAGACCCTGCTGCTCACGACTCGGCTGGCAAAGTCAGGGAACACGACACACAGATTACTGACATGTATAAAGATTTATTTCCTGATGACTTTGCAGGGGCTATGGATGACTTTATCGAAGCAGGAAAGAAGTTGGAGCAACTTATTGATCAGAATACAGAGGCGAGGGTTGAAGACGACTACATCAATTACTCACCAAATCCCGACACTCCTCCTGCTTAAGTTCATACTACAGAGACTTCTGCTGTTGATCCCGTCTCCAATCCAACTGATGACTTGACATAGGAACCACTAAAGAGAAAGAGAAAGAATCATATCGTGTCAAGTCATGCATGCGCCCGCGATCTCATCTATCCTTACCACGATAATTCGCTGATTGTATATGCAAAGTATAATAAGGAGAACGCGTGTTGGGCGATTAGGCGATATAGTGGTGATTTGATTTATCTCAACCATCATGAGCTGAAGTCACTACCAGAGCTTGACCTCAATTATCTTTGAAAAGCACTAGGTCATGGTGCGGTTGGGAGCACTCTGGATAGTTGGATCCCATATTACCTTCATCGTCAATCGAAGGTCGATTACCAAGAGTTTGAGCCGAATAAGGGTCGGAAGTACAAGAACCCAAGAGAAATAGACCCAGACACCGGAGAGCCACGAACAATGTGCAGATACAGGGCACCAAAGAATTGTCATATCATCTACCATGGAGAGCCCTTTATTCCCAACATCCTCCGAGACTTCACAGGCTGGGAATTTGATAACACGACAGAGGAGGCCGTCATACGCTGCAAAGATCTGCCTGAAATTCGCGTATTTGACGAGCATGAGCTAATGAGGCTGCACATAGAAGACATCAAGAAACTCTACCATTCACCCTTGGGAACCGTCGAGGACATCGGTCGTCAGAACACGGACCGGATAGTGGAAGCCTTCAACAAATTTGTTAGAAGAGTTGTTGAACTTCCACTACCCGAGGACGGTAGGCTGGATTACGACACCGACAGGTTCCAATACTAAAGACTAGAGGGAGATTGTCAGTCCCATTTTGTTTTAGTCTTTTGTATTGTAATTATGTGTTTCGGGCTTTAGTTGTCAATATTGAATGTAATAGGCCCAAGAGAAATAAGTTGTAGAGCCCATTGGGAATATGATGTAATCTACTTCTCATGCATGCTTCCCTATAAATAGGAAGTATGCCATGAGAAGTAAAGTTGTTCAATTTTGAAGTAACTTAATTCAAAAGAAAACTTTTGTAACTCTCTTCTTTTCTCTCTCGGCTCTCTCTCTTCTTCTCTCAAACTAATAGAAAATAACATCTCAAGATCCGAGACTGCTTAGGTGGCTTAGTGTGATTTCCGCTAGCACTAAGCTCGGTTGATCCAAAGACGTTGTTAGATCCACCTACGTTGGGACCCACACAACTGCCCAACTGAACAAACATTCTTTATCAATAAACTTAATTCAAAACTATCTCTAACAATAAACCCTAGCATCCTATTTATACTAAACAAAGGAAAATAGATAAATATGAAATCGAGATAAACATAATGAAATAAAACATAAAGCATAAATAAACTTTGAAATTCGAATTAGGAGATAATTGCATCATACTCCCCGTATTCGAAAAAAACTCGTCCTCAAGTTTTGCCTCCGGGGTCGAACGGAACATTAGTCCGATTCTTATCCGCAACCTAGTTAAAAAAGTTCCACTTCCCGAGGCGTCTCACTCTGCTCCAGACTTGTACCACCTGATTAGCCAATTCTGTTTTCATGCACTTTAGATTACCGTATGCGCTTGAGACAGGTCCGTTCCACTGGGAAACATAACCAAAATTTCCATTATGACCTTCCACTCCTTTTACCTTCTTTATGGCCCGGTGATTATCTTCTATTGGCACAACTATTTCCGTCGAATCATAGAACTTTGTTGAATTAGTAGCAATTGTGGATGGCCCACTAATTATCATATTCAAATTATATTCATTAGTATGTGGCTTTTGTTTAGTAATGTGAGGCTTACCTATAGTAGCATGTGCATGTTGAACTATGTTTCTATTTTCCACGTGGACATCTTTTTCATGAATGGATAGCATGACGTCATCCTTTCCCATATGAAATTCAAAGTTTCGCATATTACTGAACCAATCTGTTAATGACTTATCATTTAAAGATTCAATGCACCCACCCATAACTTTAGAAGCTTCTCTATCTATAGTCTCTCTTTTAACCCTTGAAAAATTAGGTTCGTTACTCCAGGTTGTCGCACAAACTGGCATGAAAAGTGGAGTGTCCAAACACTCATCGGAGGTCTCGATGTTAATCGCCGGACCATCCCAAACCACCAAAGGAACACCATCTTTAACAAGAAAATTCTTGGAAGCCACTTCATCATCACTAACCATACCATTGCCAATACCCCCGTAAAGAGCTTGCTTCAAAAATAAATACTCGTCTTTAGGAAAATCAACCCCGTCTTCATCAAAACTGGGTTGGTATCAAAGCATAGTGGGGAGGAGGTAGCTCCCATTAAACGTGGAATCAAATTCAATACTCTATGCATGCATAGTGATAAAAAGTTCATATTAGTTGAGAGGTTAAAGTCGAGAGCAAACACGAACCGTCCTCGAGATTCACTAGGAAACGAGATAAACATAAAATAATAAAAGATATTAAAAATCAAAATTCAAATATGGAGATAATTCTACATCATACTCCCCTCTTCGAAAAAACTCGTCATCGAGTTTTGCCTCAGGATCACACAACCACCTGGATTGAAAGGAACATTATCGCGCTCCTTATTTATTAACTTCATGACATGCCCCAACAATTCAACTTTGCAAAACGCCTCACGCGTCTCTGAATGTATACCACCCCGGTCGAATGTAGCATTAGAACGGTTCATGTTTGCTCTCGACTTTAACCGCTCAACTAATACGAACTTTTTATCACCATGCATGCATAGAGTATTGAATTTTATTCCACGTTTAATGGGAGCTACCTCCTCCCCACTAACATGATTTATTTTGGAGACATTTTCATCATCCTTATCATTATTCAAATTCATAAGTGTAATTGGCCCATTAAAATTTGTCAATTTCTGAATTAATAGGACCTCCACCACCATCATTGTACACAAACGTTTGATCACCTTCGTCCCTATCTTCAGTATGGATAACACTATATTTAAAATTCAAATTGTTTTGACTTACCATAATACCCGACTGACCTTCTTTGTTCCTCGGGTTTTTACCCTCAACCACAACCGATCTTACGCCACCCACAACCACCCGAGAACCACACGTAGCAACCATATCGTCTGCAATATTAATTACAACACCATTATCGGCCGGTGCACCCCTTAGTATTTCATAAAAAAATCGGCAGACGTTTTCGCATATTTTGTCATCTTCCGGTCCAAAGATTCAACATGCATCCAAGAATACCAATCCTCATCCCGGTAATTGTCATACACGGGCGGAGAATTATAGATAGTATCACTACTAAGAGTATGCTCCTCATCCCCGGTTAACTCTTCCCCGACGGGTTCTTCCGGTTCCGTTTCCTTCCAAGTCGACGATGCCTTAAGATCTTGGACCCGTTGCTTGAGTCGCCGAATCTCGTGCCGTAGCTCGAGGTCGCATACTCGTTGTCAGAGTCTTTTAATCTTGTGATCCCACGAATCGGGATACATTCCACTGCTGCCTATGGTGGAGACTCTGCTAGTAGAATACCAATCTCTATCGGGGCACGCGAATCAAACATATTTTTGTCGTTGCCTCTGCTGGCGAATCTACGAGCAAGAAAGTATTCATCCTCACGTCGAGCCATTTGAGAACCAAAAGCTCTGATACCAACTGATGCAGTTTTGGAAGCGATCAATGGCTCGAGAGACTCATGATTAATCAAAAGACGATAAATAGAACCAAAGGTTCCAAGAACAATGTTCTTATAATAGTAAACTTAATCAAAAAACTAAGAAACTAAAAAACCAGGATCCCTACTTATACTAAACAAGGAAACGAGATAAACATAAAATAATAAAAGATATTAAAAATCAAAATTCAAATATGGAGATAATTCTGCATCAACTACTTTGCAACGGGTCATACCGGACCTACTTAAACTTCCTCACTTGCAAAGCTATTGAAAACCCGAATTTAACAGGTTTATTCATTAAAAATATCTCTCCTTTCCTTATCCAAAGACACCTTAATTAACTGAAAAACCAACCAGCTACATTAAGAAATCGGTTTATGGGATTGTGTTGGTTATGCTTCGGTTCATGGTGTGGGCCCTTCACTTGCAATCTTCGATACAATCCGTGATCAGGAGCTAGATTGTGCTTATGTATTGTTAGGATTAGACGCACACACGAAACCGAATACAGAAACGAAAGCAATAAATGAACACGAGGATTTAACGTGGTTCGGTCTAAACTGACCTACGTCCACGGGTGGCAACTAGATATTCTTTATTGAGTGACAAATAATTACAAGTACATAGTGTTGTTTAAATAGACTGAACTAGGGTTTGTAAGTTATTGAACAAGAAATCACAACTGGGCTAGGCTTGGGCCCAGCTACCCGCACCCGTCTCCTCTTTGACTTCAAATAATAAACCGGGCCTACAAGGCCTACGAACCCAACAATCTCCCACTCGAAGGCCTTGAGCACTCTCGTCTGCACTCCTGATCGTACTTCTGTAATATGAACATTAAACTTCTTCTAGTTGCCTCCACCTTCTCATCAATTTACCTGAGGCCCGCTGAATCTCCCCGGAGCTCCAACACGTTAGTCACGGCTAAAACTGCCCTTGTGTCACACCCGGCCCTGAGCGGCGGAAACAGCCGGGCGCGCACGAGTGGGGATTGATAATTAAGCACGGGCCATTGCAAAACATTCAAAGATTTTTATTGCGCATGAGAAGTTTAGTACAAACACATTACATTGTTCAAAGATTACAAAAAAAACATCCAAGTATAAAACTGAAGATTTCCTCGCCATATCCCCTTGCGCGGCGGGTAACCGTGCGCATCGAGGGGATAAAACCAAAATCTTCCAAAAAGCTTGTTTTAGATGTTCAGCGTGTGGTGCTCTAAGTGTGACTCCATGCGCTACCTAGTTATCTCCTGAAAGACACGTAAAAACATTTGAATCAGTATAAACTGAGTGAGTTCACAAGTTTTAGTAACTTGATAAAATCATTCTGAAACATTTCTGGCAACATCATTAACATCTGCTTGGTAAAATCGTACTAACACATAATTCTGACAATATTCTGATAAAAATCGTTCCGCGGGTTACGCGTGAACAAATTCTGGATACGGTGCTCGTCTATGTAAGTGGCGCAGCCACTACGAGCTAAAATAACGTAAAACCGTCCCGCGAGTTACGCGCAGACGTTTCTGGAAAACTAGGCTCGTCTATGCAAAGAGGCATTGCCCCTACGAGCTAAGGATACTGTCCCGCGGGTTACGCGCGAACAATTCTGAGAAACTGTGCTCGTCCATGCAAAGAGGCATTGCCCCTACGAGCTAAGGATACCGTCCCGCGGGTTACGCGCAGACGTTGTGCCGGAAAACAAGGCGCTCGTCCATGCAAAGAGGCGCGACCCCTACGAGCGGGCTCAACCCCATAGTACTGCCCCATGCCAGGCACTCGTCCATGCAAAGAGGTGCGACCCCTACGAGTGGGCGGATCAAACCAGCAGTCCCTACCCTTAGAGTTCCAATGGTAAAGTGATCACTTACTCGAGTTCTAGCGCACATACATTGAAAACCTTAGATAACCGTTTGCATTGCTCATCATGAAACATAACTTAAACACATAATCGCTTGCATAGCTTGTAAGTATACCATGATAAAACATTATTTAAGTACGTGTCCCTCGCCCCGAAAGCAGTTTAAAAACAGTGAAAACAGTGAAAATAGGGGCTGTGAGACTCACCTGAGGTTCTTGTTAAGGGATTAATCGAGATTCGGGTTTTCTTGGTGTTGGCCTCGGAATCGAAGGTCTAGAATACGATTAAATAACAAGTATATATATTAAGATCAAGAAATAGGAGAATATAAGGGTTGGATAGTAGGTCTCAAGATTATATTCTCGGCTTACCTAGTAACAGGATCGGAGCTGGAAACAACGGATGCTTGGGAAAGGATTAGTGCAAGTTTGTAGTTCTTTGAAGTGTGTTTTGGGTGATAATTTAGGCTACAAATTTATAGGCAAACTCAAGGGAACACAATCCCTTGCTTTAGGGGATTGAAATCTTTTCATATCTAAATGTAATGATGATAAAGTATGGAAGTTATTATTATTTACTTAAGAGTGGAGTGGTGGATAAAAGATTTTGATTTGATTTGGACAGAACATGCAGGTCTGGGGTTGGTGAGAATAGGGTGGCTGACAGTTGACTTTTCATGTTACAGTGTGCTTTTTCAGGTACTTTTGTCAGTGTACAGTAAAAAGTGGAAAATCTCTGAAACACGCTACTGTTTCCTTTCGGGCGGGAGTAATCTCCTTAACTGGAGAATAGACCAAGTGTTCTGCGCGTATAACTTGGTGCGCATAGCTTTCTGCGTATAGGACGTGTCTTTGCTGCGGGTAGGTGCGTAACCTTCTCGCAGTTAGGGACATTTGAGTTTCATTTGTAGATTCTCCAGGTGGTCTTGGTATTTCAACATAGTGATCAGTCATGTTGAAGTCAATTCCATCTTGGAGCTTCAGACAAACTAGCTCTCAACGTTCCCGCCATGCGGGTAGGTTAGTTCCCTTCCGCACGCGCATAAACGATGTAGGATGCACCCGCCTTAGCATCATGCGGGATGGTCAACCCATAGACAACATAACGTTTAAGTTACATGAAAACATAAAGCCAAATCATTCACGCATGGCGCATATAACATATGCTCACGCTGGTTCTTAACATGGTGCGCTCGCGCAGGTTGCACATAACAACTGCACGCGCTGACTAACATGGCGCGCTCGCGCAGGGCGCACATAACAAATGCACGCGCTTAATATTTACAATCACCTAATTATTAGGTTGATTACTTAGCTTATGGGTTTGGGAAATTACCGGTTGTCACATTCTCCCCTCGTTAAAACGAATTTCGTCCCGAAATTAAGGAGATGTTGCTGGCAGAAGCCAGGTTCTGAAAGAGGTGTGGGTATTTTGTGCGCATCTGGTCTTCTCTTTCCCAAGTGAATTCAGGCCCACGCCTCGAGTTCCATTGAACCTTTACTAACTTGATTTTGCTTCTGCGTAACTTTTGTTCTTTCCAATCGGTTACTGCTATGGGTTCTTCTACGAAGTGCAGCTGTTTGTCAATATGAATTTCTTCCAACGGTAAAATCAACGTTTCGTCAGATAAACACTTCTTGAGGTTGGATACATGAAACGTATCATGAACTCCACTGAGTTCGGCGGGTAGACGGAGTTTATAAGCAACTGGACCGATCCTCTCCAGGATCTCAAATGGTCCAATGTAGCGCGGATTTAGCTTTCCTCGCTTACCGAAACGGGGGACTCCCTTCCATGGAGAGACTTTCAAAAGTACTTTATCCCCTACTTGAAACTCCAACGGTTTCCTTCTCATATCAGCATAACTTTTCTGTCTGTCGCGTGCTGCCTTAAGGCGATCCCTTATCTGAAAAATCTTGTCTGTTGTTTCTTGGATCACTTCTGGACCAGTCATTTGCTTGTCGCCCACTTCAGCCCAACACAGTGGGGATCTACACTTGCGCCCATATAACGCTTCAAACGGCGCTGCCTTGAGGCTTGTGTGATAACTGTTATTGTAAGAAAATTCAACCAACGGAAGGTGGGTATCCCAACTACCTCCAAAATCGATCGCGCACGCGCGCAGCATATCTTCCAATGTCTGGATCGTTCGTTCGCTTTGTCCATCCGTTTGGGGGTGATAAGCCGTACTCATGTCCAGTCGAGTACCTAACCCCTCTTGTAATGATCTCCAAAACCTTGAGGTGAACCGACTATCTCTATCAGAAATGATGGACACTGGGACTCCATGTTTTGAAACTACCTCTCGAATATATAGTCGGGCTAACTTTTCCATTTTATCAGTTTCTTTAATCGGCAGGAAGTGCGCTGACTTAGTTAGCCGATCTACAATAACCCATATCGTGTCGTAACCCCCAGGTGTCCTTGGTAGTTTGGTGATGAAATCCATGGAGATTTGTTCCCACTTCCACATGGGAATTTCTGGCTGTTGAAGTAACCCCGACGGCTTCTGGTATTCAGCCTTTACCTTTGAACACGTCAGGCACTTACTGACATGTGTCGCGATGGCGCCTTTAAGATTGGGCCACCAATACAACATTTTAACATCTTGGTACATCTTGTCTGCGCCAGGATGTACGGAATACCGCGTCTTGTGAGCTTCGTTTAATACCTGCTCGCGCAGTCCTCCCTTGAGAGGGACCCATATGCGGTTGGCAAAATATCGAGTGTTCCCTTTAAGTTCCAAATTCTTAATCATACCCCCAAGGGATTCAGTTTTAACAAACTCTGGTTTCAAGGCTTCTTGCTGAGCGTCTCGGATGCGCGTAGAGAGCTCTGCGTGAATTGTTAGCTTTAGGGCCTTGACCCGTAGTGTTTTTATTCGCTCCTTTCTGCTTAGCGCGTCTGCTACCACATTCGCTTTCCCCGGATGATACTTGATCTCGCAATCATAATCATTCAACAATTCAACCCATCTTCGTTGCCTCATGTTTAAATCCTTCTGATTGAATATATGTTGGAGGCTCTTATGATCCGTAAAGATTACACATTTCGTACCGTAGAGGTAATGGCGCCAAATCTTTAGCGCGAAGACAACCGCTCCAAGTTCTAAATCATGCGTTGTGTAGTTCTTTTCATTGGTCTTGAGTTGGCGCGAGGCATACGCTATAACTTTGTCTCGCTGCATAAGGACACATCCGAGTCCCTGGTGTGAAGCGTCGCAGTAAACGACGATGTCATCCGTCCCCTCGGGTAAAGATAAAATTGGCGCACTACATAACTTCTGTTTCAACATTTGAAATGCCGCTTCCTGATTCTCGCCCCAAATAAACGCCTTGTCTTTCTGAGTTAGCGCGGTCAGAGGTAGAGCTAACTTGGAGAAGTTCTCAATGAAGCGTCGATAGTAGCCAGCTAGTCCAAGGAATTGCCTCACCTCAGTTGGGGTTTTTGGCGCTTCCCAGTTTTCGATGGCTTTAACCTTAGAAGGATCGACGTGTATTCCTTTCTCGTTTACAACGTGACCGAGAAAGTGAACCTCTCTAAGCCAAAACTCACATTTAGAAAACTTTGCATACAACCTTTCTTTCCTTAACAATTCCAAAATCAACCTCAAGTGTTGCTCATGCTCGGCCTTGGTTCGAGAGTAAATTAGAATATCATCTATAAACACAATCACAAACTTGTCCAAGTATGGTTTGCACACACGGTTCATCAGATCCATGAATATAGCCGGCGCATTAGTTAGCCCGAAAGGCATCACTAAGAACTCATAATGGCCATATCTGGTTCGGAAGGCTGTCTTTGGCGCGTCTTCCTCATGGACCCTAAGTTGGTGGTATCCTGACCGTAGATCTATCTTCGAATAATAACTGGATCCCTGCAACTGGTCAAATAAGTCGTCAATCCTCGGTAAGGGGTACCGATTTTTGACTGTCAGCTTATTCAGCTCCCTGTAGTCAATACACATCCGGAACGAACCATCCTTCTTCTTAACAAACAGTACTGGAGCTCCCCAAGGTGAAAAGCTTGGGCGTATGAAACCCTTATCCAAAAGTTCCTGTAACTGATTGGATAGCTCTTGCATCTCAGATGGAGCTAATCGATAAGGCGCTCGGGCTACTGGCGCAGCTCCTGGGACCAAATCAATTCGAAACTCGATTTGTCGCGGTGGCGGCAATCCGGGCAGATCTTTAGGAAAAACTTCTGGAAATTCGCGCACTACAGGTAAGTCTTCAATTCTTCGCTCATCTCCCTTCTCTATTACATGCGCCAGGAAGGCGTAGTACCCTTTCCTTAGGCACTTGCGCGCCTTTAGGCACGAAATCAGTTTCGTCGCAACTCCCTTTCTTTCCCCTTGAATCATCAAAGTTTCTCCGTTCAACAGTGGAATCCGAACCTGCTTCTCATGACAAACAATCTCCGCGAGATTCTCGACCAACCAATCCATACCTACCACAATATCGAAACTTCCCAAATCTATTGGCAACAAGTTTATATTGAACTCATGACCTCCCATGACTAATACACATTGCTCAGCCCTTTCATTCGCGCATAACTGCCTACCATTGGCTAGTTCTATAGTATAAGGTTTGTCTAGCCTACTGGTCGCTAAGCCCAGGGAGTTTTTAAACTCATGGGATATAAAACTTAGGTCAGCGCCAGTATCAAATAAGACAGATGCATAATGACCGTTAAGCAAAAACGTACCGGTTACCACATTCGGCTCTTCCTTTGCTTCACCCGCGCCGATCACAAAAGCTCTCCCGCGATCTTGGTTTCCTTTCTGTGGGCAATCCCGACTGAAGTGTCCAGGCTTCCCGCATGCGTAGCAGCTGTCGCTCGATCCAGCTTCTCTGATGCGACAATTCATCGCCTTGTGTCCTGGTCTGCCACATTTGGCGCATTCGATTTTTGCGCATTCACCCTCGTGGTGATACTTGCATTTGCTGCACCATGGGCGAGGCCCGCTGTATCCTTTCCTTGATGGTTCCGCGGCTTGAATCGCGTAAACCCTTGTGCTTTCCTGCTTCCTGGGCGGTGGCTGCTTGAAGTCTGACCCTCGGTGGGAGTTCCATTTCCTCTTGGAGTCAGAGGTTCGCTGCTCGTTCAAGCGAGCGGTCAACATACCCGCACGAACCGTATCCCTTGTAAGGGTGATGGCTCGCGCAACCGCCTCGTCAAAGGTCGGAGGTGCGGCGGCGTTGAGCGGGACTCTAACGACAGGAGGTAACCCAAAGATGTACCTCTCGATTTTCTTTTCTTCTGTGTTTGCCATGTCTGGCACCAGCTGGCAAAGCTCGTTGAAACGATTGGTGTAGGCATCGATATCCGTTCCTACCATGGTGTGGTTCCAGAATTCTTGTTGCAAGCTCTGAATTTCTGCGCGAGAGCAGAACTTTCTCATCATCATTTCTTTCAATTCTTCCCAGGTCTTGTGAAGAGCAACTTCTCGCCCCAAAGTCTTTACTTGGAGCTTCCACCAAGACGAAGCTGCTTCTTGGAACATGCAGGTCGCGTAAAGGACCTTCTGGTTTTCACTACATCCGCTGATGGAGAGAACGGTCTCCATCTTGTCAATCCAATTGTAGAGCCCAATGGCTCCTTTGGTGCCTTTGAACGGCCAAGGCCTACAGGCCATGAATGTTTTATAGGAGCATCCTTTGTTCAAGGCTCCGGATTCGGGTTCTGGGGTCTCGTTCTCTTGGCGACCCTGACTAGATTCGGCCTTGCTGGCCTCATGCGTTGCAATCGCCTGCGCGATTATTTCTGCGAGCCCCTCGGGTGTCATGGTAATTCCCTTGGCTCTGGTTGGAGGCATTCTTTTCATAAAAAGAAAATATAACAAACTTAGCGCATGTACTCAGAGCACATAATGTTCTTATCTCTAGACACTGTGACCCGTGTTCCTAAGTGCGTGTGTGATTTTTCTTTTGAAAATATTCTTTTGAAAATATTCTTTGAAAAATATTTCATGCGATTCCCCAAAGGTTATAGTCTAGGTTAAAAACTTCTTTTCCTAGTTCGCTATAACCAGTGCTCTGATACCAATCTGTCACACCCGGCCCTGAGCGGCGGAAACAGCCGGGCGCGCACGAGTGGGGATTGATAATTAAGCACGGGCCATTGCAAAACATTCAAAGATTTTTATTGCGCATGAGAAGTTTAGTACAAACACATTACATTGTTCAAAGATTACAAAAAAAACATCCAAGTATAAAACTGAAGATTTCCTCGCCATATCCCCTTGCGCGGCGGGTAACCGTGCGCATCGAGGGGATAAAACCAAAATCTTCCAAAAAGCTTGTTTTAGATGTTCAGCGTGTGGTGCTCTAAGTGTGACTCCATGCGCTACCTAGTTATCTCCTGAAAGACACGTAAAAACATTTGAATCAGTATAAACTGAGTGAGTTCACAAGTTTTAGTAACTTGATAAAATCATTCTGAAACATTTCTGGCAACATCATTAACATCTGCTTGGTAAAATCGTACTAACACATAATTCTGACAATATTCTGATAAAAATCGTTCCGCGGGTTACGCGTGAACAAATTCTGGATACGGTGCTCGTCTATGTAAGTGGCGCAGCCACTACGAGCTAAAATAACGTAAAACCGTCCCGCGAGTTACGCGCAGACGTTTCTGGAAAACTAGGCTCGTCTATGCAAAGAGGCATTGCCCCTACGAGCTAAGGATACTGTCCCGCGGGTTACGCGCGAACAATTCTGAGAAACTGTGCTCGTCCATGCAAAGAGGCATTGCCCCTACGAGCTAAGGATACCGTCCCGCGGGTTACGCGCAGACGTTGTGCCGGAAAACAAGGCGCTCGTCCATGCAAAGAGGCGCGACCCCTACGAGCGGGCTCAACCCCATAGTACTGCCCCATGCCAGGCACTCGTCCATGCAAAGAGGTGCGACCCCTACGAGTGGGCGGATCAAACCAGCAGTCCCTACCCTTAGAGTTCCAATGGTAAAGTGATCACTTACTCGAGTTCTAGCGCACATACATTGAAAACCTTAGATAACCGTTTGCATTGCTCATCATGAAACATAACTTAAACACATAATCGCTTGCATAGCTTGTAAGTATACCATGATAAAACATTATTTAAGTACGTGTCCCTCGCCCCGAAAGCAGTTTAAAAACAGTGAAAACAGTGAAAATAGGGGCTGTGAGACTCACCTGAGGTTCTTGTTAAGGGATTAATCGAGATTCGGGTTTTCTTGGTGTTGGCCTCGGAATCGAAGGTCTAGAATACGATTAAATAACAAGTATATATATTAAGATCAAGAAATAGGAGAATATAAGGGTTGGATAGTAGGTCTCAAGGTTATATTCTCGGCTTACCTAGTAACAGGATCGGAGCTGGAAACAACGGATGCTTGGGAAAGGATTAGTGCAAGTTTGTAGTTCTTTGAAGTGTGTTTTGGGTGATAATTTAGGCTACAAATTTATAGGCAAACTCAAGGGAACACAATCCCTTGCTTTAGGGGATTGAAATCTTTTCATATCTAAATGTAATGATGATAAAGTATGGAAGTTATTATTATTTACTTAAGAGTGGAGTGGTGGATAAAAGATTTTGATTTGATTTGGACAGAACATGCAGGTCTGGGGTTGGTGAGAATAGGGTGGCTGACAGTTGACTTTTCATGTTACAGTGTGCTTTTTCAGGTACTTTTGTCAGTGTACAGTAAAAAGTGGAAAATCTCTGAAACACGCTACTGTTTCCTTTCGGGCGGGAGTAATCTCCTTAACTGGAGAATAGACCAAGTGTTCTGCGCGTATAACTTGGTGCGCATAGCTTTCTGCGTATAGGACGTGTCTTTGCTGCGGGTAGGTGCGTAACCTTCTCGCAGTTAGGGACATTTGAGTTTCATTTGTAGATTCTCCAGGTGGTCTTGGTATTTCAACATAGTGATCAGTCATGTTGAAGTCAATTCCATCTTGGAGCTTCAGACAAACTAGCTCTCAACGTTCCCGCCATGCGGGTAGGTTAGTTCCCTTCCGCACGCGCATAAACGATGTAGGATGCACCCGCCTTAGCATCATGCGGGATGGTCAACCCATAGACAACATAACGTTTAAGTTACATGAAAACATAAAGCCAAATCATTCACGCATGGCGCATATAACATATGCTCACGCTGGTTCTTAACATGGTGCGCTCGCGCAGGTTGCACATAACAACTGCACGCGCTGACTAACATGGCGCGCTCGCGCAGGGCGCACATAACAAATGCACGCGCTTAATATTTACAATCACCTAATTATTAGGTTGATTACTTAGCTTATGGGTTTGGGAAATTACCGGTTGTCACACCTTGACCCGTTCTCTGTCCCTACCGGCTCCCACTGTAACAAACTACCGGATTCTGAGATAACCTGAGAACAAACGCTCTCAAGATTTAGCAAGTAATTCACTGGAGAGACTTTGACAGCTGGAATACTGGTTTTCTTAATCTACTGTCGACCTGAAACTGTAACTGAAACACAACCTGTGTTCCCACTGTCACAATGTCCCCATGCTTCTTTTGTTGAAATAAGGACAAATGGTTTGATTAGAGATTTTCTAAGAATCGACTTAGCGAAGTCACCTATTTCATATACCCGAAAAAGGAACGATCTGCCGGGTTCAGGATTGATTTCTGAGAATGGATCAATTCGTCCCCGACGACGGATTAGTCGACATTTTTCACAAATTTTACGAACAGAAGCTCTTATTTTCATATTTGCCACTCCTTACTTTAATTTTGAATCCATTTCTTGGAAGAAAATAAGTTTCTCAGAAAGAAAATAAGCGTTCATTTGATCTTGATCCTTGTGGATCGAACAGGGGCCTAGACTAGCTCTCCAGGGCTTCCCTAATAATATCCATAAATGACTTGTTTTTGGTAAGAGATGAATATTACCATCTATAATTGCTTCTGGTTTAGGTGGACCGCCCGGCAAATAGACATCTACAGGAATTAGCTTATCGACTCCACGAACAGTACTATACGAATCAGTACTGAACTAATTTAACCTTCCTAGCTTGTTCATCCTGAATCTTCACTTTGGCTCTGGGTTTGTTACTTGCAAAACAAACCTTCTTCTGCCCATGAGATTTTGTGAACCGGATTTTGTCTTTCACCAAAACTGAATCCACTCCTTTCGATAACATATCGACCATATACAATGAACCCATTTTCTTACCACGAGAAACCACGAGATTCCTTTTGACTACTTTCTACTTCCCATTCCCGAACTTAACTTCGTGTCCCTGGTCATCTAACTGCCCAACTGAAATCAAAAGTTTCTTCAAACTTGGAATAACCGTTAAGTCTTTCAAAGTCCAAGAAGTACCGGCTGAAGTTATCAAATCAACATCTCCCATATCCGTAACCTCTAGAATATCATCGTTAGCTAGTCGAACCTTTCCAAAATCCCCAAATTTAAAATTCTTCATCGTTTCACAACAGTGAGTGGCATGAAACGATGCACCAGAATCCATCATCACTACTATAACGTTCACCTCTTTCTTACCATTCGGACACTGATTCCTGAAGTGTCCATTCTCTTTACAATTCGAGCATTCTATATCTTTATGAGTCTTAGACCGACTCCTCTTCCTTCTCCCACTGCCTCGTTGTTTTCCCCTATCTCTGCCTTCTGCAACTAACATATTCCCTGATGATTCACCTGAACTTCTACGTCTTGAATGTTCTCCCTCAGGTCACAAATCCCATCAAAAGTAATTTTTGTAGACGAACTACAAACCATAGTCACTGTTTGAGACCAACTGTCTAGCAAAGAGGATAATAACAATAGGCCTTGAACTTATCATCAAACTTAATGTCAACTGACACTAAGCGGGACATGATCGAATTAAGATTATTGATATGCGTTGTAACTGATCCACCCTCTTTCATTCTAGTTGCCACTAGCTCTCTGATTAAATAGAACTATTCACTGCCGAAGGCTTCTCATACATGTTGGATAGTGCCTCCATCAAACCACGGGTTGTGGTTTCTTTCCTGATGTTATTCCAATCTGCTTCTGACAACTTTTATGGTTTTTCATCCTCAAGCACTACATCCAAGTATTTCTGACAAAGTAGTGCCTCAATCTGCATCTTCCTCCAACCAAACTTTTTTCTGTCAAACTTCTGTATCGAAACCTTTCCGTCTTCTGCCATGACAATGACTAAACGCAAACCCCGATAAAAATAGAGACAGACACAGCAATGGCCTAGGCCTAAACTTAATAGCTGTTCTACTGAACCCTTCTAAAAAAATCAACCGATTTATATGCATCAGAAATAACGAACTGTAATCAGAAACTAAAACTTTAAACTGAAACAATAAAACCTGAAAAATGCGGTTGACACAGGTTTTTCGTTTCTTTAAACAATTACTTCTGATTTGACGACTGCTTTTCAACAAAAAATAGAGTCTTGATTCAACTGTTCTTGGCATGTTCTTTGCTAAATTGGATCTGGATATAAATACTTGTTTTCTTACCAAACTATCCAAAAATTCTAGCCCACTAACTTTAAACAAACTGGACATGATGTCCTTTGTATTTATGGACCAAGATAAAACAGGTCAAATACCAAGCTTACTAGTTCACTACCAAAAAAACAAAATGAGTTCTGAGCCCAAAACGGTATTTAGCCAAAAAGAAAAAGAAAGGGGATTTTTGTTCAAACTCTTGCACTTGCCGACAAAAATAAAATATGCCTTGAACCAATCGATCACCTACAACTTGAACCAAAAAAGAAACAATCAATCCAATTCTTCTTCTTAACACTCAAACTTTCGTTTTCGATCTTGATCTGCCTACTAACGGCGGCTGGTAGCTACGGTGATGTGGTGGCCCGAATAGAACCTAATAATTGTCGGCAGCTGAATGAAAATCTAGCCGGCGATCACCTTTCTTCTCTTGCACGGCACAATAAAAACGAACGGTAGCAACTGGTGATGTCAGCAAAACCCAACCAGCAGTTAGTGTAACGCGGCGGAACCCTAGCTCCGATCTCTGGTGCTGCGGCGACGAAGGAGTCTGGTTGAAATGTGTTCTCCGTGTGTAACGAACCTAAGCTCTAGATACCACTTGTTAGGATTAGAAGCACACACGAAAGCAATAAATGAACACGAGGATTTAACGTGGTTCGGTCTAAAATGACATACGACCACGGGTGGCAACTAGATATTCTTTATTTGAGTGACAAATAATTACAAGTACCTAGTGTTGTTTAAATAGACTAAACTAGGCTTTGTAAATTATTGAACAAGAAATCACAACTGGCCTGGTCTAGGGCATGGCTGCCCGCACCCGTCTCCTCTTTGACATCAATTAATAAACCGGGCCTACAAGGCCTATGGACCCAACAATGCATATCCATTTACAACACATTCAAAGAACAAGTGCAGGATTATAAGGATCCTATGAAGAAAATATTTTTCCATGGGTCTCAATGAAAATTGTTGTTATTTTCATTTTAGGTTTTGTGGATCAAAAGTTTGGACTTTGATTTACAGTTGCTGTTGAGTATCTTGGTTCACAGTTAATAACTTTTATAGTTTATACAAGCTTTTATGATCTTATTACTTACATATAAATAGGAACTGAATATACAGAGGCTTTTTGTTGAATCTGGTTATATCGTTTAGAATTATGTATGGTAGTTAATGTCGTATTATGTCTAATGGCTAGCTAGGGTCTAAACGAGCCGAATTGAGTTCGAGCGTGCCTAAGCTTGAGCTAGGCTAGTTTAACTATCAAGAGTTTAAGTTTTACTTTTGAATAGTTTTTCAAAATTGAAGTCAGAGAAGGTTATGTTTGTTTATTATTTATAGCTAATTCATGGGAATTTACATATATCCCCTCCTCAAGCCTTTGAATCAACTAGAAATATGGGATGTTACATCATCTCTAACATCTGTCCTGTTCTTCAACTTTTTCGAGTTCATGGCAACTAAGAGCTCCTCCATGGATAGGCTTCTCTATAGTACATTAATATATCAACAAAATGCTCATAGGATTGAGGAGTAGATGTTAAGAAGATAATCCCTCTGTATTCAAGTGACATACCCCGGTGGAATGTGAAAAGTACATATCCTTTTATTGAGATCTAATCAATTAGCCGGCGATTTAGTCACATACAAGCTTTCAAGCTTTGATCAAACAGCCGTTGCAGAAGTTTCTTTCTCCATTTCTCTTAATACTTGATCTCCCGATCTCAAGATGATGGCACTGTATGCCTTCTCTATGATATCCTTCTTCTCTTTCTATGATACACAGTGTGATAGGTTTCCCTTTGTTCTTGGCAGTAGAAACCATTTCGCGTCTCTAATTGTTTGCCCTTTATTGTGTGTTTGATGCAGTGTGTATGGATTGTTTCTTGGATTTGAAAACTCTGATACTGTTACGATACAAACGGTACTTGAGCTATAAGATTGATAAAAAGAACAACAAGAACACTTAAGAGAAGAAGAAGGGTAAAACCCAATTCAATTCATCGATTCATTCATCATTCACGACTCTTGAATATGCATACTAACCTATTACAATTATAACCCTAAGCTATTGAACATTTACACTTTAGTCCTTCTACTATTTACTATCTAACATTACTCCACCCTCAAAAGATTTTTGTCCTCAAAAATCCAAATAAGGAGAAAAATATTCTAATCAAAACTATCAAAACCAAACTGCTTTTTCTTTGAATCTGAATTGTTTTGTTTCCAATTTTGATGAGCTGGGCCTTACATTTGTTACTTGTTCCAGGGGTTCCTTTTTAATGTCAACAAATTCCTACACGAGTCTTGGAGTGTCTTTACTAACTCGAGTGTAGCTCCAAAACTAATGAAGTTAGTGGACTTAAAAGTCAACTTCTCAAAAGAAGCATTATCCACTAAGACAATAGAGTCACCAAAATTCTTATAAGCTTTAACACAATCCAAGTAATTAACCTGTTCTGAAGCAAGAACATTTACCCATATCCCATTTGTTTGTAATCCGCAGTTGACCCAAGCATGTTTCCAATCTGTTTTTTCTAACTTTGCTAGCTTCCAAAAACATAAAACTGATGATATAATAAGATCACTCAACTTCATAATATTCCCAATATATTCTCCCTCTTTACAAATCATTATCCCATATGTGCTATATATCCTTTTACACATATATCCTAATAAAGTTGAAAGATAATTGCAACTCAGGTCAGCAAGCACCGTCCTGATGAACTCACAGAAAACCATTTCAAATAACCCACAATGCTCCCAAATTTCAAAAGGGTCAATAGATGTCCTTTTGGTCAAATTTCTTTGAAATAGAAATAGAAATTGAAATTTGACTGCATCTTTATTTCTCATATTTGCTTCAAGTTCCTTGTACAGAAATGGAAAACACTTTGTGCTGAAATCTAATTTGGATTTCCATTTATGCCGAACCAAATCCTGAATTTCCATGTATTCCTAAAGTGCAGTAATGCCACCCTCTGCGTGCCTAGGATTACCAAGGAAGCCAAAGTTTCGTTTAGAAGTTCCTTCCATGGACAAACTACTATGTTCATTAATCTTGTTAAATTGGTTTGCCTCATTTTTAAGTCCATCTCGAAGCAATATACCATTAGTAGCTGAAACTGCAGTAGGTGATAAAACAAACAATATAAAGATGGCAAACAACCTTGTTTTGACCAGTTCTTTAGTTAACGATGGTGTTTACATAATACCAACTAAAATATTGGTGATCACAAGCCATATGTGAGGTACACACCCTACTACTGTATTCTGATCCTTGATTCCAGTTTGATAAAATTTCATTTTTGTTGTTGGATCGAATAAAATGAATCCCAGTTTGTAACACTTTCAGTCTTGCCCGTCACTAATATGCTTCCTAGACTAGATTGGGCAGATATGATGTTTTTTATTATACCCGGTTCCCATTCAAATGTGTTGATAACTATTGAATTAGTACCTCTCTTGACTTTCACATTTCCAAACCCAATAGTCTCACCAATCCAACCGACATCTTTCCAAACCAACCATTTTTTCCATTTCCATGAATAAAATTCTTTTCTTGAACGAAAAACTGTAACATATTCATCCAATTTGATAAGATAATCTAACCAAAGAGACAACTGTACCTTTTCACCAACTATTTTTGACTTCATTTCTATTATTTTTTAATTAAAAACTGCCACATCAGGGACACCACCATTTTCATGTGTATCATTAGAAAGATTAATAAGAAACACATCTTTCCTATTATTAGTTTCATTTTTACTTGAAACATCACCAAAAACTTCCTTTATTGCAGTACTAACTTCCTTTATCATCTGATTTATTTGCTCTAAATCACAGCCTACATCTCCATTTACATCAGCATCATAAAATGACCATAGGAATTGGTCCGTTGTTAATGCCCTGCTGATTTTTTGGTTTCTCACCATTCCAACCCGTATCCATCAAAACAGATTTAGATACATTGTCATCCTCCCGTGTTATGTCCCTTACAACTTCTAAACAATAAGCTGAATAATATTCCTCACATTCACTATTCATAGATTTAGATTTTGTTTCTTGTACACCATTATCAAAATCAACCTGAACCTGATTATTTCCATTATCCTTTGAATCTTCATCCAAAGTGACACCAGTAACACTCTCATACACTCCAAGTGTATTTCTTTTAAAATCCTTTTCTAATTCACTAACTTCACCTTCCATTACATATGACGAATCTTTAACATCAACCATTGACTCATTTTGTATTTCTAGCATCCTATAATCAATGGTTTCTTGAATCTGAATTTAAACTCTACTACGCATTTCATCAAACACTTGGTGGGCGGATTTTACTTTTTTGATTTGAGACAAATAGGGTAATTCAAGAACTTGTTCATTATTACTATAGATGTCAATTGATGCCTCACAACTGGATTCAAGACTACTTGTTTGGTGTGAATCGAATGTACTTACATCCCAATTTGACGATTCTTCTTGAATTGACCCATGAACTAAAATCCCATTTAAAAACCTTTCTTGATATCTAGCAAAATAAAATACTTGTTACAACTTTAAACCATCGCCTATATTGTGAAACCTCATAAGACCATAACCAATTTCTGGCTTAAGGCCATTAATGAAGAGATATGTTGCATAATCTTCATTAATTTCTTTAGAATTTTTGACCTTATCGAACAAACTTTGAAATTCGCTACAATACTCATTAACAGTACCTTGTTGCCATATTGATATCATTTTTCCAAAGAGATGTCCATGACTAACTTGTTGATGATGTGGTGAATCTTGATTGTTGTTGGCACAATTCTTGAATTTGACACCCAGGTATGAACAACTCTGATGCTATTGCTCTTTTCCTTCGATTTTTTTTCTTTAGACTGAGCTCCTTTTATTAATTGATCGAACAATGATCAATTGAGAAACTGAAATGAAATCAGATGGAAATTGATTGCAATTGAGATGAAATTAATCGAAACAATGATCAATTTCAAAGAATCCAAACGAATTTGGGGCAAACGAAGTGAATTAGGGTTCCAGAGTAAGAGCTTCCAAGGATTGGAGAGCTCTAATACCACTTGTTATGATACAAACGGTACTTGAGCTATAAGATCGATAAAGAGAACAAGATGAACACTTAAGAGAAGAAGGGTAAAACCCAATTTAATTCATAGATGCATTCATTATTCACGACTCTTGAATATATATACTAACCTATTAAAATTATAACCCTAAACTATTGAACATTTATACTTTAGTCCTTCTACTATTTACTACCTAACAGATACCAATATTTTTGGAACAACAAACTGATATGTATTGCAGTGTATGAAGATGATCGAATAATAATGGTTAGTCACGACAAGTATATTGGTGTAACTTGGTTAATAAAGATACATACGTGTGTTTGTTTAAACACATATGTAAACCTACAATTATTTAACTGTATAGCTGTCAACGGTGATGTATATACCTATTAATTAATATGTTCTTGTTACGAATGCAAGCATTTTTAGCCCCGCGGAAATGTTTATAGGCTTTATGGGTTTAGTTGTATCTGCATATATATAACATTTACATTGTTATTAAAATACTCTCTTATGAGAATGAACGACTTTCCTTTCCAACTTCTCTCTGGTCAGCACGAATGCTCTTACGCAGATTCATCAACATCTTGGTACACATCATCAGCATGATCTCTAGAGTTTGTTACTTTGTTATATATGTTTACATGATCCAAAATTGATTCTTGTATCCATGAAATTAGCCATCAAGAATACAAGAAATCCAATAAAATGTTATTCCTAAATCACAACGATACTCCTCACTTTCCAAGCCGAAATTAGGTATTAAACATCAAGAAAGAATCAATTTCATAATTCTCACAAAACAAAATTACAGAGGAATAGACCCTTCATCACATTTAAATCTAAATTTGCAATCCAAATTAAGAACAAATATGAATCTTTCACTTGACATCATCAAACAGACACCAAGAAACGGAATTCACAAATCAATTTCAAGAATTGCCATGACTTCAGAACCGAAAAGAAATCAAATTCTATATCGAAAAGTAAAGAAAATACTAATCCGCTGATCAATTCTGCAAGCATTTATCAAATTAAAAAAAAAAAATCCGAAAGAAAAAAAAAGAACCGAGATAGGAAAAGTTCTGTGGCGAGCATATATTAAAACACGAAATCAGTGCATGTTAATCTTAAACAAATATATGAACAATTGAACGTTGTAGGCCCCGATACGGATCCGAAATATATGAACCATTCTACGCTTTCACCGTACACGTGCGGAAAAGCGTTTACGGTGGTAATTATCGGTGAGCGAAAACGAGCTAGTATGAACATGAGATTTAAATAATAACGCCTTGAAGTTCCATTATAAATTCGGCAGAGGTTCGTAACAATATGTGACTCGTAAAAATGATCGCTAGTCATACCCTTCTAATGAGGATGATATATATACTGTAGCTTATCCACACGCCAAAATCATAATCCATTCGCTTGCTATGTTTGTGTGTGTAGTAATATTAAGCGTATGGCCACCTTTCCAGTACCAACACTAAGGGTATGTTTGGTTGGAGGTAATGGAATGAAAGGGGAATGGAATAGGAGAAGGAATGGAATGGATAGGGGAATGAAATGGACCATTACCATTCCTTTATCTTGTTTGGTTAACCTATGAGAATGAAATGAATTATTACTTTATGTTGTTTGGTATCCAAAGAAACTGTATGAATGAAATAGAAATAATAAAAACACTCCTATCTCAAATAAATTTTATACCAAAAAAAATAAAACTGCAATGGCAATGGTAGTGGGGTGTCAGCTCTGGTGACTAAATGGTGGTGGCAGTGGTGACGGTGGTGGTGGGGTGGTGGTGGTAAAGCGATGGTAGCATTGGTAGTGATAGCGACGGTAAGGTGGCGGCGACGGTGGTGGTGGTTAGGCAACGACAGTGGTGGCGGCGGTGATGGTCAGGCAGTGACGATGACAATGTTTGTGGTGGTTACGGCGACGACGGTGGTTGCGCTGTGGTAAGGTGGTGTGGCGGAGGTGTTAGTGGTGGCGACAGTGGTGATCAGGTGTTAGTGGTGGCGATGGTAGTTGTGGTTGTTGTTATTGTTAGGTGTTGGTGGTGTTGAGTAAGTAGGGTGATGGAGGAATGTAATGAAAAAAAGAAGGGGGGGGGGGTAGGAAGGAATGGTTTTGAAGGAATGGGATTCCATGTGTAATGGATGATTCCATTCCATTGAGCAACGAAACACCACTTTTTTTATTCCCACGCAATGAATCATTCCATTCCCCCTATCTTTGCTGCATACCAAACGCTACCTAAGCGAATGGCCATTTAACTTTTCACACACAAAGCGTATGGCTTATAATAAGCATCCTCCTCGCGTATGGGCATACTTGTAAGCGTATGACTATCTACTTTATACATATGACATTATGTTATATCTAAACACATATTGGACCTAATACAAAGACTAAGCGACATGTCGGTTCAACTCTCAGCACTTGTCACTCAAAAATGTTGAAGAGACATGGATTCGACTTGAGTCGGGACGAATAGATGTTCTCCTGTCTTCAAGATAAACGAACCCACGACTTCATCTTCTTCTTCGGTTTGCTCGCATTCTATCATGGAAGAGTGGGGGAGTGGAGGTGACTGCTAAGAGTTTCCTCGTTTTTATAGATACAAAAATATGTTGAGGCCAAGGGTCCAAGAGGAGCACCTCAAATTAGAGTTGATGATGCTGGACTCGGTCTACCCAAGACACATAATATAATTGATGTGGCTAGTACATTATGATCCAAGTCGGGTCATACCCAATAACAAGCTAGACAAACACCAATAATATTTGTTTATAGATGATATGATCATAGTAAATAAATATTAACACTTACGATATTTGGAAAGGGGTTTATAAATACATTGCACTTGTGAAATTAATAAATTATATGGATGATTTATAGTTTGAGAGAAAACATTTCATAATGTTATTTAAAGTTGGTTAAATAACAATATGTAAGGCTTATTACATTTGCATGTTACTTGAACCTTGTTATGTTACATTTTATATAAAAACATAACATAAGTTTTATAAAAAGGATTCTTGAGTTTGAATTTGGGTGGGGGCCAAAGTGGCCGCCCCGTTCCCCCTCTCTCATCTCTTCCTTATTCAATAACATGCAAGAGTTATAATTGGCCAAGAAGGGTGCATTTTATGACACGTATCTCTCTCTCTCTCACACACAAGAAGCAAAAACTCTCTCTTCCTTCTCTCCATTTATCGGCCAAACAAAGAGGAGAACAAGAAGGAGTTTCAAGTGCCAAATCCTAGCTTTACATGGGTGTTTTTTTGAAAGCTTGAAGGGTATACAAGCTTGAGGTTCCTCTCCTTTTGAAGACTAGCCATTCCACCATCCGTTTCATCTATTTTAGCTTCTTGAAAGGTTGTCTTGCATGAACACCCTATGGTTGTTTATATTGGTAAGCATGTAGTTCGTATATGGATCCGGGCTTTGGGTTTTACATATAAAATCGGTTTTATATTAATCTAAATAACAAGATTAAAACTAATTTATCCGCTGCGTTTTTCATATAAATGAGGTTATATGACTTTGATAATCTTGTTAAAACCCAATAATAGCATCAAGAACCGCTTATACGAATGCATGCTTCAATAGATCTAAAACACTTTTGGGTTTTATGGTGTGGTTAACCATATGGCCGAAACTTTTTTGGTTTTTTGTTTACCACTTGGTTTTTCAAGATTATACTTTACATGCATGTGGTAATTTTCACACCCCCAAATTTCGACTAACGGAGTTTTACCGCGAAGCGTGTGACATACCAGGATTTAGCTCCTTCATCATACCAAACAACCAAATTAAAGTATTTAAAACATTTATTTAAGTCTCATTCAAACGCGAGAAAACAAAATCCAAACTGACCATTTAAAAGTGTTGCGGAAGCATTAAAGTAAGTGTTTTAAGATAAACAATAAACCATGTGTTTGAACACGCACAAACCATCATATATAAACAATGTGAAATAAACGTTCATGCGACAAGTGTGACTCCTGACATATGCAACGCAACCCACTCCTTAGCACACCTAGAAACCTGGGTAAGTATAAATACTCAAGGGTCAACACGAGGTTCGTGAGTTTATAAGTATTTGTAAAAAAGTAGTATATATAGTATAGATAGTATACGTAGCATAAGTAGTGTATGTATAAGTAGATTTAGCACATTTCAAATATACCAGGGTAGCTAACCCATTTACAAGTACTAGACGTTTGAACCGAAGCTGAATGTCTGCATACCAGGGTAGCACTTTTCAAATGTTTTGTTGTTTTCAATCCAGAAAACAAGTATACGAAAATTGTTTTGTTGTTTTCAATCAAGAAAACAAGTATACGAAAATAGTTTTGTTGTTTTCAATATAGAAAACAAGTTGGAAAAAGCATGAATCACCTGGTGACCTGTAATCGACTTTCTCAAAAGCCAAAAGAATGCACTTGACTCGTTAAGTGTTACCTAGTACAAGTGTTTAAGTTATGAGAATGTCTTTAAAAACACAAGACTCTAAGACTCACGTATGGACACACACACAAACACAAACTTGACCCGATGACTCATTGGTGATATTAAGTAATATCAACTGTAATAAAAGTCCTAACATGTATCCACACATCAAAGCAACCAAATATTCATCGTACAACCTAACTTATGATCATTCAGTTAACGAGGCAGATTCTAGCAATTACAAACTGATTATATTCACTATGCAAAACTCAAAAATAAATTCTACAAAATTTATCAGAGTAGAAAATATGGATTAGGGTTCTCAAACAGTTTTTATTATATTTTTATCATATATGAAAAGCTCACAATAATTCAATCATTGCAGATAGGTACAAACAGTTCAGCAGATTGAGGAACAAAATATATTTTCATTATTCTCTCAACTCATTTATCCAATTTATGCAAGGCCTATTGGGTTGTCTCCTACATTCATAATAATAGATTCCAGAAGTGGAACCAACTCATTTGGCTTTGTTAATCTCAAGTTATGATGTCGGGAAGTTAGACCAGAAAACATATTCCCAAATCAGATTAGACATGCGGTCTTGTAAAATCATAAAACCTATTCTCTTTATATCCAAAAATTATAATTCATAACTTTCTGGAAACTAGACTCGATGAACTATATCCTAGAATCAAGAATATATTAGAAACTACGGTTTATCATCAAGTTACAGTCGAAACAATAAGCGAGTACAAAGCTGTCAGCCTTCTGATTTCAACAAAGATCGATCAACAATCATGTATACGACAACCCTAATGTTATACCACACCAATAAATGAACCAACATCATTACAACTATCAAAACTCCATATTACAGAAATATTTCATATCTTATTAGGGTTTTTCAACACGAACAATAGACAAGCACGTAAACGTGTTATTATCGATGAAACACTTACAATTAACGATCATATAAAGATGTTGATGACCCCTAATCTTCCTAATCACCCACAAGCTCTCAAAGTGACCCAAGAACTCGTATTTTTCGTCCATTGATGGCTGGAAAGGGTTATGGAGTGATTAGGGTTTGAAAAATAGGTTTTAAAGAAATTTTCCCGATCTGGCCGTCCCCCGAGCCGCGCGGAGGCTGAAGCCTCGGGCTATGAGACGTGCGGCGAGCTTAATTTTTTTTACACTAGACTTTTAATAACTAATTATAATATGGAAAGCATTTAACACATAATCATTTATCATGCAATAATTAAAACATACAAGTTATTAACGTAACCGGTTCGACATTAATCACCAACGCTTACAAAAGGACTCATGTGTGTGACTTGTAACTGACTCGTGTAAATGTTATGCGTTACGTGTTAATATAATGGAGTTGGATTGACGGTGTTAACATGGGAGAGCAAGGTGTCACAGTATTCTTGAAGAATTAAGTTATTTGGATGATTGGTTGTTTTGCTTGGGCAAAACCTGAAACTTTCGGTTCTTAACCTTGGCCGAAAGTTTGAGCTTAAAAAGGGGGAACCATTTTAGACTTGTAATACTTGCATATTTGGATGTGTATTGGATGTTCATAACCTAGCCATGGCCTTGTGTTTAGATGAATGTTTGTGTTGTGGTTCATTTGATTATTCAATATGGTTGTAATATTATTTTATTTGTGTTTGTTAAAGGTTAATGATTTCACAATAAAATGGATTTTATTAAAAGAAACTTTGAAAATAAGTTTTCAACTAAGTACCATACATTTGAATTCATGCAAATGCAAGGTACATAAATTGTTTCCCAATCTAGAATTTAGAAAAAAAAATCCCATTTTTTAAAAAAAGATCAAACACCAGCCTTTTATACAACACTCGAATCACCTAGGAACTCGATGTGGGATAAAGGTCACCTAACCACATTGGAGTAAACTTGTGATTTTGAGGTGGGTTTTCCATATTTGTGGGATAAAGGTCACCTAACCACTTATATGTGTAAACTCACACGTGTGTGTAAGTAGGACGACTTAATTTGGAAACCATGTGAATAGGGTCACCGAAGCATGGTGTACAATGGTGTTGATGGGATTAAAAATGCCAACTAAACATAAGATGTTTAACTGATCCCATAAAACTAGAAGTTGCAAAGGGTTGCAATTGTCAAACGTTGACTACCTTGTTAATTTAAATAGTAGGATAAAGGTCACCTAACTACTATTTGAATGTAACGTTGGGTTCAATATTTTAATCATTAATTGTCTTGGAGACAAAGAATATTAACGAATAAAATTGATTAATGATATCAAAAATACTTAAATTGAGCTTTGTTAAATTATGTAGATGGCCGCAATCAACAATCCACCTAACGTAATTATCCCACTCGTTCATAACCTATCACTAAGAGCCATACTTGATAAGGATCATCTCAACTATAACAATTTCATGGATTGGTATCGAAACTTGAAAATCGTTCTCAAGCAAGAGAAGAAATCCTACATATTGGACGATCCCATTCCCGATGAACCTTACATTGACGATGTTGAAGCCTATAATGATTGGTTAAAATATACCGAGGATTCGGTGCAAGTTTCTTGCCTCATGTTGGGAACTATGATTCCTGAGATTCAAAAGGAATTTGGACATCATGGGGCATACGACATGATCACCCAACTAAACGAAATGTTCCTTACACAAGCTAGGGTGGAACGCTTCGAAACGGTTCGAACGCTTCGTGCATGTCGTATGGAAGAAACCCAATCGGTTTCATCTTATGTGCTTAAGATGAAAATCCACATTGATCGACTTGAGCAGCTAAATTGTCCCATCTCAAAAGAGTTAGCCACAGATTTGATCCTCAATGGACTAACCAAGAAATTTGAGACTTTTTTCATGAACTACAACATGAATGGATGGGACAAGAGCATTGGTGAGCTTCACCCAATGCTCAAAACAGCTGAAGTGGGAATGGGTAAAAAGGTTTTACCGGTTCTCACAATCAATGAAGGTGGAAATAGAAAGAGGCATCACTGAAACCTAAAGCAAAGGTTGCCAAATGTAAGGGACACATCAAGGGTAATTTCAAAGGGAAGACTAACGCGGAACCACCCAAACCAAAGGAAAAGAAGCTAAAGGTTAGCGCGGAGGACCCGTGCTTTGGTTGTGGTGAGATAGGACATTGGATGAGGAATTGTCCAGCCTATCTTAAAGAGTTGAAAGCAAAGAGGGATGTGGGGCAAACCTCAGGCACAACTTTCATGATTCACATTGATCTTAATATTATTTCTTCTAGCACGTGGGTATTGGATACCGGATGTGGAACTCATATTTGAAATTCGTTGCAGGAGTTCAAAGGAAGTAATCATTTCAAGAAAGGAGATATAAGTCTCTTCATAGGCAACGGAGCAAAGGTTGATGTCGAAGCCCGAGGAGACTACATTTTGAAGCTTCCAAATGGTTTGGAACTTGTTTTGAATAACATTTTGTTTGCTCCTAGTTTAACTAGGAATATTATCTCCGTTTCTCTTTTAAGACAATGTGGTTATGGTTTGAAATTTGTGGACAATGGGATTTGTGTTTTTATGTATGATGTCTTTTATTTTAATGCAATGCCGTCTAATAGCATTTATAAATTAGTTCATGATAACACATATTTTGATAACACGTTGTACCAATCAAGCACCAAGAAACCTAAAATGGATTTGAGTAAGACCTATCTTTGGCATTGTCGCCTTGGTCACATAAACAAAGATCACATACATACGCTTCAAAAGAATGATCTTTTGGAATCAAATGAAGATGATTCATTTGATAAGTGTGAATCTTGTTTACAAGGAAAGATGACCAAGGAACCCTTTAGTGGAACAAACGAAAGAGCAAAAGACTTATTTGGTATCATACATTCGGATGTATGTGATCCTTTTAAGGAAATGACAAGGAATGGTGAAGGATACTTCATTACCTTTATTGACGATTATAGTCGTTATGGGTATGTGTACTTGTTAAGACATAAAGATGAACCTTTTGAAATGTTCAAAGTCTTCCAAAATGAAGTAGAAAATCAACTCAATAAAACCATCAAAGTACTTCGTTCGGATAGAGGAGGTGAATACCTTAGTGATGCCTTTCAAGACCATCTTAGGAGTTGTGGGATCATCTCACAAATTACTCCACCCGGAACTCCACAACATAATGGTGTGTCTGACAGGAGGAATCGAACTCTATTGGATATGATTCGATCTATGATGGCTAGAAGCACATTGCCTGTATCATATTGGGGTTTCGCGTTGCTCTCCGCGGCTCGTATTCTAAATATGGCCCCAACCAAGAATGTGGACAAGACACCTTTTGAAGGAATGGAAGGGTTCCATCATTATCATATTTAAAGGTCTGGGGTTGTGAGGCTTATGTTAAGCACAAAACCCAAAACAAACTTTAAAGCCAATCCACTAAGTGTATCTTTGTAGGATATCCCAATGACTCTATGGGATATTATTTCTACAACTCAATCGAGCAAAAGGTGTTTATTGCTCGAAAGACCGAGTTCTTGGAAACTAAGTTCCTTATGGAAGGAACTAGTAGAACGGTGGAATCGAGAAGGATCGAGAACCACAAGTCGATACACGTTTGGTTGATACTAGCAATCAACAAGAGATTGTTGAGAATGATCAAATGGTTGATCAAGACACACAAACGTTCACAAATCTGGTAGAATTAGTATCCACCCGAAATGTTCCTTACACAAGCTAGGGTGGAATGCTTCGAAACGGTTCGAACGCTTCTTGCATGTCGTATGGAAGAAACCCAATCGGTTTCATCTTATGTGCTAAAGATGAAAATCCACATTGATCGACTTGAGCAGCTAAATTGTCCTGTCTCAAAAGAGTTAGCCACGGATTTGATCCTCAATGGACTAACCAAGAAATTTGAAACTTTTTTCATGAACTACAACATGAATGGATGGGACAAGAGCATTGGTGAGCTTCACGCAATGCTCAAAACAGCTGAAGTGGGAATGGGTAAAAAGGTTTCACCGGTTCTCACAATCAATGAAGGTGGAAATAGAAAGAGGCATCACTGAAACCTAAAGCAAAGGTTGCCAAATGTAAGGGACACATCAAGGGTAATTTCAAAGGGAAGACTAACGCGGAACCACCCAAACCAAAGGAAAAGAAGCTAAAGGTTAGCGCGGAGGACCCGTGCTTTGGTTGTGGTGAGATAGGACATGGATGAGGAATTGTCCAACCTATCTTAAAGAGTTGAAAGCAAAGAGGGATGTGGGGCAAACCTCAGGTACAACTTTCATGATTCACATTGATCTTAATATTATTTCTTCTAGCACGTGGGTATTGGATACCGGATGTGGAACTCATATTTGCAATTCGTTGCAGGAGTTCAAAGGAAGTAATCATTTCAAGAAAGGAGATATAAGTCTCTTCATAGGCAACGGAGCAAAGGTTGATGTCGAAGCCCGAGGAGACTACATTTTGAAGCTTCCAAATGGTTTGGAACTTGTTTTGAATAACATTTTGTTTGCTCCTAGTTTAACTAGGAATATTATCTCCGTTTCTCTTTTAAGACAATGTGGTTATGGTTTGAAATTTGTGGACAATGGGATTTGTGTTTTTATGTATGATGTCTTTTATTTTAATGCAATGCCGTCTAATAGCATTTATAAATTAGTTCATGATAACACATATTTTGATAACACGTTGTACCAATCAAGCACCAAGAAACCTAAAATGGATTTGAGTAAGACCTATCTTTGGCATTGTCGCCTTGGTCACATAAACAAAGATCACATACATACGCTTCAAAAGAATGATCTTTTGGAATCAAATGAAGATGATTCATTTGATAAGTGTGAATCTTGTTTACAAGGAAAGATGACCAAGGAACCCTTTAGTGGAACAAACGAAAGAGCAAAAGACTTATTTGGTATCATACATTCGGATGTATGTGATCCTTTTAAGGAAATGACAAGGAATGGTGAAGGATACTTCATTACCTTTATTGACGATTATAGTCGTTATGGGTATGTGTACTTGTTAAGACATAAAGATGAAGCTTTTGAAATGTTCAAAGTCTTCCAAAATGAAGTAGAAAATCAACTCAATAAAACCATTAAAGTACTTCGTTCGGATAGAGGAGGTGAATACCTTAGTGATGTCTTTCAAGACCATCTTAGGAGTTGTGGGATCATCTCACAAATTACTCCACCCGGAACTCCACAACATAATGGTGTGTCTGACAGGTGGAATCGAACTCTATTGGATATGATTCGATCTATGATGGCTAGATGCACATTGCCTGTATCATATTGGGGTTTCGCGTTGCTCTCCGCGGCTCGTATTCTAAATATGGCCCCAACCAAGAATGTGGACAAGACACCTTTTGAAGGAATGGAAGGGTTCCATCATTATCATATTTAAAGGTCTGGGGTTGTGAGGCTTATGTTAAGCACAAAACCCAAAACAAACTTTAAAGCCAATCCACTAAGTGTATCTTTGTAGGATATCCCAATGACTCTATGGGATATTATTTCTACCCAAACGTTTTGAAGAAATTTACCCTGGCTTCGTTCCATAGAAGACTTCATACGGAGTCTTGTTCAATCTTTTGTTCAGGAGCACATGATTCTGGGTAAAGCAAGCAGCGTTGATGGCCTCACCCCAGAAAATCAATGGTAGTTTGGAATATGAGAGCATTGTTCTAGCGGCTTCCACCAAAGTACGGTTTCTACTTTCAGCCACCCCATTTTGTTCGCGAGTGTAAGGTGCGCTGAGTTGATGAACAATTCCCTTGTTGTGATAGAATTCATTAACCACCTTGTTGCAGAACTCTATGCCGTTGTCACTTCTGATACACTTCACCTTCTTGTCAGTTTGATTTTCAACCAACACGATTAACCTGAGCAGAAATTATGATGTCTTGTCCTTGTGCCCTAACATAAATGTCCATCTGAAACGCGAAAAATCATCAGTAATAACCAGACAAAAGGCTTTTCGACCTATTGCCATTGATTGAATTGGACCGAAAAGATCCATGTGCAACAGCTGAAGAGTGGAATTTACAGAATTGATGGTTTTGGGTCTATGAGAGAGTTTGTGCTATTTGCATTTAGAGCAAGGTAAACATTTTTCAGCACAATGAAAAGATTTTACTGGTAACCCCTCACATGGTCACCTTTAACTAACTTATTCAAGTTCTTAAAGTTGATGTGACCCAAAGGTCTATGCCATAAAGATGAATTGTTCTCTGAGGCCTTGGACATCAATCAAGAAGCAGAACGCATGGAATAATTGCTTCTCATGTCCAGAATGTATGAATCGTTGTGCCTCGGAGTACGCCACATGATCTACTCTTCAGGGACCTTAAATCCTGGTTTCAGAATGAGACATTCATTTTCTGTAAATAGGGTTGAGAATTTCTTATCACAGATTTGAGACACGCTGAGCAGGTTGTGGTTGAGCTATTCCACCAGATTAACCTCATCGAATGTCAAAGTACCATTCGAGACCTTCCCTTTTTTGGATATTTCTCCTCCAATGTCGCCGGTAAAAGAAACGTGTCCACCATCGAATGATTTGATGTCGAACAACAGGGACTCGTCTCCTGTCATGTGTCGGGTGCAGCCACTGTCCAAGTACCAAATACTGTTGACATGCCATCCTATCTGACCCTACACACACGAACAACCAGTTAGTGGAGGGTTTCCCGAGACGTACTTGTCTCGGGAAAATTAAACACAAAATTACCAAGTTTAATTTTATAATTCTTGAAAATGTAATCTTTTGGTGAGTCAGAATCTGAAGAGCAATCCCTTGAGGAACTTGAATTATGATTTCCTCGGTTTTGAAATGGTTTTCTTGATCGCCTTCGTTTTGGTTTAGGCTTAGCCACACAATCTTCTTGATTAGCCTTTGAGAAAACCTTTGAAGGGTTCTTGGGCTTTTCAGCTTCAGATCCCTTATCTAACCTCTTCCTTTCTCTTTGGGTTAGCCAAAAAGGTTTCTTGTGTTTTTCAGTTCTTTTATGTCTTAAATCTGTCCCACTGACTGAAGTGTAAGTTTGGTTAGGCATTTTCTTATTTTGAGCAGGAAACCTAGAAAATGTCTGACCAAACTTACTGTTTAGATCTCTTTGTCGCTTATCCCAGTTTTTGCAATGTCTTGCCAGATGAGACGGATTCCCACAAACAAAGCAACATTTTCTTGGATTGCATTTATAGATATCATGGTCACTGAGATATGTGTGATAGGGTGATATAGTTGGGTTAACATTTCTATAACTTGTATCTACTCTAAAATGATGAACATTTGAAAATTTTGAAGCAAAATAGTTTGAATGTCTGGGTTTCTGTTGAGAATAATAGTAGTCACTATCAATCTGATCATAATATTGAGCACTATTGTTCAAATTTGTATACTAGGAAAAAGAAATTTTCTTGTGGCACGTATTTACATGAAGTGCTTGGTTTTTCATTTTCAAATTTGGATTTTTCTTTTACTAAGTTCTCAGCATTATGATCAGTTGATGAGAAACTTTGGCTAGTCTGTTCATTAACCTTAACTTCAATGGATTCATCAAAAACAGTTTCATATTCTGAATCTGAAGACGAACATTCACTTTCATTACAAATATTTGGTACAATAGTCATCACTAGATGATTCACAAAACACAGCTTTTGATACTGACATCAACCTTCCTATCATTGATTCACACACTTTATTACAGACAGGATTGTCAATCGTTTTTGTTAGACCCACACAAGATTCAAAACGTGGTTCTAATTCTCCTTTTGGTTTACAACCTGGTTAACCTTCCATCACCACTTACATCACCTGCGACACAAGGCACGTTGACGTTAGACTTATCAGATGATGGAATTTGAGCTGTTGATGGAGAGGCAGCAGGAACGAATTTCACTGGTTTTGGTACCTTACCAATCCCATAGGCAATCTCTTCATCAGGAGAAGTATTATAGCTAAAATGGGGGTAAGCAAGTGTAATTATCATTCAATGGTGGAGGCACCGCTGAATAATCATAAACTAGTCCCGATTTAACTTTAGTACTTCTCTGAGCTCCAATAAGATCATCTAATTATTCAGATGATGCTTCAAGTCTTTCAACTTGTTTTTCCTTTTCTCGTTTATCAGAAATGTCAAGTTTCAACTTTTCAATCTCATCTTTCAAATTATTAATTATGTTCTTATAATAGATGACATTGTGCGCTTCTAGAAAGATTTTAAGTTTAAGATTTGCAACATCATCGTGATGGGTTTTAATCTTTTCGAGATAAATCTTGTCAGCCTTAACATATTCAGCATTTAGTTGACGAAGTTTTGCATTTTATTTAAAAACTTCATCCTGAAGATATCTATAATATATAACTTTGTTCACGCAAGCTTGAGAGCAAAGATTTTTATTTACCTCATCAGAGGGCGACGCATTAGAACTTGCAGCAGTGGATGAGGATGCTTCATCATTTGTCATGAAAGCCATGCCAGCCATGTTGAGAGGATTCTGTAGCTCTTGAAATTGATCATCCCAATCCATACATGTTTAGACCTCCGATTGAGAGACAAGGGCCTTTGAATTTGTACTTGTATTGCCCTTGTGTGGATGATTCCCAACTCTTTGAGCTGAGCTACTTGGCTTCTGCACTTCATGCCTCTTTCCAGCAACTTTGCTGTTTTCTTCCTCTGTCACCTCGATCACACGAATATCATTTGCTGGCTTTGAGGGATTCGTGCATTCTCGTGAAAAGTGACCCATCTCACCACAATTGTAGCATCGTAGCTTCGTCTTGTCAAACCCAATCCTTTTCCTGTCAGAGTAATTGAAGCTATCCTTCCCATATGGCTTCATTAAGTTTGTGGCTCTTTGCACAGCCATTGCCATTTGGTACTTGATATCCAGCTTTTCCAGATCCTTTTGATTGATATCTCTCAAATCCCCAGCCTCAAAATTTGGTGGCAATAGATTTCCCTGCAATAATTCTTCATGACATGACAGAAAGGCATGAACTATTGAGACATTTGAATCATTCAACAATGGAAGAGCTTCACAGTAACTTGAAGGTTTGCTTGGTTGAGGTTTTGAAGATGTGGAAATCCCTTGAGCTTTCAATGCTTGGGCAACCGCACTGTCGACTGCCTTTTGAAATGAACTTATACTTCAAGAGTCTGATGGATTGCTGGTTGAGATGAAAGTAGTTGGTTATGAAGGCACACTTGGGGAGTACTTAGGAGTGGTCACAGGATACACATTCTGTTGAGCCTTGCTAATAAAAGCAGTTGGTATTGAGGAAGCAGTACTCACTCCAGCTTGATTCAGAGAACTTAGATTATTGTTCATTCTCATCTGCTCATCCATTTTAAATAACTTCATAGTAGAAATCAAATCACTGTTTGTCATGGCATTTAGATTTGTAGTTCTCTTGATTGTGATTGTGTTTTTACTCGAACTGTAGGGCAACGAATTCATCAACTTGTGATTGACCTCAGAGTTGGTTATGTTGACAATGGCAGCTCTGACTCTAACCATCAGCTTCTCAAATCTCTTTACCAAATCCAACACAGCTTCACCTTGTCGATGGTTGAACATATTGAACTCTTCCTTCAATAGGGCCTTCTTGTTTTCCCTAATTTCAGCATTGCCTTCAATCTTCTCAACAAGTGCTTCCCACAAACCCTTGGCACCTGTGTCTTCACGAAGAGTCTCAGTGATCTCATTTGAAAGACAGACAGTTAAAATGAGATATGCTTTCTTGTCTTGTGCTAATAAGTCTCCGTCTGCTTGATTATAGTTTTCAACAGTCTTAAGTTGTTCCCCAGCATCAGTGCGAGTCACAGGAATATGAGGACCTTGTTCAAAACATCTCATTAGGTCAGTTTTAGTCAATGAGAAGTAGTTCATGAACCTCCATTTGAGTCGGCAAATTTGTCATCTAAGGTCATAAACTTAGGAGGCTTCTAAGGGGTTCCAACTTGGTTTTCCAACAACAAATAACCCTTTAACAACTCAGAATCAGTGCTCGTCATGGTCTTGGTAGTCTCAAACACTTAACAACCTTTAAACAATTTAAATTTAGAAAACAGTTAACTTTTTCGCGCGAAACACTTTTTCAAGCGAAGCGAAAAAATGGTTCGAGCGAAGCGAAAAGGTTAAGCAAGCGAAGCGAAAAAGTGAACAGTAATGCGAAGCGAAAAAGTTCCAAGCGAAGCGAAAAAATTCCAAGCGAATCAAAAAAGTTCCAAGCGAAGCGAAAAAATGAAGAGAAGCAAAATTGTTCTAGGCGAAGCGAAAAACTCTTTGATGCGAAAAAGTTCAGTTTTCTAGAAGCAATCTTTCTTGGGATCTATTCCACCTAACTTGTCAGTTCAAGGTCAAAGGTAGGTACGCTGATTTTGATGCCATGAGAAGCGAAAATCTTAACTTAACAATTTTAACACCTTTCAACAACCCGTAACTCCAAATTTTATCACCTTTTAGCCTAAACCTTTTCAGATCTAGAACTTGAACACTTGTTATTTTCACCAAGAACACTTTCTAAGACATTTTGTGAAGATTTTGCCCGTTTCTTTTTGTATTTTTCTTAATTTTTGTGATTTTTGTGAACTTTCTTGTCAAGAATACTTGTTTTCTTCTACTCAAGATCAAAATACAAGGTTGTGATCCAAAACCCTCAACTAGTGAGCCGAAGCTCTGATACCAATTGTAGGTCCCGACGCGGGTGGATCTAACAATAATCTTGGATCAACCGAGCTTAGTGCTAGCGGAAATCACACTAACCCATCTAAGCGGTCTTGGATCTTGAGATGTTATTTTCGGGTGGTTTGAGAGAAAGAGAGAAGGCCGAGAGAATGAGAATTAGAAAAAGGTTTTCTATTAATCAACTATTATATCTTATCTCTCATGGCATGCTTCCTATTTGTAGGGAAGCATGCATGAGAAGTAAGTCACATCAAGTGCCCAATGGGCTTTACAACATTATTTCTCTTGGGCCTATTACATGATAAATAACCAAAACGGCCCATTACATAAAAACTAATACAAAAGACTAATATAAACAAAATGGGACCTAACAAATATAAAATTAAACATTATTACTATAAGATACAAACTATCTAACTTCAACAAACAAGAGAGGTGTGATAAAGACCCCTCTATTCCTAACCTGAAGATAGTAACATGTGAGAATGAAGTTCTCCGAAACCTCAATTTAAAAACATAAACGTGCTATAAATAAGAGGGGTAATTACTTATCAAATAATTAAAAGTGATAAAAAAACAATTAACATGATATTATCATAAATTAATATTTAAAAAAATAATATAACCTAATAATAAATCAATTGGAATTAGATCCGAACTTTAGACCCTGCAGCCTATCGTACAAATCTTTACTTTCCCTCTAACACCATTAAAATACAATTTTATTATATTGTCCACCAATTAAATATGGACTATGTATGTCTAAGTAAAATTACTCTTTCAAACCACCAATTTAACGACTATATGATTTTTGCTTGCTTTTCTCTAGCAAGGTCACACTTGGTCATTCCACATATTTTCCCATTGACAAATTCCCAACAAAAGTCCTGGGGAAGATTATCTTGATTAATAAATCTATATAATGAAAACAATTTCATACAATGAACAATATTACATACCTTTTAGGGTTTTAGCGCCATTTGTATCAAGATCTCATGGGCCCTCTATATATTGTAAGTTGCAACTCTATCACATACATGGAAATTAAAAAGATAGGCTCCATCTAGGCCAGAACAAGCTAGGATTAAATTCGGTCGAGAGTCAATAGTGTGGCAGTCAAAATAATCTACTTCAATAACTATTAACAAGTTATCATAGTTGTTTTTCTTCAACTTATTTTGTTCAAATCTATACATCACAACGAAATATATATAGTTTAAGGGGCATGTTATGATGTTGAAAACATTATTATTATTATCGAATTCGTGTTATTGAGATGTAAATTTAATAGTATGAAATTATTTTTACCGTCTTATTAATATACCGGGATATCGCTCGTGTAACATACGGATGGTTATAACAAATACAACATAAAAGTTAAATTTATTACTATACATAATGGCATACCTTATGGATTCATAAGGTATAAATAATGATAAATAAAAATTTTATAATTCATAAATATCTAGAATCGTCATTTAATAAACATTTAAAATTATATTTGTAACTTTGTTAGTAATTCTATAAATGATAATAGTTTTTATTAGTTATCCTACTTGCCTATTCTTTTTTAATGTCATGTGGAAGAATGTTTTTTTTAATAGTATAGGTTGATATTTACTTATATTTGTTATAAATTAAAATTATAATGAAAGAAGTTTCAATATTCTTCAAATCTTAGGTTATAAATAGCTCATATAGTTTTGTAAATTCAACATTAGAAATCAAATATCCAAGGTTAAAAATAACAATTTATAAAGCAAAAATTATCATGAGGTGGAACAATGGGGCGGAATCGGTTGGTAAAACTCGATCTTCTGTAAAACCCAACCGTTATCGATCTTGGGCATGGAAGCGGTCAGTCTATGGGAATTTGGTCGGTTTCCGTTAGGTTCGTTATGGTATCGGACCTTAAAAAAATTAGCATTCAGTTGGTTTCGGTACGTTCGCTATGGCACTAGAACTAAAAAAATTGCGGTGAGTTAACGCAAATCTGGTTGATTTCGGTCATGCTTTTTACAATACCATAACCCAAACAAAACATAAACCAAATTGGTTTCGATAGATTTTTGTTGCGTACGTTAGCATCATAGTCGTTAACACGCAATGTGTAGGCTCGACAACATTAACACGCAATGTTTTGCAGGTAACTTATGACATGTTTAGCAACCTAGTTTTTACGAATGCTAGCACATGTTTAACACGCAATGTTTTGCAAGTACTAAAACAAGACAATTGGTATATTAAACAACAATTAATCTCCACTTGGATAGGGAAACATTTGCGTCTGTTTTTTGTTGCTTAATAGCTGGTAACTAAAAATGACTATAAAAGCATAGAATGTATAATATATATATATATATATATATATATATATATATATATATATATATATACAAACAAGTTTTTGAAAACGAACCATGTTTAAAAAACAATCGTGAAAAAGATAAGAGTTTGACACTCCATGTTGGTAATCGCTTTCATCAACCTAAATTTACAAATATATATATATATATATATATACACACACACACAGTTTAAGGGGCATGTTATGATGTCGAAAAAATTATTATTATGAAATTCGTGTTAGTGAGATGTAAATTTAATAGTACGAAATTATTTTTACCGTCTTATTAATATACCGGGATATAGCTCGTGTAACATACGGATGGTTAAAACAAATGCAACGAAAAAAATAAATTTAATACTATACATAATAGCATACCTTATGGATTCATAAGGTACAAATAATGATAAATAAAAATTTTATAATTCATAAATATCTGGAATCATCATTTAATAAATATTAAAATTATATTTGTAACTTTGTTAGTAATTATATAAACGATAATAGTTTTTATTAGTTATCCTAGTTGCCTATTCTTTTTTAATGGCATGTGGAAGAATGTTTTTTTTAATAGTATAGGTTGATATTTACTTATATTTGTTATAAATTAACATTATAATGAAAGAAGTTTCAATATTCTCCAAATCTTAGGTTACAAATACCTCATTTAGTTTTGTATATTCAACATTAGAAATCAAACACCCAAGGTTAAAAATAACAATTTATAAAACAAAAAATATCTTGAGATGGAACAATGGGGCGGAATCGGTTGGTAAAACTCGATCTTCTGTAAAACCCAACCGTTATCGATCTTGGGCATGGAAGCGGTCAGTCTATGGGAATTTGGTCGGTTTCCGTCGGGTTCGTTACAGTATCTGACCCTAATAAAATAAGCATTTAGTTGGTTTCGGTACGTTCGCTATGGTACCAGAACTAAAACAAATTGTTGTGAGTTAACGCAAATCCGGTTGATTTCGGTGATGTTTTTTACAATACCATAACCGAAACTAAACATAAACCAAATTGGTTTTGATCGATTTTTGTTGCATACGTTAGCATCATAGTCGTTAACATGCAATGGGTAGGCTCGACAACATTAACACGTAATGTTTTGCATGTAACTTATGACATGTTTAGTAACCTAGTTTTTACGAATGCTAGCACATGTTTAACACGCAATGTTTTGCAAGTAATAAAACAAGACAATTGGTATATTAAACAACAATTAATCTCCACTTGGATACGGAAACATTTGCATCTGTTTTTTGTTGCTTAATAGATGGTAACTAAAAATGACTATAAAAACATAGTACGTATAATATATATATATATATACAAACAAGTTTTTGAAAATGAACCATGTTTAAAAAACCGTCGTAAAAAAGATAAGAGTTTGACACTCCATGTTGGTAATCGCTTTCATCAACCTAAATTAACAAACAACCTGTTATAACACCAACGAATCATACTAAATTAACAAATATATATATATATATATATATATATATATATATATATATATACCTAAATATATCCCGAATAACGGAAATCCTACAGTTGGTAATCACGTCAACAAATTCACAAAAATTTAAAACCAAACAATTTCATCTTATTAAAATCGTCTCAGAGTAATAAACAGTAGAAAATCACAAGTACTAAAACAAGTTCCCAAAACCATAATTTAAATATTTAAAGTAATAAATGAAAAGAAAACAGTTGCGTATTAATCTACGACTAGTTATGCCTTCAACCGTCCAAGTAGTCTCGAGCACGTCCAAGCGGTAAGCATCCTCCTCTAAACCTAAAACTCACGCTAACATACACACAAAGTCAGCTTGAGCTGAGTGAGTTCAAGTTTTAATAATAGACATTTAAATAAATCATTCCAATGGTTTAAATATAAAAACGGGATTATAAAACATTCCAAGAGTTTAAATATAAAAACGGGATTATAAAACATTCCAAGAGTTTTAAATATAAAAACGGGATTATAAAACATTCCAAGAGTTTAAATATAAAAACGGGATTATAAAACATTCAAAGAGTTTTAAATATAAAAACTGGATACTAACAGTTAGGCCATCATCGACACTAAGTATTCGTACTTAGACATCTATGTACATCCATATATTTATAACAAAAGTCTTAATAATCATTCCAACGGTTTTAAAACTGTAAACGGAAATACAACAGTTAGGTCACCACATTTAATAAATAATCATCCTTACGTATGAACATCTCTATACGTGCATTCCTATATATATATATATATATATATATATATATATATATATATAACATTCAATAATAACATTCAGGGCATAGCACACGTACAACCCAAACACTTAACATTCCGATGATGATCATGCCACACGAGCCTCCCCCCTCACGGGCTTTTCAGGGCCCGCCACAGGATTTAAGAATCTGAGTTGTATAGTTTGGCCCGGCCAAGATCACCATTCAATTATAACATTCAGGGCTGAGAAAACGTATAACCCAAACACGTAACATTCAGCGCATGCAAACACAAAGTAGGCATACGCAACATTCAGTAGTCGAGACGACTACAACATTCGCCAAATAAAGGCCATACAATAATTTGTATATATATATATACATACTATAACATTCCAAGGCCAACTATATACTAGCAAGCCTATATAAAATGGTTTAAACGTTTCATCAAGCAAAATCGTTTAATACTAGGAATTAGTACTAGGCCTAATAGCAACATCGAGCCTAAACCACAAGTAATATGTATAACCTTAAGGAATATAAGACCATAAACAAGTCTACAATATCCTAAGACATAAAATATAGTTCACAAATAGTTTCATAAATGCACAAATATGAATAAGGCTATGTAATACCATCCAAATAGTTGTAACGAGTAAAATCGTGTAAAATTGTATTACGGTGTGCATGCTAGCCCAAAACTTGAAAAGAGTAAAAGGGGCATCATGAACTCACCTGAAACGAGCCACACAAACACCAAAGAGCTTGAGAACTTCAAAGCCAATCCATAGTTTACAAGCCTGTCGAATTGCACACAAAGATTACTAACTAAACGTACCGACTCGTTTATCCTACGAGACGTTCAAACATGATTTGATTGACCTAAAGCCTTGACATTACCACATTCAATTACATCAGCCCCTGAGGCCATGTATTTACCAAAACCGCCCTTAGTTAATCCCGGGGACAAAGGGTTCCCAATTTACCCCCGAAAGTTGGTGACTTTATTGAATATGCGCGTTAACGGGTTATTTATGCTCTTAGATACTGACTCAGCCCTGTGTGGACCAAATTTAGTAAAATCACAGCCAACAAGTCCACATGACGTTACACGAGTTGGATGGGTCGGTAATTCGCAAGCACGATGCACAAATTACCAATAAACGTGAATTTGCGCCGTACCGACCCGTTTGAGTAACCGACAATCAATTCAGCCCTAATAACATAAAAATATAGTTTTTCATAGCCAACAAATCATACCGAGGCTACAACATCCGAAATGGTTGTTAATTCCCTCAAACAACGCGTTAGACGCAACAATTGACAAACTAGACAACCGAAACCTAGTTTTCACTTCATCAATAGTTGACCAATCTAACGAATGCCAAAACTCATGATACTAAAGTATATTACACTAGACATACCTAAGAAGAGGACGGAGCATGAACTTCAATTATAACAGCCCCGAAAGATGCGAGAAAGGGCAGCCACCGGTTACGGCTAAAACGAACTTATCGATCAATAACGAATATAACATGCAGATTTTAGCATGCAAAAATGTATTTTATTACATAGGAAAACCATGGAATTGAATTATTAATTTTTTACCAGAGTTGTATAAATGTCTTGGGTATCTAAAAATATTTTTATTATATTTTTCTAATACACACAAAAATCATAAAAATTCCTCCAACACAGCAAGGTACGTGCAGCTATTTCAGTGCGCAACAAAATAGTTTTATTTTTATAAAAATCATTACCCAGCCAAATTAAACGATTCCAATTGAGTTTGGTTTCTAACTCAAAATATTAACTTCCAGAAGTGGAACCAACCAATTTAGACTTGTTGAAAAAAGGTTATGATGTCGGGAAGACAGACCAGAATCCGTCATCCCGCATCAGCTTTGACACTCGATCTTATAAAATCATAAAAAGTATTCAAATCTCGTCCAAAAATTATGTATTATACCTTTCTGAAAACGAGACTCAAATTAGAACATGATGGAAATAAGAATCAATCAGAAACAATGGGTTATCATCGCGTTACAGTCCCTACAATAAACGAGTACAAATCTGTCAGAAATTGTTATAATCAAAACTCAACCCTAACGACCAATAAGGGTGTTAATATGATCAATTAAGGTGAAAAAGAGTTATAGACACTTAATACCGACCTTGAATTAGACTCGGGAGGGATGGAACTTGGCTGGAGCTGCACGGAATACGAGGTGGGCGGCTTGGAGCTGCTGCCGATCGGTAGTGAGGAGGGAGAAGGAAGGAGGTTAGGGTTTATTATAATAATGTTACACTTAGGCCCCTTTAACTTGAAAAACGTGATAACTTGCATGAAAGGTTAAATAATTTAACTTAAGAGGATGACCAGGAGGTCCCCGAAGAATGCTGGATCAAACTCTACAACGTGCATGTTGTTTAAATGAAAATGTCGGGTACTACATTCTAATTTAACGCTTTAAGTTATAAGAGACGATGTTTCGAGCAAAAGGATGGATAAACGGACTTTTGAAACGTATTACAAGGCTCAAGATTAGAATGATGAAACCCCGGCTTTTAAACGAACATTTATAAACGATAGAGCCGATTAACGAAATTTACGGGCGTTACATATATATATATATTTATATATAGTTTAAGGGGCATGCTATGATGTTGAAAACAGTATTATTATCGAATTCGTGTTAGTGAGATGTACAAATTAATAGTACGAAATTATTTTTACCGTCTTATTTATATACCGGGATATAGCTCGTCTAACATACGGATGGTTAAAACAAATATAACATAAAAGTTAAATTTAATACTATACATAATAGCATACCTTATGGATTCATAAGGTATAAATAATGATAAATAAAAATTTTATAATTCATAAATATCAAGAATCATCATTTAATAAACATTTAAAATTATATTTGTAACTTTGTTAGAAATTCTATAAATGATAATAGTTTTTATTAGTTATCCTAGTTGCCTATTCTTTTTTAATGGCATGTGGAAGAATGTTTTTTTTAATAGTATAGGTTGATATTTACTTATATTTGTTATAAATTAAAATTATAATGAAAGAAGTTTCAATATTCTCCAAATCTTAGGTTACAAATAGCTCATTTAGTTTTGTATATTCAACATTAGAAATCAAATACCCAAGGTTAAAATTAACAATTTATAAAACAAAAAATATCTTGAGGTGGAACAATGGGGCGGAATCGGTTGGCAAAACTCGATCTTCTGTAAAACCCAACCGTTATCGATCTTGGGCATGGAAGCGGTTAGTCTATGGAAATTTGGTCGGTTTCTGTCAGTGCGTTATGGTATCGGACCTTAAAAAAATTAGCATTCAGTTGGTTTCGGTACGTTCGCTATGGTACTAGAACTAAAACAAATTGCGGTGAGTTAACGCAAACCGGTTGATTTCGGTCATGTTTTCACAATACCATAACCGAAACAAATAACCAAATTGGTTTCGATGGATTTTTGTTGCATACGTTAGCATCATAGTCGTTAACACGCAATGTGTAGGCTCGACAACTTTAACACGCAATGTTTTGCATGTAACTTATGACATGTTTAGCAACCTAATTTTTACAAATGCTAGCACATGTTTAACACGCAATGTTTTGCAAGTAATAAAACAAGACAATTGGTATAATAAACAACAATTAATCTCCACATGGACGGGGAAACATTTGCATCTGTTTTTTGTTGCTTAATAGATGGTAACTAAAAATGACTACAAAAACATAGTACGTATAATATATATATATACAAACAAGTTTTTGAAAACGAACCATGTTTAAAAACCAATAATAAAAAAGATAAGAGTTTGACACTCCATGTTGGTAATCGCTTTCATCAACCTAAATTAACAAACAACCTGTTATAATACCAACGAATCATACTAAATTAACAAATATATATATATATATATAGTTTAAGGGGCATGCTATGATGTTGAAAACATTATTATTATCGAATTCTTGTTAGTGAGATGTAATTTAATAGTACGAAAATATTTTTGCCGTCTTATTAATATAACGCGATATAGCTCGTGTAACATACGGATGGTTAAAACAAATGCAACATAAAAGTTAAATTTAATACTATACATAATAGCATACCTTATGGATTCATAAGGTATAAATAATGATAAATAAAAGTTTTATAATTCATAAATATCTAGAATCACCATTTAATAAACATTTAAAATTATATTTGTAACTTTGTTTGTAATTCTATAAATGATAATAGTTTTTATTGGTTATCCTAGTTGCCTATTCTTTTTTAATGGCATGTGGAAGAATGTTTTTTTTAATAGTATAGGTTGATATTTACTTATATTTGTAATAAATTAAAATTAAAATGAAAGAAATTTCAATATTATCCAAATCTTAAGGTTTTAAATAGCTAATTTAGTTTTGTAAATTCAACATTAGAAATCAAATACCCAAGGTTAAATATAACAATGCATAAAACAAAAAATATCTTGCGGTGGAACAATGTGGCGCAATCGGTTGGTAAAACTCAATCTTTTGTAAAACCCCACCGTTATTGATCTTGGTCGGTTTCCGTCCTGTTCGTTACGGTATTGGACCTTAAAAAAATTAGCATTTAGTTGGTTTCGGTACGTTCGTTATGGTACTAGAACTAAAATAAATTGCGGTGAGTTAACGCAAATCCGGTTGATTTCGGTCATGTTTTTTACAATACCATACCTGAAACAAAACATATGCAAAATTGGTTTTCGATCAATTTTTGTTACGTACGTTAGCATCCTAGTCGTTAACATGCAATGTGTAGGCTCGACATCTTTAACACGCAATGTGTAGCAAGAAACTTATGACATGTTTAGCAACTTAGTTTTTGCGTATGCTAGCACATGTTTAACATGCAATGTTTTGCAAGTAACATAAACAAGACAACTGGTATATGAATCAATAATTAATCTCCACTTGGTTAGGGAAACATTTCCACATGTTTGTTGTTGCTTAATAGATGGTAAGTAAAAATGATATATATATATATATATATATATATAAACCAAGTTTTTGAAAATGAACCATGTTTAAAAAACAACCATAAAAAAGATAGGAGTTTGACACTCCATGTTGGTAAGCGCTTTCATCAACCTAAACTAACAAACAATCTGTTATAACACTAACGAATCATACTAAATTAACAATATATATATATATATATATATATATATATATATATATATATATATATATATATATAGTTTAAGGGCATGCTATGATGTTGAAAACATTACTATTATTGAATTCGTGTTAGTGATATGTTAATTTAATTGTACGAAATTATTTTTATTGACTGATTAATATACTGGGATATAGCCCGTGTAACATACGGATGCTTAAAACAAATATAACAAAAAAGTTAAATTTAATAATATACATAATAGCATACCTTATAGATTCATAAAGTATAAATAATGATAAATAAAATTTTATATAAACCAAGTTTTTGAAAATGAACCATGTTTAAAAAACAACCATAAAAAAGATAGGAGTTTGACACTCCATGTTGGTAAGCGCTTTCATCAACCTAAACTAACAAACAATCTGTTATAACACTAACGAATCATACTAAATTAACAATATATATATATATATATATATATATATATATATATATATATATATATATATATATAGTTTAAGGGCATGCTATGATGTTGAAAACATTACTATTATTGAATTCGTGTTAGTGATATGTTAATTTAATTGTACGAAATTATTTTTATTGACTGATTAATATACTGGGATATAGCCCGTGTAACATACGGATGCTTAAAACAAATATAACAAAAAAGTTAAATTTAATAATATACATAATAGCATACCTTATAGATTCATAAAGTATAAATAATGATAAATAAAATTTTATAATTCGTTAATATCTAGAATCATCATTTAAAATTATATTTGTAACTTTGTTACTAATACTATAAATGATAATAGTTTTTATTAGTTATTCTAGTTGCCTATTCTTTTTTAATTGCTTGTGGAAGAATGTTTTTTTTAACAGTATAGGTTGATATTTACTTATATTTGTTATAAATTAAAATTAAAATGAAAGAAATTTCAATATTATCCAAATCTTAGGTTACAAATAACTCATTTAGTTTTGTAAATTCAAAATTAGAAATCAAATACCCAAGGTAAAAAATAACAATGTATAAAACAAAAAAAAATATCTTGAGGTGGAACAATGGGGTGGAATCGGTTGGTAAAACTTGATCTTCTGTAAAACCCAGCCGTTATCGATCTATGGGAATTTGGTCGGTTTCCGCTATGTACGTTACGGTATCGGACCTTAAAAAAATTAGCATCCAGTTGGTTTTCTGTATGTTCGCTATGGTACTAGAACTAAAACAAATTGCGGTGAGTTTACGCAAATCCTGTTGATTTCGGTCATGTTTTTTACAATAGCGTAACCGAAACAAAACATATACAAAATTGGTTTTCGATCGTTTTTTGGTACGTACGTTAGCATCCTAGTCGTTAACACGCAATGTGTAGGCTCGTCATCTTTAACACGCAATGTTTTGCAAGTAACTTATGACATGTTTAGTAACCTAGTTTTTACGTATGCTAGCACATGTTTAAAATGTAATGTTTTGCAAGTAACAAAACAAGACAACTGGTATATGAAACAATAATTAATCTTCACTTGGATCGGGAAACATTTTCACCTGTTTGTTGTTTCTTAATATATGTTAACTAAAAATGACTATAAAAGCATACATATATAAATATATATGTATTTATAAACAAGTTTTGAAAACAAACCATGTTTAAAAACCATCACAAAAAAAAAGAGTTTGACACTTCATGTTGGTAATCGCTTTCGTCAACCTAAATTAACAAACAATATGTTATAACACTAGTGAATCATACTAAATTAACAATATATATATATATATATATATATATATATATATATATATATATATAGGGGTGGGTTTTAGTGAAAACTCCTCATAAAGAGAAAACTTAAAAACTCATAAAAACTTCTAAAAAACTATTTTTAAGTTTTAAAAATTTTTTTTTTGAAGTTTATTTTTTCCATTATTCTTATATGTTGTTATTGGTTCAAAAAAAAAAAAAAAAAAACCCTCGTTGGTATAGTGCGCATGTGTAATAATGTGCATTGCATATATGCAAAAGTGTTTGTATTACATAGAATACAACACTATTGCACATATTTGATACACACTATTGTATATATGCAATATAAGACTAATATACACATCGAATACACATTAGTACGTATGTGTAATACAACATTAACGCACATGTGCACCACATCAACTTTTATTTTATTATTATTTTTTTCCATATAATACAACACTACTACACATATACAATACACAAATATTGAATATATGCAATAAAACACTATTAAACTCAAAAATACATAGTAATACACATGTGTAATACAACGGTATCGCACAATAATACGTATGTGCATTACAACGGGTTTTTTTTTTATTTTTTTTATATTTTTCGAGTGAAATATAAGAAAATATAAGAATAATGGCTAAAATAGAATTTTGAAAATATTTTTTTTATTTTTAATTAAAAATAATTCTTTAGGAGTTTTTAGGAGTTTTTTAGTTGTAACGATTCCGACGAAACCAGGTATACCCTAACCGGTAGACGTTAGTTACGTCATATGTAATGTCGGGTACATGAGTTACCATGGTAATTATACGAGAAAACGTGATTCATTGTATTGATTGTACGTGAATATATAATTCACCGTATTGAATATGCGATCAAACGATCGATAGTTATTGAAACCCGAATGAATCGAGGGTTCAATTATAGACGAGATATATGATATTTAGTGATGTTACGAAGTATTAAAGCTTCGGGATAAGTGGATTAAAGCACAGAAAAAGGATTTCGAGTCAATAGTACGTCGGTACGTTAAACGAAACCTTTAATACCAAACCGAGCGAGAGACGATCGATCAAGCCGAAAAAGATGCGTAATAACTAATAATATGACGTTTTAAGTTAATAAATGTCATGGTTTAAGTTTTTAAATCGGTTTTATATAAATTTTATTTTTAGCCGAAAAACAACCGTTTTGGCCTCGTTTTAAGCCGAATTAAACGTTTAACCGAGAAACGAACTGAACCAGATTATCCAAAATATTATCCGGATTTCGGATATCCAAATGAGTGGCCTAAAATGAAGAGGTGGGTCCCACCCCACCCCTCCAAGAGACCGATCGGCTACCATCACTCCACAAAACTTTTCATTTTCTTTTTTTCACAAACCCAACTCAACATTCTTCATTCCTCTCAAGTTCATAATCCAAAAACCGACAATTCTAGCAACAATAACGAGGTAATGATCGTGATATATACGTGTTTATCTTCGTTTCTTGAGTTTTCTTTCAAGAAAATGAGGTTTCCAAGTGAAAAAAGGGTGAAAACCCGAGATGGAACCGATTCTTGCATGATCAAGTGATGTATACGGGTTATACAAAGGATTTTGGTTCAAGAAATGAGTTAAACGAATCAAAAACGAATTTTTACGGTTAAATCTTTGTTTTTAGTATCATAACCGTAACCATGAAAGAAATGGCTTGATCGTGAGTGTGACTTGCTTGGTATTGTGGTATGTTGTTTTTAGGCTCTGTGTTTAGTGGTAGATAAGGCGGAAAGACGAGTTTGTAGCTTGTAGTGGCGGAAAACGAAAGGTATATTCGGTTTATGTCGGTGTATGTGTTTTTGGACAGATTGTTGGTCGTTTAGAGTTAGGTCATGAAATTTTACAGAGGTGTTAAAAACATGAAAATATGAGTTCTGTGAATTTTTGGTAATTTTTGGATAAAGGATGAATATTTGGTGAATTTAATGCTCGGTTTTGGTCAAAAATGGTGAAAAATGGTTAAATATCATGAAAAATTCTGGAAAATTTCAGATAAGCTTTTCATATCATGTATAAGTCACACACAAAATTTGAGATCCATTGGAGAAGTCTAAGTAGACTTTTTGGTTTAAACGAGTTCTAGGGATTTCTAGCTCGGTTTTGGTAAAAAGGGCATATGAAAGAAGATTTTGGTTCTGGAAAAATTACAGGGGACTATGTGTATGGCAGGAGACATCCAGGAAAAATTTGGGATTTTTCTAAGATCGTTTGGTATTTACGACATATTTAGTGTTTAAATGGTGTTTATAAATATATAAATAAAATTTTAATATAAGAATTAATTCTGGAAATATTTTTATAAAATTCCCCACTGTTAAAAAGTGGTTTGTACAAAATTTCAAGATCCAAGAGTAAACGGATAATTAATCGTGCTAATTATCAAACTTTTAAAGCTAAAACGCGTAAACTGGCGAAGTTCGCTTAAGCGAGCTGACTGGTGCATAAAAACCTTAAAAATGGACTATTTTCATATAATTGAGTTAAACAAGTAAAAATGAATCATCCGAAAATAAGTCGGACGATTTGAGTATTTTTAACCGATTTTAACGGTTTCCGGTACGCTAAAGACGCAAACGAGTCCCGCGGCCAATCGGGACGTCTAAACCGAGCTATAATTTCACATTTTAAATCAAATTATCAGATAACCACTATTTTCGGGTCGTGTGTGACCAAACTCATTTTTGAAACATAAAACGGATATTCGTGCTAGGCACGCAAAACGAGAAAACGACTAATAGAAATTGTGACCATGGAACTCTAAACGACATCACAATCTGAGTCCGGAGAAGTATTTCTGGGTTAACATTGCCCCCGGAACAGGTACAGTACTGGGTTAACAGTTTCCCCAGATGTACCGATTGATAAGGTTAAAGATTATATAAACAATAATTGCATAATAATGATCGTAGGGATCATATTACAGATTGGACGTGTTAATTGATAATGATTGTTGTTACCTGCTTGCATGTGCTAAGGTGAGTTTCACGAGCCCCTTTTTCTGAACTGTTTTCGAATATTTTCTCGGGGCGGAAGCATGTTTTTATTGAAATGTTTAAGTACATACTGAACGCATGGATTTGCGTGGATTTATATATATATTTTTTTGTACGGGAATCGTACGGAAATGTATTAAGATGGTAATTGTCTGAGTTGCTAACATTCTAAGGCCCCGGAACACGAGTGATTAACTGAAAGCCGGTAGAGTGTGAATAGTACTATTGGTCTGACAAACCCAACTGGTCCGGCATGGAATTGCTGATGTTTCCCAGCCAGTTGCACATGTCTATTTTGTTGTTATTTATTTTGCTATGTAATGTTAGACATAGCGGTTTGGGGCAGTTCCGTGGACGGGGGATATGTCACGGGTCCGTGGGCGGGGGATATGCCACGGGGGTTGTGTGTGATAGTCAGAGGTTTCACTTGTGGGCTCAACATAATTACATCGATATTATTATATTATGATATGGATTTATCATGGGTTACTAAAATTGTGAAACTCACCAACTATTCGTAGTTGACCCGTTTTCTCACATGCTTTTCAGGTACAACTAAGATAAAGTGATTGATTACGTGCTAAGTGCTTGATGTGTGTAAGGTTTGCGTGCTGGACGTTAGGATACATTATAACATATAGAATTATGAATCGTATTGTATGATGTGTGTATCACCTAGACGGTAATGAAGGACGAGATAATGTAATTTTGAAGTATATTAATGTATTCGGTTTTCTTTATAAACAATGTGGTTGATATCAGAGGTGTCTGTCGCATCCCGTTTACGTTTCCGCTGCGGTTACGGGGTGTTACAGAACTTGGTATCAGAGCCATTGGTTATAAAAGAATTAGGATGTCTTTAAAAGATACCTAAAATATAACCAGTAGCTCAAGTATTATAGGATCTGAATATCAACTAATAATATATAGTGACGGGATCTGGATGAACTTGAATGGACAAGTGAGTTATTATGGTCCGGAACATAATAACAGACTTGTCCGCACGAGGGAATTCAGGGGAAGTCACTGTGGACATTAATAGGTAAAAATGGCAACATATGTGTAAAGTATATGATATTATTTATACGTGCTAATGTATATATATATGTATGTACATATCTTGTGGGTACATGTATTGAGAAATGGGACCCGGATAAGGAACCGGGGGATGAAATAATAAAAGTACCGAGGATGCTGGAATTCTTAGAGCATCGGTTGATGATAAGTCTGACTTATCGGGTCACAGCTATGTTAGCACCAAGTTAGACCTCTCGTGTGACATTAACCAGAAATATCTAGTAACCGTCACTCCCAACCAAAATTGATAAATCTCACACCCTACCAACACCGGTACCGTATATTCTAATAACCCCTTATGTTCACCCGAACCGTCGACCCTCACGTACGGATGGACCTGTACCTAAACCCATTCTTATTCCATTAAGGTAAAGGAGTAAATAAATAAAGTAAAATAAAATAATATATTGAAATATATATATATGTATTGCTCACTCTCAAACATATGAGTCATACCACCTCCAGATCGAGAATTACTGATTTTAGCAAACCTAGAACGCCTGAGGACATTGACTGAGCAAGTGTAGAGTTTCCCATAATAGTAATTAATAATATTCGAAGGCAACCCATGTTGCGCAATTACCTTGAACCTTGCAACTCGCTATGTTATCCTTACATTCATTAGATGTCTGCACCCATGTATGCTCGAATAGAATGATTACCTATACACAAAGAAGTGTTGGAATCATTATAGCATAGTTGGTTGTTCGTTCGTAGGTGATATACTGCGTATGCCGGATATACGAATAAACACGGATATTATAACTCCATGGTATGTAATCGTTTGGTGCTCACGGTGAGCATGTGTCGGTTATGCTGATATGCAGAAGGATATTGGAATCAAGTATATTAAACGATAATCTTTGTTGAGAAAAATCTATATGTCAGTTGGTGACAAGGGTTATGAAGCATATTTAAACATTAACCGACGTCAGGTTAAGTCCGTATGTTATTATATTTATGGGACATATATATGCTAGATGCCGGTATGTGTAATATATATGATAATATTTGGTGTGTATGTGTACCTGTTGTTATGATGGAGCTGGCAACGAGCTATACGGTGAGATTAGTATTGATTACTGCGTACGGGATGAGTACGGCAGAATGACATAAAAAGAGTAACTCCAATGATGGAGATTGATATGATTCAGTTGATTGCTCAAAGATAGCAGATGATGATACCGAACGTCGTATCACAGATCACTGCTAGTGTTGATGCAAATGTGATCACAGAATTATAGATCGAACAATCACATGATTATGAATATTTCAATTCTTAGTGTTATTACTAAGAGTGCTAATGTCCCACCAAATACTATTATGACTACAAGTATTAGTTATAAACTAAACATGAATGGTAGTCGTAATGAATTAGATCCGGTATGAAGGACGCGTTTATTGGTTGTGTTAAGGGGATTATTAATGGTTTACTGTTGGTAAAGGGAGGAATAGATTAGCGAGTGGATAGAAAAGATCGAAATGGTCAAGGAGATTGGTAAGAGTCTAGAACATTGTGTAGTGAAATATGCTACAGATATGTTGGGAGATTATGTTGTATCGTGATGGATCACGATGGTCAAAATTATAGTTAGAAAATTTTTGTTCAGATAATATGGTCAGGATTTAAAATTCTTGTGCTAGAGCACTTTTATTCGAGTAATTGAGTTCAGAGATTTGAAGCTGAGCTATGAAAGATAGAAATGTTGTGTGCTGATCACTTAGAACGCGCTAATCGTTTAAAGGAATTGTCATGTCTGATAACATGGCTAATTACTCCTGAAACTAAGCGAAGTAAGCGCAATATTGGGGACTAACTCCATCGATAAGGAGTATAGTCAATCCTGTAAAATATACAACCTTTGGAAGGGTTGTGTCACAAGCCAGCATTGATATATTTGACTCTATGAGAAGTGGACTGGAAGGACGTTAGGTGAGACGTTGAGTGTTACAGAAGAGAAGTGATAAAGGCATAGTGCAAGATAGGCCTTTGAATAAGTAGGTATGTCCTACAACCCAGAATTATACTGAGACTAGTTCGGGTGTGAAACATGAACCGCATGAAGGGTTCATCCCTGAATGTGAAAGTATGGTTATCGGCAGGAAGAAGAATGTTGAGTGATAGTAGGCCACAGGTGTGGTAAAGATGGACGTAATGCCCTAATTGTAGAACCAATTGAAGCCATGTGAACCAGCAACCCCCAACCCATTCGGGTACAACCACTCCGAACCCAACAACTTCAATAACAATCCATTCAAAGAAACCAAATTATGCCAAACAGTTGTACTTGCTATGAATGTGGCAGTACAGAACGTTTCAAGAGAAATTGCCCAAAGTTGAACCAAGGTGTCATTGGAAGACGAACCTCATGACAAGCATCAACCTCTAATCAAGCAAGGAGCCGTGCTTTTGTGAGTAATTCGAATAAAGCACGTCATGATCCAAAGGTGGTATTAAGTATGTTGTAGTTTTAAATCAATATGCTTCAGTGATATTTTTACGGTCGTCGATAGAAGTTAGTTCCTGCTAACCTCCTATCATTTGGAAAGATAACGATTAGTGAAACTATAGAACCCTATACTGTAGAATCGCTAACGGTAAATCCCTAATGGTTAACTAAATTGTTCGGAATTGTCCTATTATTCTGAACGATTAACCTTTCCTTATTGACCTACGACCAGTAAAGTTATGAAGTTTTGACGTAACAGTTAACATGGATTGGCTAATTCAACATGAAGCTGAAATCAAATATGAAAAGAAGATGATTAGAAGCTCTCTTTCGGGCGGTGAAGCGATTAGATACAGAGAAAAGTGTACGATGTTATGTTACCACTCTAATCTCATCTTGAGATGTTATAATATTTACGATAAGAAGACGTGGTGTATTTAACAAACGTGATTGCCAAAGTATTTAAAAGAAAACATATAGGAGATATCCCTATGGTACGCGAATTTCCACAAGTTTTCCTAGAAGAACTTCCTGGATTACCGCCAACCCGACAGGTCGAATTCAGGACGCGATTTAATGTCTCAAGCTGGCCCTGTTGCTAAAGCATCTTACCGACTTGCACCAACTGAAATGCAAGAATTATTGGATAAATGTTTTATACGACCTAGTTAGTCACCATGGGGTGAACTAGTGTTAATTGGGAAATGAAAGACGAAAGTGTTAGGATATGTTTTGATTAGAGAGAATTGAATTAAGTGACGATCAAGAGTAGGTGCTCACTTCTTCGAAGTGAACGATCTGTTTAATCAACTGCAAGGGGCAATTTATTTTTAGAAAATTGATCTTAGATATAGTTATCACCTAATGAGAAATCCGAGAGGAGGACGTTGCAACAATAGCGTTTCGGACTCGCTACGACCATTATGAATTCTTAGTTATGCCTTTCGGGCTAACAAATGCGCCGGCGGTATTCATGGAACTCATGAACCGAGTCTGTAAACTTTATTTTGACAAATTTGGCATAGCATTCATTGATGATATTTTGATATATTTGCAACGTAAAGAAGAGCACGAACGACGGTTAAGAAAATTGTGGAAATGTTAAAGCAAGAGGAGTTGTACGCGAAGTTTTCGAAATGTGATTTTGAATAAGGAAGGCATAATTCCTTGGTCATGTTGTAAAGCAACAAAGATTTCACAAAGATCCAAATAAGATAGAAACCATTAAAATTGTGCCAAGCGCCGATTTTAAGTCCCCTCGATGGAGACGATGGTTTTGCCGCGTATTGTGACGCATCGCGTAAAGGGTTAGAATGCGTGTTGACGCAGTATATTAAGGTTATAGTCTATGCTTCCCGACAGTTAAAAGTACACGAGTAAAATTACACTACTCACGACTTAGAACTGGGAGCGGTTATCTTCGCACTTAGAATGTGGAGACATTATCTCTACGATACGAAATGCACCATCTTCTCCGATCATAAAATTTTGCAGCACATATTTGATTAGAAGGAACTGAATATGAGGCAACGAAGATGGGTCGAGTTGTTAAGCGATTATGAATGTGACATCCGTTATCACCCTGGCAAGGCTAACATCGTAGCCGATGCCTTGAGTAAGAAAGATCGGGTTAAGCCCTTGCGAGTGCAAGTGCTGGGGATGATAGTCCAGTCGAACTTTCGAACCTGATTCGAGTTGCTCAACGTGAGACGTTGAAGGAGGAACAATGGGAAAAGGAGGGACTTTACGGCAATGAGAAGAATTTCGAACAGCGCGTGGACTAAATTCTCTACGTCAAAAATCGGGTTTGGATCCCGACCCTCCATGACCTACGGGAATTAATCATGGACGAAGCGCATGGATCGAAATAATCCATACATCCGGGATCGGATTTGACTATTGATGATACGGATATCTGAAAGGATTTTTATTAATGGCCGAGTTCGGAGAAAGATATGGTTACGTGTGTTGGTGAATATTGAGTTATGCCAGAGATAAGCTGCACACCGAAAACCCTAGGGAACGCCACGACGACTAGAAAATTCGCCAATGCTAGTGGGAATATATTACAATGAATTCTTGCCCAAATTCCTGATGGTGAAATGGTATCTCGTCGTGGAGTACCATTTTCAATGATCTCAGATCAAAATAGTCATCCTACTTCCATTATTGGAAGGCGGGGAAGGAAGCATCGAGAGCTTGAAGCTTTTTATGAGTGAAGTAATTATCACCAATTTGTTAAATTGAAAATGGGCGTTAATCAAACCATAAGATTTGAATTGATTCGAGAAACAACCAATCGGATTTATAATATTTAAGACAAGTTGAAATCAGCGCTTGATTGGCAAAGGGTTTATGTCAACGTTCAAAGGAAACCAGTGTCCCTGAATAGAGGTGACAAGGCATTTTAAGGCATCACCTTAGAGAGAGGTGATATGAGGTTTGGCAAAACTGAAAATAGCTTCTTAATAAATTGGACCCCATGAGAACTATCTCCATGGTTGGTCATTTAGTTATCAATTAAAGTACTCTAGGGACTAAGTACTATACAGGATATTTTGCCATGTATACGGATTGAAAGGTGCCTAGGCGTTGAGGCAACGAAAGTACCAGTATTGGAGGTACTCATAGAAGACATGCCTGACATCATAAATAATTCCGTAGAGTCAGTAGACGGGAAAACTAAACAGTTTGGACATACCAAGCTTTATTAATTGAGACTAAGTGGAATTCACAGCGAGGACCAGATTATACTTGGTAACGCGAGGGTGAATTCTGAAGGAAAAACCCCCACCTTTCTCTCGAAAGGGGATAGTGGGCGTGTAAAATTTCGAGGACGAAATTTCTTAACGGGGGGAGAATGTAACGATTCCGACGAAACCAGGTATACCCTAACCGGTAGACGTTAGTTACGTCATATGTAATGTCGGGTACATGAGTTACCATGGTAATTATACGAGAAAACGTGATTCATTGTATTGATTGTACGTGAATATATAATTCACCGTATTGAATATGCGATCAAACGATCGATAGTTATTGAAACCCGAATGAATCGAGGGTTCAATTATAGACGAGATATATGATATTTAGTGATGTTACGAAGTATTAAAGCTTCGGGATAAGTGGATTAAAGCACAGAAAAAGGATTTCGAGTTAATAGTACGTCGGTACGTTAAACGAAACCTTTAATACCAAACCGAGCAAGAGACGATCGATCAAGCCGAAAAAGATGCGTAATAACTAATAATATGACGTTTTAAGTTAATAAATGTTATGGTTTAAGTTTTTAAATCGGTTTTATATAAATTTTATTTTTAGCCAAAAAACAACCGTTTTGGCCTCGTTTTAAGCCGAATTAAACGTTTAACCGAGAAACGAACTGAACCAGATTATCCAAAACATTATCCGGATTTCGGATATCCAAATGAGTGGCCTAAAATGAAGAGGTGGGTCCCACCCCACCCCTCCAAGAGACCGATCGGCTACCATCACTCCACAAAACATTTCATTTTCTTTTTTTCACAAACCCAACTCAACATTCTTCATTCCTCTCAAGTTCATAATCCAAAAACCGACAATTCTAGCAAGAATAACGAGGTAATGATCGTGATATATACGTGTTTATCTTCGTTTCTTTCAAGAAAATGAGGTTTCCAAGTGAAAAAAGGGTGAAAACCCGAGATGGAACTGATTCTTGCATGATCAAGTGATGTATACGGGTTATACAAAGGATTTTGGTCCAAGAAATGAGTTAAACGAATCAAAAACGAATTTTTACGGTTAAATCTTTGTTTTTAGTATCATAACCGTAACCATGAAAGAAATGGCTTGATCGTGAGTGTGACTTGCTTGGTATTGTGGTATGTTGTTTGTAGGCTCTGTGTTTAGTGGTAGATAAGGCGGAAAGACGAGTTTGTAGCTTGTAGTGGCGGAAAACGAAAGGTATATTCGGTTTATGTCGGTGTATGTGTTTTTGGACAGATTGTTGGTCGTTTAGAGTTAGGTCATGAAATTTTACAGAGGTGTTAAACACATGAAAATATGAGTTCTGTGAATTTTTGGTAATTTTTGGATAAAGGATGAATATTTGGTGAATTTAATGCTCGGTTTTGGCCAAAAATGGTGAAAAATGGTTAAATATCATGAAAAATTCTGGAAAATTTCAGATAAGCTTTTCATATCATGTATAAGTCACACACAAAATTTGAGGTCCGTTGGAGAAGTCTAAGTAGACTTTTTGGTTAAACGAGTTCTAGGGATTTCTAGCTCGGTTTTGGTAAAAAGGGCATATGAAAGAAGATTTTGGTTCTGGAAAAATTACAGGGGACTATGTGGATGGCAGGGGACATCCAAGAAAAATTTGGGATTTTTCTAAGATCGTTTGGTATTTACGACATATTTAGTGTTTAAATGGTGTTTATAAATATATAAATAAATTTTTAATATAAGAATTAATTCTGGAAATATTTTTATAAAATTCCCCACTGTTAAAAAGTGGTTTGTGCAAAATTTCAAGATCCGAGAGTAAACAGATAATTAATCGTACTAATTATCAAACTTTTAAAGCTAAAACGCGTAAACCGGCGAAGTTCGCTTAAGCGAGCTGACTGGTGCATAAAAACCTTAAAAATGGACTATTTTCATATAATTGAGTTAAACAAGTAAAAATGAATCATCCGAAAATAAGTCGGATGATTTGAGTATTTTTAACTGATTTTAACGGTTTCCGGTACGCTAAAGACGGAAACGAGTCCCGCGGCCAATCGGGACGTCTAAACCGAGCTATAATTTCACATTTTAAATCAAATTATCAGATAACCACTATTTTCGGGTCGTGTGTGACCAAACTCATTTTTGAAACATAAAACGGATATTCGTGCTAGGCACGCAAAACGAGAAAACGACTAATAGAAATTGTGACCATGGAACTCTAAACGACATCACAATCTGAGTCCGGAGAAGTATTTCTGGGTTAACATTGCCCCCGGAACAGGTACAGTACTGGGTTAACAGTGTCCCCAGATGTACCGATTGATAAGGTTAAAGATTATATAAACAATAATTGCATAATAACGATCGTAGGGATCATATTACAGATTGGACGTGTTAATTGATAATGATTGTTGTTACCTGCTTGCATGTGCTAAGGTGAGTTTCACGAGCCCCTTTTTCTGAACTGTTTTCGAATATTTTCTCGGGGAGGAAGCATGTTTTTACTGGAATGTTTAAGTACATACTGAACGCATGGATTTGCGTGGATTTATATATATATTTTTTTGTACGGGAATCGTACGGAAATGTATTAAGATGGTAATTGTCTGAGTTGCTAACATTCTAAGGCCCCGGAACACGAGTGATTAACTGAAAGCCGGTAGAGTATGAATAGTACTATTGGTCTGACAAACCCAACTGGTCCGGCATGGAATTGCTGATGTTTCCCAGCCAGTTGCACATGTCTATTTTGTTGTTATTTATTTTGCTATGTAATGTTAGACATAGCGGATTGGGGCAGTTCCGTGGACGGGGGATATGTCACGGGTCCGTGGGCGGGGGATATGCCACGGGGGTTGTGTGTGATAGTCAGAGGTTTCACTTGTGGGCTCAGCATAATTACATCGATATTATTATATTATGATATGGATTTATCATGGGTTACTAAAATTGTGAAACTCACCAACTATTCGTAGTTGACTCGTTTTCTCACATGTTTTTCAGGTACAACTAAGATAAAGTGATTGATTACGTGCTAAGTGCTTGATGTGTGTAAGGTTTGCGTGCTGGACGTTAGGATACATTGTAACAGATAGAATTATGAACCGTATTGTATGATGTGTGTATCACCTAGACGGTAATGAAGGACGAGATAATGTAATTTTGAAGTATATTAATGCATTCGGTTTTCTTTATAAACAATGTGGTTGATATCAGAGGTGTCTGTCGCATCCCGTTTACGTTTCCGCTGCGGTTACGGGGTGTTACATTAGTTTTCTCTCTAAAGGTGAGTTTTCTCTTGATTCTCTCCCTATATATATATATATATGTATAGTTTAAGGGCATGCTATGATGTTGAAAACATTATTATTATTCAATTCGTGTTAGTGAGATGCTAATTTAATAGTACGAAATTATTTTTACTGTCTTATTATTATACTAGAATATAGCCCATGTAACATACGGATGATTAAAACAATTACAACTAAAAAAGTTAAATTTAATAATATACATAATAGCAAACCTTATGGATTCATAAGGTACAAATAATGATAAATAAAATTTTATAATTCATAAATATCTAGAATCATTATTTAATAAACATTTAATATTATATTTGTAACTTTGTTAGTAATTCTATAAACGATAATAGTTTTTATTAGTTATCCTAGTTGCCTATTATTTTTTAATGTCATGTGGAAGAATGTTTATTTTATAGTATAGGTTGATATTTACTTATAATTGTAATAAATTAAAATTAAAATGAAAGAAATTTCAATATTCTCCAAATCTTAGGTTATAAATAGCTCATTTAGTTTTGTAAATTGAACATTAGAAATCAAATACCCAAGGTTAAAATTAACAATGTATAAAACAAAAATTATCTTTTGGTGGACCAATATTGCAGAATCGATTGGTAAAACTCGATAACCCCACCATTATCGATCTTGGGCGTGGAAGCGGCCAGTCTATAGAAATTTGATTGGTTTTCATCATGATCGTTACGGTATCGGACTAAAAATAATTTAGCATTGAGTTGGTTTTTGGTGCGTTCGCATGGTATTAGAACTAAAACAAATTGGGGTGAGTTTACGCAAATCCGGTTGATTTCGGTCATGTTTTTTACAATACCATAACCGAAACAAAACATAAACAAAATTTCTTACTATTAAATTAACATCTCACTAATACGAATTCAATAATAATAATGTTTTCAGCATCATAGCATGCCCTTAAACTATACATATATGTGTGTGTGTATCTATAGTTTAAGGGCATGCTATGATGCTGAAAACATTATTATTATTGAATTCGTATTAGTGAGATGTTAATTTAATAGTACGAAATTATTTTTACTGTCTTATTAGTATACCGGGATATAGCTCGTGTAACATACGGATGGTTAAAACAAATACAACAAAAAAGTTAAATTTAATAATATATATAATAGCATACCTTATGGATTCATAAGGTATAATGATGATACATAAAATTTTATAATTCATAAATATCAAGAATCATCATTTACTAAACATTTAAAAGTATACTTGTAACTTTGTTAGAAATTCTATAAATGATAATAGTTTTTATTAGTTATCCTAGTTGCCTATTATTTTTTAATGGCATGTGGAAGAATGTTTTTTTTAATAATATAGGTTGATATTTACTTATATTAAAATGAAAGAAATTTCAATATTCTCCAAATCTTAGGTTGTAAATTGTTCATTTAGTTTTGTAAACTCAACATTAGAAATCAAATACCCAAGGTTAAGAATAACAATGCATAAAACAAAAAAGTATCTTGAGGTGGACCAATGGGGCGGAATCGGTTGGTAAAACTCGATAACCCCACCATTATCGATCTTGGGCGTGGAAGTGGCCAGTCTATAGGAATTTGATCGGTTTCCATCATGTTCGTTACGGTATCGGACTAAAAATAAATTAGCATTTAGGTCATGTTTTTTTCGATGTTGGTTTTCGATGCGTTCGCTATGGTACTAGAACTATAACAAATTGCGGTGACTTTACGCAAATCTGGTTGATTTTGGTCATGTTTTTTACGATACCATAACCGAAACTAAACATAAACAAAATTGGTTTTCGATCGATTTTTGTTACGTACGTTAGCGTCCTTATCGTTAACACGCAATGTGTATGCTCGAAATCTTTAACACGCAATGTTTTTCAAGTAACTTATGACATGTTTAGCAACCTTGTTTTACGTATGCCAGCACATGTTTCCATGTAATGTTTTGCAAGTAAGAAAAACAAGACAACTGGTATATGAAACAGTAATTAATCTTGTGAAAACGTTATAAGGACGTTTACGAGCCTGGAATCTAGTCGCAAATCGATACGTTAAGGTTGTGTTCAATACATTAAGAATCAATACATTAATGTGGAGTACGAATACATTAAAGATCTAGAGAGAATCCGGCATGGTAACGGTACAGGGGATAAATATGGCACAGATCTCTTATGCAATTGCACTATGGAAGGCCTATTTATAGGCATGCCCCATTCGTTAGAACAGTAGTAACGAATGAGACTCTCATTCGTTAACATCACTAATGAATGAGGTCTTTCCATAGCCCCATTCGCTAAACACCCTTAGCGAATGGGTATACATTAACGGCTGAGCCTCCATTCGTTACACTATAATAACGAATGGGCTCTTAACTTAACGAATAAGTCTAGTCTCTAACGAATGAGGCCCATTCGCTAAACATGCTTAGCGAACGTGCCTTTATACATTAAGTGTAAAGACTAAACTAGCCCTAGCCTATTCGAACAGCTGCGGACACCAAATCCATGCACTTACACTTGGCATAATTTCTGTTTGAGCAATTGAAAATCCGTTTCTTGTTCATCTCCTCAATCATAAGCACGATCTTTTTGGGTTAAAAGGGTTAAAGGTTGGGCTATGCTGGAAAAGTTAGCACTAAAGTGCCGGTAATACCCAGCTAGTCCCAAAACTTGGCGAATCTCTTTCGGTGGCTTCGGGGCTTGCCAATTTTTAATCGCTTTAATTTTGCTCGGATCTACATGGATTCTGTGTCTGTTAACAACGTGGCCTAAAAATTGTACCTCTTGCAACCAGAATTCACATTTTGATAACATGGCATACAGTTTCTCCTACCTCAACAACCCCAAGATGGTTCCTAGATGCTGCTCGTGTTCCTCCTTGGTTTTCTAATATATCAAAATGTCATTAATAAACACGATGACAAATTTGTCGAGGTACGGCTTACAAACTCGGTTCATGAGATCCATGAAAACTGTGGATGCATTAGTTAGCCCAAAAGGCATAACTAAGAATTCATAGCGACCGTACCGAGCTCGAAACTATGTCATAAAATCATCTTACTCTTATATTTTAACTTGAAGATAGCCGGGTTGGAGGTCGATTTTGAAGAATAATTCGCCCCTTGGAGTTAATTGAACCAATCGTCAAATATTGGAAGAGGATATTGGATTTTGATGACAATTTGTGTAGTTTCCTTTAATCAATGCACATCCTAAGCTTTCATCCTTCTTTTTTACAAACAATGCTGGTGCTCCCCAATGAGGATAGCTGGGTCCTATGAAATCTTTATCTAATAATTCTTGTAGTTGGCTAATTAATTCTTACATTTCGGAGAGTGTTAGACGAAAAAGTTTCCTGGGTAATAGGAGTTGGTCCTAGGATTAGGTCAGTTCGGAATTCAACTTGTTGGATAGTGGTATCCCGGGTATTTCATCATGTAAGATATTGGAGTATTCGAGTACTACATGTATATCTCTTATATGTTTCATCGAGGTTTTTATGGTTGTATTATCCAGAAATGCCATACACCCTTGGCGTACGAGTTTTAATACTTTAATATGAGACTTGAGAGGTGATATTGCACCAAACTTCTCTCCTTATACCATAATAGCTTCATCTTCAGAGAGAGGAATTTTAATTATTTAGTCATTACACACGATTTCCGCAGTATTTAACTAACCAGCTCATACCGACAATTCTATCGGTGCCTATATCAAGTGAATTCGAAGCATATTATTCAGGAATTACAGATTTACCCTTCACCACATCTAAGTCTTGCTGTGTTTTATCGGGTCCAATCACTAATCGTGGCCTCTAGCAGAGTTAGATGTCGAAGTTCGTTCTTGGTTTAACTTGGGACAGTTCCTTTTAAAGCGTTTCGTACTTACACACTCAAAGCGAGCATGAGGGTTTGTCATAGGTTATGCGCGAATTGATTGTGATTGGGTTAATTGGGAAGGGTGAGGTTAGAACGGTCTGTTTACAGCACTTATAATGGTTCCAGAGCTATAGGTATAATATCCAATCTTCTAGTTTTTGTAACGTATCTTTATTCAACATTCCTTTATAATGATTACATAACTACACCTTGGCGAAGGATCATTGTATATTTTTCGTTCAGAACTGAAGTTAATTGACGTATCATTTAGAGTTGTAGGGCACGCACGTTTAATTTGTTGTAGTTATTGTACCCCTATTTCGTGATTAGTTCGTTTTATACGAGACACTATTTCTGACCAAATCAAAAGCTATGGCTTGTGTCACTGCATTTTAAAAGATTTAGTGGTAAATTGAATTAAGTAAAGTTCCACTTCTGGGGCTACTAACTATGGCACCAGTCGAGCCAGATCGTTAAAATGGTTCGTGTATCCCAATTAGTTTGCACCTTTCGTTTTCAGTTTCCCAGGTTCGTATTCTAATTTCTAAATTTCATTCCTTTGACGAAAATGTTTTTAGTAAAAGGGTTTTACGTTTTGTCCAAGTCATACGGTTGGTTACCTCTTGTTCCCGAATTTGAACAATCGTTATCTATCACATACGTGATGATCAATTTTTGGTATTGATAACAGATTTCATCGCTTTGATTCATTTTACTAACCCATTTACTCTTTTAGTACCACTAGAATTTACAGGTTTTCACAACGTAATTTGTTTAAACGAATATTCCCGTTGTGAAGGATCACTGTTGTTATGACTAGTATTCGTGTTCGGTAAGAGATTTTTATTGCCAATGGCATTTAGTAGGGGAAATTATCATTATCAGTAATAGCATTAGTGCTTAGTGGGGGAGTATTATACGTGACAATGTTCATATTTATCAAGAAAATAACATTTGTAACTGTATTAGTATTGGGCAGCAAAATAATATTCATGGCCGTATTAGTGTTTGGCATTTGATTTGAATTAATTATCGTATTAATACAGGCAACGAATCGTGCTGCCACTGTCGGAGTTACTATCTACCGTTGCCGAACAATCATCTCGGCTACAACTGCCTCAGATCATGTGTTTGTTTTCTTCGGGGCCATCTTATAATGATAAACGACTATACTTTACTTAATAGTAATTCCCACTATACTCATCACTCAGGTAATTACATTAGCTGTATCCATATACCAAGGATAGTACATAGATTTAGCGCAATAAAGCCATTGTTTGCATGTATATATCGAATGTTGTCACACAGTGACAAGAAATTTTAACCCTGCAAGGGTCAATGTTTGTAATAAAAGATTCAAATCGTCCTCCATATGAACATAGTACACTACCATATGCTTGTATGGAGTATCGAAACTATACATATCAGTGCCACACTATCCTTGTCTATTCGAGCACAGAGTATGATAATCATGAATAATTCACAACTTATACAACAATCTTTCGGTATAATCCCACCGTTGGGTAACTGTTTTATCCTGCCTCTCCCGTAAGTAGACATTTGTTCGTTATGAGTTTAAATAGTATGTTGTAGTCGGGAGGCATTTGTATATTCCTCATGACCTTTGGATGTTATTAAATATAATTAGAATATATTCTTTCACCGGATTATTTAGTACTAGTAAGCATGCTGGGTCTACCAAAAGTGGTGATTTATTAGTTGGGAGTAAGTATGTTCTCTACAAGCCAAGACACATCATTGGTCCGCAAGCGTGAGGTTTTTCTTCTATGATAAATTGATTGGAGTGGAAACAATATAGGAGTGGTTGGAAATACTCGTATACAGATGATTTGATAAATTTATTAGTTAAAGAGGGTTCATCAAGGTCAGTGGTACTGGTAAGGCATAAAGGAATTAATATTTTTATGGCTGGTGCATGATATAGGTAGGTGGTTACGGTTTGTTATATTATTGAAAATTCAATAGGATAGTCATTATACTTATAATTTGATAAACCGTACTCTTTACTAGGTATTTTCTTAGGAGTAGTGTTTATTTTTACACAACGGAAGTGGAAAGATCACTAGAAAACGGTTCAGTCTATTGTTAGAAACTGGTATATGAGATAAAGATCAGGATCGAATCGAGAAGTGTTGTGTTCCCTTGAGATGATCATATGTAGATCACACCTTCCACGGCTCCTTTCTGGGCCTTGAATTTACGCTCGGTCTGTGGTTCGATCATAGAATAAGATTCAATTTGAACTCGATAAAGCTTTATCAAAATTCTTGCTTATAGGTAACACCGGTTCTTCAATAGATATGAGGCTACCGATCTCAACATCTTTCAGTTCAACAATTTGTTATAAAAGTAATATTTTTCGATAACAGGAATCAAAGTAGAGAATACTATTACTTAAGGCCAAATAAAATATTTTATTTGTTACGACCAGGTACAATATTAATTATGATAAATTATAAATATTATTTTTAATAAAATATAGTTTTAATCTAATATTGATTATAATCGAATATAATATTCGTTACACTGGGATTTGGTAATATCGATAGTATAGTACGGACACGTATTCGTACATCATGTTCCAGATAAGCACGTATGCATGTTATATAATATATATATATATATATATATATATATATATATATATATATATATATATATAAACTTAGCATTACCTATTATACACATATGTTGCCATTTTTACCTATTGGTATATCCCGCGATTTCTCCCCGAATTCCCTCGTACAAGCAAGTCTGTTATTATGTTCCAGACCATAATAACTCACTTTCCCTTCGAGTTCATCCCGACATCCGTCAGTATATAATATTATATTATTATTTATTTTCCTAGAGACAATCGAGTCTACGGTTCTATTTTAGGTATCCTAAGGGATAACCTAATTCTTTATAACCAATGGTTCTGATACCAACTTCTGTCACACCCTGTTAAGCGATTTGCGGAAGCGTAAAACGTAAATGAAACAAACATCTCTGATATCAACCACATTGTTTATAAAGAACAATACAAACTATATTACAATATTTTACATTAATCTAACTTCATTTACAACTAGGTGATACAAACTAAATCCAGCCCGTTAAGCGGCTTTACTTCCTATTAGGACACGTGCATCAATTCACCCAGCAATGATCGCAACTCAAGCACGTAGCACATTGACTTTCTATTCTGAGTCCGGTATACCTGAAAAACATGTTAAAACGGGTCAACTATAAATAGTTGGTGAGTTTCACGAGTTTCAAGAAATCAGTTGTGCGTACAACAATCATAGGTTGTAAATACGCAATTACGTATGTATGTATGTACGTTCACAAGTACATTTCTTTGTATGTTTATGATGTAATTATGCTAAGCTACTGTAAGGTCCCTTTTTGTGTTATTAGTCTTTTGTATTGGTTCGTTTATGTATTTGGGCAATTTGGTCACTTTTGTATGTATTGGGCTTTAGTTGTTTGCTTTGTATGTATTAGGCCCAAGGGAAACATGTAAACAAGCCCATTGGGCATTTGATAATGACATGTTTCTCATGCATGCTCTTCTATAAATAGAGAGCATGCCATGAGAAAAACAACCTTTTTGCAAAACTTTCTAACTTACACTTACTTACTTTCTCTTGTTCTCTCCTCTCTCTCACTCACTCTTCCTTACCCGAAAATAACTCTCAAGATCTAAGACGTCTTAGGTGACTTAGTGTGATTTCTGCTAACACTAAGTTCGGTTGATCCAAGAATAGTTGTTAGATCCACCCGTCTCAGGACCTACAATTGGTATCAGAGCTTCGGCTCACTAGTTGAGGGTTTTTGGATCACAACCTTGGGTTTTGATCTTGAGAAGAAGATAAGAAAGTTTCTTACAAAGAAAAACCATAAAAACAAGACAAACAACAAAAATACAAAAAGAATCGGCTTCAAAGTTCATAAAAATGTCTTAGAAAGTGTTCTTGGTGAAAACAACAAGTTTACTAGCTCTAGATCTTAAAGATTTAGGTTTAAAAGTGTTAAAATCAAGGTTTCGGGCTTAAAAGAATTGTTAAAAGATGATAAGTAAGATTTTCGCATCGCTTGGCATGAAAATCACTGTACCAACTTTTGACTAGAACTGACAGATTAGGTGAACTGATCCCATGAATGATTGTTTCTGGAAGATTTAAAGATTTCGCGTCGCATAAAGACTTTTTCACTTCGCTTAAACCCATTTCTCTTCGCATAGGGTTTTCGCTTCGCATAAATCTTTTCTCTTCGCATCGCTGTTCACCATTTCGTTTCGAACAGGAAACTTTTTTGCATCGCTTGGCTTAAAATTTTTCGCTTCTCTTGAGAAAACCTTTTCGCTTCGCTTGAACCAGTTTTGCGCGACATTTCTGTTTGATTAAGATTTTGAACTTTTTAAAGACTGTTAGTGTTTGAGGTCATTGTAACCATGACAAGCACTGATTCAGGGTTGTTGAAGGTATATTTGTTAATTGAGAACCAAGTGGGAACACCTATAAAGCCTCTAAAGTATATGACCTTAGATGATAACTTTGCCGATTTTAAATGGAGGTTTATGAACTTTATCTCATTGACTGAGTCTGAATTGATGAGATGTTTTGAAGAAGGTCCTCATGTTCCCATGATTGTCACTCCAAATGGGGAACAATTAAAGACTCCTGAAAATTATGACCAAAATGATACGACCTTGATTGAGCAAGATAAGAAAGCATACCTCTCGTTAACTGTTTGTCTCTCAAATGAAATTACTGAGACTCTGCGTGAACACAGAAGTGCAAAAGGTTTGTGGGATGCACTTGTAGAGAAAGTTGAAGGAAAATTCTGAAATTAGGGGAAACAAGAAGGCATTGTTGGAAGAAGAGTTCAATATGTTCAACCATCGTCAAGTTGAAGCTGTGTTGGACTTGGTAAAGAGGTTTGAAAAGTTAATGGTAAGAATTAGAGCTACAAGTGTTAACATCACGAACTCTGAAGTTAACCACAAGTTGATGAATTCGTTGCCATATAGTTGGAGTATAAACGCAATAACGATCAAGAGAACTACAAATCTGAATGCGATGACGAACACTGATTTGATATCCACTATCAAGTCATTCAAAATAGACGAACAAATGAGAATGAGCAATCATCTGAGTTCTCTTAATCAAGCTGGGGTAAGTACTGCATCATCCATGCCAACTGCATTTATTAGCAAAACTCAGCAGAATGTGTATCTAGTGAATACTCCCAAGTACTCTCCAGCTGTGCCACCAAAGACAGCCTTCATCTCAACCAACAATCAATCTGTATCATCGAACTCAAGCTCCTTTCAGAAAGCCATTGATGCTGCTGGTGAACAAGCCTTGAAAGTACATGGAATTTCTTCTTCAAAGACTCAGCAAAGTCAAAGCTCAAGCTACTGTGAAGCACGTCCCATGTTGAATGCCTCAAATATCTAACTAGTTCATGCATTTTTGTCAAGCCTTGAAGAGTTGTTGCAAGGAAATCTGTTGCTACCACAATTTGAGACTGGGGATCTAAAATACATCAATCAAAAGGATCTCGAGAATATGGATATCAAGTACTAGATGGCAATGGCTTTGCACAGAGCTACAAACTTCATGAAGACGTATGGGAAAGACTGCTTCAAGGATTCAGATAGGAAGAGGATTGGTTTTGACAAATCAAAGATTCGATGTTACAACTGCGGTGAGATGGGTCACTTTTCAAGAGAATGCACGAATCCACCAAAACCTGCAAATGATATTCGTGTGACTGAAGTGACTGAGGAGGAAAATAGCAAAGCTGCTGGAAAGAAGCCTGAGGTGCAGAAGCCAAGCAGCTCAGCTCCAAGAATTGGAGGTCATCCACACAAGGGAAATTCAAGCTCAAACTAAAGAGCCCTTCTCCCAAACGGAGGTCCAAGCTGGTATGGATTGGGATGATCAATTCCAAGAACTACAGAACCACCTCAACATGGTAGGAATGGCCTTTACCTCAAACAATGAAGCATCTTCATCTTCAGTTGCAAGTACTGATGCATCACCAACTGATGAGGTAAATCATAATCTATGTTCACAAGCATGTATAAACAAGGTTAAATATTATAGACACCATCAAAATGAAGTTTTGAAAGAAAATGCAAAACTTCGTGAATTAAACGCTGAATATGTAAAAGCTAACAACATTTACGTTAAGAAAATTGAGACTCATCGTGATGATGTGGCAAATCTAAAACTTAAAATTTTTAAAAAGGAGCATGAAGTAATTTATTATAAAAACATTGTTTCTGAACTAAAAACTAAACTTGAGAATTTGAAACTTGATGCTTCTGATAAAAGGGAAAAAGAAAAACAAGTTGAAAGATTTGAAAGATCATCTGAGAAGTTGGATGATCCCATTGGAGCCCAGAGAAGTACTAAACTGAAAGCGGGGCTGGGGTACGATTACACTACTGTACCTCCAACTTTGAATGACAACTACACCAGTTTGCCCCATTTCAGCTATAATACTTCTCCCGAGGAGGTAATGGCATACGGGTTGGCAGAATACCAAAACCTGTAACATTTATTCCTGCTGGATCTCAAACTGATGCTCCAGTCTCATCATCTAATAAATCTAACATCAATGTGTCTTGTGTAGCAGGTGATGTAAATGATGGTGATTGTGGGAAGATTAACCAAGGTTTTGAGCAAAATGGAGAGTTAGAACCCCGTTTTGAGTCTTGTGTTGATCTAACAAAGTCAATTAACAATCCTGTTTGTAAAAAAGTCTGTGAGTCCATGTTAGGAAGCTTAATGTCAGGATCAAAACTTGTATTTTGTGAAAGCTTGTGATGACAGTTGTAAAGACGTTTGTAATGAAACTGAATGTTCTTCATCTGATTCAGAGTGTGAAACCGTTTTTGATGAAACAATCGAAGCTATGGTTGATGAACAGACTAGTCCTAGTTGCTCATTAATTGATCATGATATTGAGAATTTGAGAAAAAAAGAATCAAATTAAGAAAATGAAAAACCAAGTACTTCCTGTAAATATGTGCCACCTAAGAAAACTTCATTTTCTCAATATACAAATTATAACAATAGTTCTCAATTATATGATCAATCTGATAGTACCTATTACTACTATCGACAGAAACCTAGGCAATCAAATTATTTTACATCTCACCATTCAAATGTTCACAATTATCAGTCAGATAAAGGTTACCAACATGTTAACCCGACTACATCACCTTATCCCACATATCTCAGTGATCATGATGTCTATAAATGCAACAAACCAAAATGCTGCTTTGTTTGTGGAAATCCATCTCATCTTGCGAGACATTGCAAGAACTAGCACAAACAACAAAAGGATTTAAGTAGTAAGTTTGGTCAGACATTTCCTAAGGTTGATCCCAAACCTAAGAAAATGTCTAACCAAACTCACTCCACTACCAGTGAGACGGATTTCAAACCTAATTGTGCTAAGAAAATAAAGAAACCATTTTGGCTAACACAAAGGGAAAGAAAAAGGTTAACAAAGGGTTCGGAAGCTGAAAAGCCAAAGGGCCCTTCAAATGTTTTCAACAAGAAACACACCGAGGACTTCACTGTTAAGTCCAAACCAAAACAAAGGCAATCTTGAAAATCTCTCCAACACCGAGGAAATCATAATTCAAGTTCCTCGAGGGATTGTTCTTCAGATTTTGATTCTCCAAAAGATTATATTTTTAAGAATCATAAAATTATATTGGGTGATTTTCTGTTTAATTTTCCCAAGACAAGTAAGTCTTGGGAAACCCTCCACTAACTAGTTGCTCATGTGTGTAGGATCAGCCTGGAAGGCCTGTCAATAGTATTCGGTACTTGGACAGTGGTATGAGTCCCTGTTGTTTGACATCAAACCATTCTACAATGTCTCTTTTTTCGGTGACGTAGGAGGAGAAATCACGAAACAAGGCAAGGTCTCCAACGGTACATTGACCTTTGATAGAGTCAATCTTGTAGAATAGCTCAACCACAATCTGCTCAGTGTCTCCCAAATTTGTGATAAGAAATTCTCTACTCTTTTTACAGAAAATGAATGTCTTATTCTGAAACCTTGTTTTAAAGTCCCTGAAGAGTGTATTATGTTGCGTACTCCGAGGCACAATGATGATTACATTCTGGACATGAGAAGTAATTATACAATGCGTACTACTTCTTGTTTGATGTACAAGTGTTAGAGCATAATGTCTATTGCTAGGGTCTTAGATGTATTAGATATGATTGTGTAGAGCTAAAATGTCAAATGTATAGTTTGAGTTTAAGGGTCAACGCATAAGTCATCAAGTCATTGCATATCATATGCAGCGTATATGATATATTCCGTATATCATATACGGACTTAGCTTGTTCATGTTTCCTATAAATAGGAGACTTATGCGTTATTATGTAGACTTTTGGTGAATGTTAGAGCGAGAGAGTAGAGAGAGAAAGTTGCAACAAAGTCATATCTTGTAATCTTTGAAGTAATCAATGAAGAGAATGCTTAGTGTTTACTTGTGTTGTTTAATCTCAATGGATTCACACTTTGAGATATAAGCTGTAACATCTAGAGATCCTAATTGTTGAAATACATCAGCATGTCAACCACATTTCAAGTGATATCAGAGCATATGGCTCGCTACTAGCTTGAACATCACAAGTTTTCAAGGTTTTTATTTCTATCTACAATTTCAACCATCAAAAGTTCTTTTAACTCTCACAATACGTTCCATACACATCCGTGACAAACCCTACCAAAATTCATTCTATTCCTACATCATTTGCATCCTCAAATTCTAAAATCATTAACATGGAAATGTTCACCGTATATGTCATGACTGCGTATATATTCATCACATATAACATATACGACGTATAACATATACGCCGCATATGTTATAAGGTGACCACTTATACGTTGACCTCATACTTATATGTTGACCTTTCTTCAAATCATATATGTTGACCTCATTTGACCAAGACTTATACGTTGATTTTTCTTGGAGTTCAAACATATCCGTTAACCAAAGAAGATATACGTTGACTGTGATCAAAATGGAAAACCTAAGTGCTTTTGTATCACAACCCTCTGTTTTACTTCAGAACATTAATTTGGAAAATGAGATGGGTACAGCCAATAAGCCACCTAAGCTTCTCAGTATGGAAGATTATCCTTCGTGGGCCGAAAAATTTGAGACGTATGTTCAAGCATTGAACTACGAAACATGGATTGCTGTTGAAGAAGAATACAACATCCCTAAGAATGAGAATGGAGAAAATTATAGATTATCTAAGATTGATCTTTCAACTTTTGCAACACAATGGTTCTTGCTACTCAATTTGGCAAGCATTGTTGAATAAAGATCGTGGAAATCCCGACATGAGAAAGAGCAAAATTGCATTGCTGAAGAAAGAATTTGACATATTCACTCAAGTTAAGGGTGAATCATTTGCTCAATTGATTGAAAGATACTGCTATCTAGTGAATGAGATGAAGAGGCTGAAGATTGATAAGCCTGAGTATGAATACATCGATAAACTTGCTGATGCTTTGCCTAAAGAGTGGGGTACTTTCATAATGATTCAACAATCTAATCCCATTGCTTATGCTCGTTTGAACCTCGCAAGTTTTATTGAGAAACTTGAAGCTCATGATCTGGAGCTTAGAAAGAAATAAAAGATGAAATCCACAGCTATATCACAAGATGTGGGTTTGTATTACAAAGGCTCTAATTCAAGTATTGTTACTCAAAATCCCAAGATTCCTATTGCATTTTATGCTAAGTCAATCAGTCAAGCTTGTGTTACAAATGTCAATACTACTCCTCAGTACAGTAGTTGTTATTCAGGAACAATTCCTAGTGCTCAAGCTTCTAGTTCAAAGGAAACTGATGTTATCCAATGCAACATTGCAGTGAATCTGAAGAATACTGAAAACATGACCACTGACACTATCAAGGAACACATGGTTTTTCTAGGTTCTATTCTAGAATCATATGAGTGTTTGGTGGCGGGTCACATTGGAAATTATAATATGACTAAAGAAGATTATTATCAGATTGACCCAGAGGAAATGGAGATGAGTGACATAAGATGGTGCATGGCTAGTGTGATAAGAAGGGCACAAAGATTCAAGGAGATAACTGGTCGGAATGTGCTTGATGGTACAACTTCTAAATTAGGCTTTGACTAGTCTAAAGTTAGATGTTTTCGTTACAAAGAGAAAGGACATTTCAAGAGGGAATGTACTAGCAAAATTGTTGATGATAATATTGCTAATCCTTTTGGATGAGACTACTATAAACAAGCTATATATCATCACCCAGAGGGAGAATCATCGAAGGGGAAGAAAACTTCTGAAGCATTAACCTCGCATCAAAAGGCGGCTACAGCCCAAGTTTTTTTTTTTTTTTTTGGGTAAAAGGGGGTTACCCAGGCTATATTAAAATTAAAAACTGGCGTAATGACAGAGTATCAAAACGGCAACAAAAAAAAACACAACCACAAACTAGACGAGAGGCATACCACTCGCTAGTCCAAAACACACTAAACACAGCCCATAAAACTACAAGAAAACCAAATAAACATTAGACTTCCAACGTAGCATTAGGCAGCTTCCAAACTTCCATCCACTTCCTTGAGCCCGAACGTAACCGACTCGAGAGAAGTTTCAATCTGACAATGCCCACTACCGCTTCAATGATCTGATTGCAATCCCTCTTTTGATTTTTGAATAGTCTTAAATTCCTTTCCAAGCTAATGTGGCTCAAGTGGTTGATGAAGGTTTTAATTGGAGTTCGGTATTCCAAGCTAATGTGGCTCAAGTGGTTGATGAAGACAAACAGAAGGTTAATGATGAGGATATGGCTAAGATCAATAAAGACTAGGATGATGTTGAGAATCAAGAGTCTAATGATGCAGTTGAGGACAAGAATGTGGTTGAAGAAAACAACAATGAAAAAGAAGCTGTTTGTGATACTTCTAATGATGAATTTCCTCGAACCTATGATAAAATTCATGAAGTTCCTTCTAATTATGTTATCTCATTATTTCCTCCTGATATTGTTGAAATTTTTGCAGGTTGGTTTTATGAAGAGGATGTTCCATAAGGAAAAATTGATTTTGGTGTGGAAGAAAATGATGAAATTTCAGACATCATCAAATCAGAAGATGAGGAGGAGATCGTTTCTGTTGATAAAAAGATGGCTGAGAATAAGGTTGTTGAAGGAGTGGTAGAAGAAATCATTAATGATGACTCAGAAACAGCAAGTGAAGAAGTAATTGATCAAGCGTTCATGGCCAATGAGGTAATTCTAAACTCAAATCTATGTGAAAAATGCGAATTACCTTGTTTTGAATGTGATTTCAAAAATCTAGAAATCAAAGAATTAAAGAAACACTATGATAAATCTTTGTTTGATTTAAATGTTCTTAATGAGGCTTATATGAAGCTTCAATCATGTGAAAAAGGTCTTTGAGAAATGATTTTACAAAACCAAAAGACAATTTCAATGCTTAACACACGGTTGAAGACAAACAAATTGCCATTAACAGACACATTGATGAAAACGCAGCACTCAAACTTGAGCTTCAAACACTCAAGATTGAGACTGAACGAGTTAACCTGAAACTGGTAAGCTATGCTGCGTCGTCATATGTACTTGATCACATTATCCCCAAAACATCATCAATGAGTGAGGATAATGAGACCGAGAACTTAAGAGAAAATTATCATGTTGTGCCTCCACCTTTGTGGAATGACTATGTTCCAAAGAAACCAAAAGGTTTGAAAAAGGCACTCAATGTGGAAATCAATACGCCACAGCATGATAGTTCTAAATCTGTTGAACATGAGAGTTCTTGTTGTGATTCTGCAAGTGGAATAAAAATGGCAGAAGACGTGTTGAATGAAGGTGTTAAACCTCATGGGTTGGGTAATCATAAGAATGATTTGAATAAACAAAAGAAAGTAGATGAACAAAGAGAAGAAGGAAATTGATAAAGATAAAGTTTGTAATTGGTAAAACTTCAGAGTCTGAAAAGGAAATTAAATTCAGAAAATAGTCAAATGATGAATTTTATCGTTTGAAAGCTGAACAAGATCATGTTGAATCAACATGTCAGATCGATAAGTTTACTGATAGGAGACGTTGTTTTGGGTGCAATGAGGTTGGACATGTGTTTTACGCTTGTCCTAATCCATACAAACAAGATCACATGTCTAATAAAAAATCTCAAAAGATTGTGAACAAAAGACCTGGTTTAGGTTATTTGTGTGATAAGAAACCAGGCTGTGTCATTGAAAATGTGAAAATTTTAAAAAGAAATGAGTAGTGAATGCTAAGAGGATTGTTCAAAATGATGTGTTAAAATCAACAATTTCAAAAACAATTTAAACATCATTTTATAAAAAGAAACAATCTGTTGGTCAAAATTGGGTACCAAAATCTGCTGTTAAAGTACCTGGGTGTGATGAGAAAGTGAATTATACATCTGAGTCACCAATATTAAGTGAAAAATCATTATCATGTGATTCAGAAGTTGAGGATGATATGTTGTTTAAACATTTAAACAACCCAAGACCAAGAAGGCTTGGGTTTCCTTGTTTCACTAATCCGTTAACTGTATGTGCAGGGGCTTCCAAGATCCCACGATTCTCGTTGGATAATGGATAGTGGAGCCTCTAGGCACATGACGGGTACTCTATACTTGATAAATGATGTTAAATCAATAAGAGGCGGGTAAGTCGGATTTGCTAGTAATCAAGGTGGATAGATTGTGGGTGAAAGAACTTTAACGAATTGAAAGGTTACATTCGGGAATGTCAACTACATTTCTGAGTTGGAGAATAATCTACTAAGTATATCACAGATTTGTGATAAGCAATTCTCTACACACTTTACTGATCGAGAATGTTTGATTTTGAAACCGGGGTTTAAAATACCTGAGGAATGGATCATTATGCGTGCTCCTCGTGTGAATGATCTTAATGTCATGAACCTGAGTACAACATCTACTTCATTAGGGACTGCTCAGTGTTTCATCTCAAGAGCATCTGAACGGGAATTTATATTATGGCATCGGAGGATGGGACATATAAGCTTGAGAAAAATGAATCATTTGGTTCACAGGAATCTGGTAGAAGGAGTTAACTTGAGAAACTTTCAATTGACTGAAGAGTGTTTGGATTGTAAGAAGGGAAAGCAAACAAAGAAACCTCATCCAAAAAAACTTCTCAACTCCATCAACTTACCTTTTGAACATCTTCACATGGATCTATTTGGTCCAGCAAATGTCAAAAGTGTCACAGGCGAATTGTATTGTCTTGTGGTCACTGACGACTACTCAAGATTTTCATGGGTGATATTTTTGGAATCTAAAAATGAGACATATGATTCCCTTATGGTTTTGTTTAAGAAACTAGAGACATTGTACAATATGCCAATCCGTCGTATCATAAGTGATAATGGAACGGAATTTAAGAACAACAAAATGCTAGAATACTGTAATAACCGGGGAATTCTTCATGAATTCAGTGCACCGTACACTCTGCAACAAAATGGGGTAGCTGAACGAAAGAATCGTACTTTGATTGAAATAGCTCGTACTATGCTTTCAGATTCAAAATTACCTGTTAATTTTTGGGCAGAAGTAGTAGCTGCAGCTTGTTATACACTTAACCGGGTGCTTACAGTCAAGAAATTTGGCAAGACGTGTTTCGAGCTTCTGAATCGTCGGAAACCCAATTTGAAATGGCTTGAACAGTTTGGGTCAATATGTACTGTTCTTGAACCAACTGGAAATTTGGTCCTAAATCCATTGAAGGATTCTTTGTGGGGTATGCTAGTCCACTTAGACATGTTTACATTCCTAGCCTCCACAAGATCGTACAAGTTCAAAACGTTGACTGTCAATGATACTCTCCTACTGTACAAAGACCAGGAAATTCAAGGTTATTCGATTATGAGAATATATGGGAAAGTTTTCAAATCTCGGAGGTAGATTCATCCGAAGAAACTTTGATGATGATCTACAATCAACAATTGTCAGAAAATCAAGAACTTGTGTCTTAAGAACCTGTGTCTGTTTCTCAAAATGTACCTGAAAATGTTCAGTCCAAGGATGTTCCAGAAACTCTCCAATTTTGAATGACAATGATGACACATATGAGGAGATAATTGAAGCAATCTCTCTATCCATTTCTCATACTGAAGAAAATCTTCAATCCGAAGTGTCAGTACCTTTAGAAGTGGTCCCGAGGACTGTTTCTTATCATCCCGAGGAGAATATTATAGGAGATCTGAATGCTGGAGTACAAACAAGACGACAACTTGATCAGAATCTTCAGTGTTTCTATACTCATATTTCTCCTTTACAAAATCAATTCTCATTAAATTATTTTATTTCTCAGGTAGAACCAAAGACGTACAAAGAGGCTCTAACAGAAGAAAGTTGGGTGAATGCAATGCAAGAAGAACTTATGCAGCTTGAGAAGCTCGGAGTCTGGAAATTGGTAGATTTAAGTGCAAAAGGGTGTTTAAGTGCAAAAGGGATGGACATGGAATTATTGTAGGAAACAAGGCAAGATTAGTTGTTTTGGGATTCAATCAAAGAGAAGGTATCGATTATAATGAAGTTTATGCACCTGTTGTAAGGCTAGAGGCTATTCGGATCTTTCTAGCATTTGCTTCTTGGAAAGGCTTTAAGGTTTATCAGTTAGATGTTAAGTCTGCATTTCTTAACATAAAAATCAGTGAAGAAGTCTATGTGGGACAGCCATTGGGGTTTTGTCGATCCGATTCACAAAGACAAAGTGTATCTACTTGATAAAGCCCTTTACGGTCTCCATCAGGCCCCGAGAGCCTGGTTTGTGACGTTGTCCCAACATCTTCTGGACAACGGGTTTATCAGAGGAACCATCGACTGTACACTCTTCACCAAATGTGTTGATGGACATCTACTGATCGTGCAGATATATGTCGATGATATCATCTTTGGGTCAACAAACGATGTTCTGTGCAAGCAGTTTGAAGAAGTAATGAAGAAGAAATTCGACATGAGTGCAATGGGGGAGATGAATTTTTTCTTGGACTTCAAGTAGAACAGTTGACATATTGTATCTTCATACATCAGACCAAGTATGTCAATGACGTATTGGCGAAGATCAACATGAATGATGCATCGGCTATCAGTACTCCTCTACCATTGAATCATGGTATCGTGCAGATATATGTCGATGATATCATCTTTGGGTCAACAAACGATGTTCTGTGCAAGCAGTTTGAAGAAGTAATGAAGAAGAAATTCAAAATTAGTGCAATGGAGGAGATGAAATTCTTTCTTGGACTTCAAGTAGAATAGTTGACAGATGGTATCTTCAAACATCAGACCAAGTATGTCAATGACGTATGGGCGATGTTCAACATTACTGACGCATCGGCTATTAGTACTCCTCTACCATTGAATCATGGTATCAGTCCTGATCCCAACGGGGAGAAGGTTGATCAAACATTATACCGATCCATGATAGGTTCATTAATGTATCTCACTGCTTCTCGGCCAGACATCATGTATGCTACGTGTTTGTGTGCCCGATATCAATCGAATCCGAAGATCTCACATCTCATGATCGTCAAAAGAATTCTACGTTATCTCAACGGATGTCCGGGGTTCAGTCTCTGGTATCCTAAAGACGATGAGTTTGTGTTGAAACCTTATTCTGATACAGACTATGGAAGCTGTAAGTTGAAGCCAAATCTACAACGGCAGGAAGTCAGTTTTTCGCAAGCGTCTTGTCACCTGGCAATGCAAGAAACAAACCACAGTTTCGTTGTCCACTTGTGAAGCTCAGTATGTAGTTGCTTCCAGTTGTTGTTCTCATGTTCTATGGATACAAAAACAGATGCGAGACTACGGTTTTAATTTTGTTACCACCCCTATCTTCGTAGATAATAATGCAGCTATTTCCATTACTAAGAATCCGGTAAACCACTCTAAAACTAAGCATATTGAGATACGGTATCATTTCATTCGTGATTGCTATGAAAAGAAGTTGATTACTGTAGACAAAATTCACACCGATGAACAAAAAGCGGATCTTTTCACCAAAGCTTTTGATAAGTCAAGATTTTAATACTTATTAAAACTTAATGGTCTAAAAGTTTTGGGCGGTGGTGATAAGTGGGTTACTGAGATTACAGGTGTGTTGGATACCTAGTGATCCTAAACATCAGAGTCAAATTTTTTTTTTTGTACATAATTTCTTATACAGTTTTTTATTTTAGGGGGAGAAAATTTCAGAAAAACCAAAAACGTTGAAAATTTATAAAAAGCCAAAAACAATAAAAATTCTAAAATTTCAAAAACATTAAAAATGTTGCTCCTCTGAAAATGAGTTTTTGAAGTAAAAAGGGAAAATGATAGTACATTGATCATCTGGTTCCAAATCCAGTAAAAAGTAGGTATAAAAGGTTGTGTGCTTAATTGTATTGGTGCATTGGTAGGATTTTAAAACAAACAAGTAAGGAAAAGTAAGTGATATAAACTAAAACTGCCTAATTGATGGGGTATTAGTTTCTAATAAAAGTCTTGATAATGATGGCAGAAATGTAATAGCTGGTCATACTCAAGCCTTTTAATCAGAATGATCGTTTAAAATTGTTAAAAGATAGCTATCAGTAAGTGGTTAACGCTTCAACGATGTATGGTCTCATGGCCTTAAATCCTGTATTGATGGGATGCTTTAAGGTTCCTGGATCCATAGGGTCTTTATGCGGTTTATCATCTGGGTATTCATTTCGATGAATATTTAAACAAGTTTTAAAAAGCAAACCCGCAGATTAAGCTGCTGTATAAATCATTAAACTTGATCACAAAAGTACTTATGTACAAATCATTACTGACTTGATCAAAATCCGCTGTTAGACACACGTTGTCCCCTTGCTCGCGTCTTTTTACCATTAAGAAACGGACCACAAGTGACACAACGTTTGCAAGCCAACATATGAAATCATGCATACTTATCCATGGGAAAGGACCTTAGGGTATTGCTTGATAACAGGGGTATATCTTGTAGTGGGGATTATTTGCTGATATGCTTTAAATAAAAGTATTTTTATCTTCTTATTCTTAGGTTTAAGTCAAGTTGGGGTGACTTTGTGAAAATCAAATTAAGCTTGAATCAAGATTAGAACTAATAATTGCCTGAGACTTTGTGCTTAATTGAACCAAATTAAATGTATCACAGAAATTCCTGAATAATTTGTTTAGAAGGTTTAGGTGGATAACAATACCATTGACCAATTTAATACCAATCATAATAAAGCTGAAAATAAAACTGTGATGGAAGGACAATTTAATCAATATGATTCCCTGCTCAAACTCACAAAAATATGTGATCTTAGTATTGTTTTCAAGTTTGTACATATTTGTTGAATTACTTTTGCTAATTTTAAGAACCAAAAACATTTTCTTTTCTGATTTAGTTTTGGACTCTTGATGGGTGGGTGAACTATATCTCTGGGTGTTTTCATGAATCAACAAATCATGCAAAGTTTCTTCAAATCAAAATCAACAAAATCAAAATGTGTATCTGTTTTACTCAAGGTCATTAATTTGGACTTGGTAAAACAGTGAATTTTTTTCAAAATTGAGCATACTTAAGTTATTCTTCTAATGTACAAGGACATTACGTTGTACTTGTGACATTAAAATGGTGTGAACAAGTCATGAATTCAAATATTTGATTGGTCATACTTATGCAACATATAAGTATGAGACTTATACGCCGCATAAGTTATGCGCCGTATAATTCTTACACTTATACGTCGTATATGTCATGGCATATATAAAGGAGATACGCGACGCATAGGTCACATATGCGTTTGAGATTCTGAATTTCTCTAAGATTTTGATTCACTTTGCACACGAAATTTTTGCTTGTTCGTTGTTGGTAATATCTGTTGTGGTGATTTACACACCATTCCAGATTTTGAAGGTGAGAATTTGATTCGGATATGGTGATGAACAATATTTTAGTCACGGATAAGTCAAATTAGAACTTAGTAACTCATGATTTGTTGCAGATTGATAATCAATTCATCTTAAAATAATATTACGAGTGTCATGATAACATTTAATTTGATACATATAAACTAATACTGTTAGATCTGAAATTGTTATACTTATCCGTTCATGAATAATATTGTTTGGCCATTTAAATGAGAAATAATAAAATTGAGTTTAGAAGTGTAATAAACAATCTTAGACGAGGTTCGTGTGTGAGTTGTATTGTTCAAATTTAGTACAATTAGAAAATCTTGAATCTGGTCAACATTCAGACTTATACGCCGTATATCTTATACAGAGTATATGTTCTGAGTTGACCAAAGTCAAACCTTAAGACATATATGTAATACAAGACTTATCCGTTGTTGAACATATACGCTTGTAAAATATGAATACGTTAAAAACAAACATATGGACATATACGTTACTGTTCATAATATATTGAATTTGATATTAACATGTGTACTTGTTATGTGTTTGCAGATGGGTAAGAAAACTAATATTACGGATCCAAAGCATAATATTTGTGCTTATTTGAACGAGGAGGATCCAAAAGCTTCAAAGTTCAAAGTCATAATGCCATTTCTGAAAAGATCGAGAATTTTCAAGGGTATTACTCACTTGGCTGATCCATATGAGAGCATTTTCACTGATTTCTGGACAGCTAAGGTGTTTGTGTGATGCCCGTTAATTTCCGTTAAAAGGGTTTAACCTTGTAGCGTTGTGTATATCTCTCGGGACTTGTCTGGCATTCCTCGGAGGCCTTCATGTCATTCCTGTAAGTTAAACTAATTAACTTTTTCACCAAGTTGCTACTTATTTCCATTTGGAGAGGCTAGAGTGTAAGATTTTTATATCATAAACAAAAAACCCTAACCCCTCTTTCTCCTTCGCCGATCGGAACACAGCAGCAGCCTTAGGGCTTCGTTTTCTTTTTTCCAGCCACTCCCAAGGTCTAAAACTCAAATTGAAGGTTAGTTTTATGTTCCCCCAAGTCCTATACACCTTAATTGATCATATTAACGCGCTTATTGGTCGTTAGGGTTGTGTTTCGATGATAACAGTTTGCTGACAGATTCGTATTTGTTTATTGTAGGGTCTGTAACGCGATGATAATCCATTGTTTTTGTTAGGACATGAAATGTCATGTGTATGTCCCCAGTTCTATCAGGATGGTTCGATATGAAAATAACGATCGTGAAACCAAGTTAACGGACTGAAAATGTCAAAAGAAACTGATTCGATCGAATCAGTGACTGATTCGATCGAACCAGGACTCATTCGATCGAATGAGATACTCATTCGATCGAATCAGTATACGATATATAAACGAAACTTAGGAAATTTCACAACAGAGAGCACACATTACACACAGTCACGAACCTGCTACTGCCGAAAATCCTCTCTGCCAATCTTCGTCGTGTCGGTCTTTTCCTCCGTCCCTAGGTGTCAAACCGTCTTAGGAATAGTAACCGTGCGTTGTTGATCACCACCGAATCGCCGTGTTAGAGGATTCCGCACTCTAACACGTTGCCCCGTGAATCGTTGGGAAACCGTGTCCCGCACCGGTCCGACAAAGTGGTATCAGAGCCACGGTTACTGCTAGAAAGGTCTAACAACCGATCTAGCAAGCCGAGCTCTTGATTTTATGCGTTCTGGACGTTAAAAAGTTGGTGTGTTCTTCGTGTTCTTCGCGTTTTCTGGGCTGGCGATGAAGGAGTCGAATCTGCCATTCGATCGAACGAGTTCCTTATTCGATCGAATAGGCCTATTCGATTGACTGATTCGATCGAATCAGTCTTCCCGCTCAAAAGTGTCAAATTCAAACGCCAGTTTTCCCGCCCATTCGATTGACTTCATTCGATCGAATCAGATTGTATTCGATCGAACTGGTTTTCCCGCTCAAAGTGTCAAATTCAAATAGCTGATCGAACCAGTTCTTCATCCGATCGAATCTGTGCTTCATTCGACCGAACCAGTTCTCATTCGATCGAACGTGTTCCAGACCAAAAAAAAAAAAAAAAAAAAAAAAAAAAAAAAAAAAAAAAAAAAAAACCCTAACCCCTCTTTCTCCTTCGCCGATCGGAACACAGCAGCAGCCTTAGGGCTTCGTTTTCTTTTTTCCAGCCCCTCCCAAGGTCTAAAACTCAAATTGAAGGTTAGTTTTATGTTCCCCCAAGTCCTATACACCTTAATTGATCATATTAACGCGCTTATTGGTCGTTAGGGTTGTGTTTCGATGATAACAGTTTGCTGACAGATTCGTATTTGTTTATTGTAGGGTCTGTAACGCGATGATAATCCATTGTTTTTGTTAGGACATGAAATGTCATGTGTATGTCCCCAGTTCTATCAGGATGGTTCGATATGAAAATAACGATCGTGAAACCAAGTTAACGGACTGAAAATGTCAAAAGAAACTGATTCGATCGAATCAGTGACTGATTCGATCGAACCAGGACTCATTCGATCGAATGAGATACTCATTCGATCGAATCAGTATACGATATATAAACGAAACTTAGGAAATTTCACAACAGAGAGCACACATTACACACAGTCACGAACCTGCTACTGCCGAAAATCCTCTCTGCCAATCTTCGTCGTGTCGGTCTTTTCCTCCGTCCCTAGGTGTCAAACCGTCTTAGGAATAGTAACCGTGCGTTGTTGATCACCACCGAATCGCCGTGTTAGAGGATTCCGCACTCTAACACGTTGCCCCGTGAATCGTTGGGAAACCGTGTCCCGCACCGGTCCGACAAAGTGGTATCAGAGCCACGGTTACTGCTAGAAAGGTCTAACAACCGATCTAGCAAGCCGAGCTCTTGATTTTATGCGTTCTGGACGTTAAAAAGTTGGTGTGTTCTTCGTGTTCTTCGCGTTTTCTGGGCTGGCGATGAAGGAGTCGAATCTGCCATTCGATCGAACGAGTTCCTTATTCGATCGAATAGGCCTATTCGATTGACTGATTCGATCGAATCAGTCTTCCCGCTCAAAAGTGTCAAATTCAAACGCCAGTTTTCCCGCCCATTCGATTGACTTCATTCGATCGAATCAGATTGTATTCGATCGAACTGGTTTTCCCGCTCAAAGTGTCAAATTCAAATAGCTGATCGAACCAGTTCTTCATCCGATCGAATCTGTGCTTCATTCGACCGAACCAGTTCTCATTCGATCGAACGTGTTCCAGACCAAAAAAAAAAAAAAAAAAAAAAAAAAAAAAAAACCCTAACCCCTCTTTCTCCTTCGCCGATCGGAACACAGCAGCAGCCTTAGGGCTTCGTTTTCTTTTTTCCAGCCACTCCCAAGGTCTAAAACTCAAATTGAAGGTTAGTTTTATGTTCCCCCAAGTCCTATACACCTTAATTGATCATATTAACGCGCTTATTGGTCGTTAGGGTTGTGTTTCGATGATAACAGTTTGCTGACAGATTCGTATTTGTTTATTGTAGGGTCTGTAACGCGATGATAATCCATTGTTTTTGTTAGGACATGAAATGTCATGTGTATGTCCCCAGTTCTATCAGGATGGTTCGATATGAAAATAACGATCGTGAAACCAAGTTAACGGACTGAAAATGTCAAAAGAAACTGATTCGATCGAATCAGTGACTGATTCGATCGAACCAGGACTCATTCGATCGAATGAGATACTCATTCGATCGAATCAGTATACGATATATAAACGAAACTTAGGAAATTTCACAACAGAGAGCACACATTACACACAGTCACGAACCTGCTACTGCCGAAAATCCTCTCTGCCAATCTTCGTCGTGTCGGTCTTTTCCTCCGTCCCTAGGTGTCAAACCGTCTTAGGAATAGTAACCGTGCGTTGTTGATCACCACCGAATCGCCGTGTTAGAGGATTCCGCACTCTAACACGTTGCCCCGTGAATCGTTGGGAAACCGTGTCCCGCACCGGTCCGACAAAGTGGTATCAGAGCCACGGTTACTGCTAGAAAGGTCTAACAACCGATCTAGCAAGCCGAGCTCTTGATTTTATGCGTTCTGGACGTTAAAAAGTTGGTGTGTTCTTCGTGTTCTTCGCGTTTTCTGGGCTGGCGATGAAGGAGTCGAATCTGCCATTCGATCGAACGAGTTCCTTATTCGATCGAATAGGCCTATTCGATTGACTGATTCGATCGAATCAGTCTTCCCGCTCAAAAGTGTCAAATTCAAACGCCAGTTTTCCCGCCCATTCGATTGACTTCATTCGATCGAATCAGATTGTATTCGATCGAACTGGTTTTCCCGCTCAAAGTGTCAAATTCAAATAGCTGATCGAACCAGTTCTTCATCCGATCGAATCTGTGCTTCATTCGACCGAACCAGTTCTCATTCGATCGAACGTGTTCCAGACCAAAAAAAAAAAAAAAAAAAAAAAAAAAAAAAAAAACCCTAACCCCTCTTTCTCCTTCGCCGATCGGAACACAGCAGCAGCCTTAGGGCTTCGTTTTCTTTTTTCCAGCCACTCCCAAGGTCTAAAACTCAAATTGAAGGTTAGTTTTATGTTCCCCCAAGTCCTATACACCTTAATTGATCATATTAACGCGCTTATTGGTCGTTAGGGTTGTGTTTCGATGATAACAGTTTGCTGACAGATTCGTATTTGTTTATTGTAGGGTCTGTAACGCGATGATAATCCATTGTTTTTGTTAGGACATGAAATGTCATGTGTATGTCCCCAGTTCTATCAGGATGGTTCGATATGAAAATAACGATCGTGAAACCAAGTTAACGGACTGAAAATGTCAAAAGAAACTGATTCGATCGAATCAGTGACTGATTCGATCGAACCAGGACTCATTCGATCGAATGAGATACTCATTCGATCGAATCAGTATACGATATATAAACGAAACTTAGGAAATTTCACAACAGAGAGCACACATTACACACAGTCACGAACCTGCTACTGCCGAAAATCCTCTCTGCCAATCTTCGTCGTGTCGGTCTTTTCCTCCGTCCCTAGGTGTCAAACCGTCTTAGGAATAGTAACCGTGCGTTGTTGATCACCACCGAATCGCCGTGTTAGAGGATTCCGCACTCTAACACGTTGCCCCGTGAATCGTTGGGAAACCGTGTCCCGCACCGGTCCGACAAAGTGGTATCAGAGCCACGGTTACTGCTAGAAAGGTCTAACAACCGATCTAGCAAGCCGAGCTCTTGATTTTATGCGTTCTGGACGTTAAAAAGTTGGTGTGTTCTTCGTGTTCTTCGCGTTTTCTGGGCTGGCGATGAAGGAGTCGAATCTGCCATTCGATCGAACGAGTTCCTTATTCGATCGAATAGGCCTATTCGATTGACTGATTCGATCGAATCAGTCTTCCCGCTCAAAAGTGTCAAATTCAAACGCCAGTTTTCCCGCCCATTCGATTGACTTCATTCGATCGAATCAGATTGTATTCGATCGAACTGGTTTTCCCGCTCAAAGTGTCAAATTCAAATAGCTGATCGAACCAGTTCTTCATCCGATCGAATCTGTGCTTCATTCGACCGAACCAGTTCTCATTCGATCGAACGTGTTCCAGACCAAAAAAAAAAAAAAAAAAAAAAAAAAAAAAAAAAAACCCTAACCCCTCTTTCTCCTTCGCCGATCGGAACACAGCAGCAGCCTTAGGGCTTCGTTTTCTTTTTTCCAGCCCCTCCCAAGGTCTAAAACTCAAATTGAAGGTTAGTTTTATGTTCCCCCAAGTCCTATACACCTTAATTGATCATATTAACGCGCTTATTGGTCGTTAGGGTTGTGTTTCGATGATAACAGTTTGCTGACAGATTCGTATTTGTTTATTGTAGGGTCTGTAACGCGATGATAATCCATTGTTTTTGTTAGGACATGAAATGTCATGTGTATGTCCCCAGTTCTATCAGGATGGTTCGATATGAAAATAACGATCGTGAAACCAAGTTAACGGACTGAAAATGTCAAAAGAAACTGATTCGATCGAATCAGTGACTGATTCGATCGAACCAGGACTCATTCGATCGAATGAGATACTCATTCGATCGAATCAGTATACGATATATAAACGAAACTTAGGAAATTTCACAACAGAGAGCACACATTACACACAGTCACGAACCTGCTACTGCCGAAAATCCTCTCTGCCAATCTTCGTCGTGTCGGTCTTTTCCTCCGTCCCTAGGTGTCAAACCGTCTTAGGAATAGTAACCGTGCGTTGTTGATCACCACCGAATCGCCGTGTTAGAGGATTCCGCACTCTAACACGTTGCCCCGTGAATCGTTGGGAAACCGTGTCCCGCACCGGTCCGACAAAGTGGTATCAGAGCCACGGTTACTGCTAGAAAGGTCTAACAACCGATCTAGCAAGCCGAGCTCTTGATTTTATGCGTTCTGGACGTTAAAAAGTTGGTGTGTTCTTCGTGTTCTTCGCGTTTTCTGGGCTGGCGATGAAGGAGTCGAATCTGCCATTCGATCGAACGAGTTCCTTATTCGATCGAATAGGCCTATTCGATTGACTGATTCGATCGAATCAGTCTTCCCGCTCAAAAGTGTCAAATTCAAACGCCAGTTTTCCCGCCCATTCGATTGACTTCATTCGATCGAATCAGATTGTATTCGATCGAACTGGTTTTCCCGCTCAAAGTGTCAAATTCAAATAGCTGATCGAACCAGTTCTTCATCCGATCGAATCTGTGCTTCATTCGACCGAACCAGTTCTCATTCGATCGAACGTGTTCCAGACCAAAAAAAAAAAAAAAAAAAAAAAAAAAAAAAAAAAACCCTAACCCCTCTTTCTCCTTCGCCGATCGGAACACAGCAGCAGCCTTAGGGCTTCGTTTTCTTTTTTCCAGCCCCTCCCAAGGTCTAAAACTCAAATTGAAGGTTAGTTTTATGTTCCCCCAAGTCCTATACACCTTAATTGATCATATTAACGCGCTTATTGGTCGTTAGGGTTGTGTTTCGATGATAACAGTTTGCTGACAGATTCGTATTTGTTTATTGTAGGGTCTGTAACGCGATGATAATCCATTGTTTTTGTTAGGACATGAAATGTCATGTGTATGTCCCCAGTTCTATCAGGATGGTTCGATATGAAAATAACGATCGTGAAACCAAGTTAACGGACTGAAAATGTCAAAAGAAACTGATTCGATCGAATCAGTGACTGATTCGATCGAACCAGGACTCATTCGATCGAATGAGATACTCATTCGATCGAATCAGTATACGATATATAAACGAAACTTAGGAAATTTCACAACAGAGAGCACACATTACACACAGTCACGAACCTGCTACTGCCGAAAATCCTCTCTGCCAATCTTCGTCGTGTCGGTCTTTTCCTCCGTCCCTAGGTGTCAAACCGTCTTAGGAATAGTAACCGTGCGTTGTTGATCACCACCGAATCGCCGTGTTAGAGGATTCCGCACTCTAACACGTTGCCCCGTGAATCGTTGGGAAACCGTGTCCCGCACCGGTCCGACAAAGTGGTATCAGAGCCACGGTTACTGCTAGAAAGGTCTAACAACCGATCTAGCAAGCCGAGCTCTTGATTTTATGCGTTCTGGACGTTAAAAAGTTGGTGTGTTCTTCGTGTTCTTCGCGTTTTCTGGGCTGGCGATGAAGGAGTCGAATCTGCCATTCGATCGAACGAGTTCCTTATTCGATCGAATAGGCCTATTCGATTGACTGATTCGATCGAATCAGTCTTCCCGCTCAAAAGTGTCAAATTCAAACGCCAGTTTTCCCGCCCATTCGATTGACTTCATTCGATCGAATCAGATTGTATTCGATCGAACTGGTTTTCCCGCTCAAAGTGTCAAATTCAAATAGCTGATCGAACCAGTTCTTCATCCGATCGAATCTGTGCTTCATTCGACCGAACCAGTTCTCATTCGATCGAACGTGTTCCAGACCAAAAAAAAAAAAAAAAAAAAAAAAAAAAAAAAAAAAAAAAAAAAAAACCCTAACCCCTCTTTCTCCTTCGCCGATCGGAACACAGCAGCAGCCTTAGGGCTTCGTTTTCTTTTTTCCAGCCACTCCCAAGGTCTAAAACTCAAATTGAAGGTTAGTTTTATGTTCCCCCAAGTCCTATACACCTTAATTGATCATATTAACGCGCTTATTGGTCGTTAGGGTTGTGTTTCGATGATAACAGTTTGCTGACAGATTCGTATTTGTTTATTGTAGGGTCTGTAACGCGATGATAATCCATTGTTTTTGTTAGGACATGAAATGTCATGTGTATGTCCCCAGTTCTATCAGGATGGTTCGATATGAAAATAACGATCGTGAAACCAAGTTAACGGACTGAAAATGTCAAAAGAAACTGATTCGATCGAATCAGTGACTGATTCGATCGAACCAGGACTCATTCGATCGAATGAGATACTCATTCGATCGAATCAGTATACGATATATAAACGAAACTTAGGAAATTTCACAACAGAGAGCACACATTACACACAGTCACGAACCTGCTACTGCCGAAAATCCTCTCTGCCAATCTTCGTCGTGTCGGTCTTTTCCTCCGTCCCTAGGTGTCAAACCGTCTTAGGAATAGTAACCGTGCGTTGTTGATCACCACCGAATCGCCGTGTTAGAGGATTCCGCACTCTAACACGTTGCCCCGTGAATCGTTGGGAAACCGTGTCCCGCACCGGTCCGACAAAGTGGTATCAGAGCCACGGTTACTGCTAGAAAGGTCTAACAACCGATCTAGCAAGCCGAGCTCTTGATTTTATGCGTTCTGGACGTTAAAAAGTTGGTGTGTTCTTCGTGTTCTTCGCGTTTTCTGGGCTGGCGATGAAAGAGTCGAATCTGCCATTCGATCGAACGAGTTCCTTATTCGATCGAATAGGCCTATTCGATTGACTGATTCGATCGAATCAGTCTTCCCGCTCAAAAGTGTCAAATTCAAACGCCAGTTTTCCCGCCCATTCGATTGACTTCATTCGATCGAATCAGATTGTATTCGATCGAACTGGTTTTCCCGCTCAAAGTGTCAAATTCAAATAGCTGATCGAACCAGTTCTTCATCCGATCGAATCTGTGCTTCATTCGACCGAACCAGTTCTCATTCGATCGAACGTGTTCCAGACCAAAAAAAAAAAAAAAAAAAAAAAAAAAAAAAAAAACCCTAACCCCTCTTTCTCCTTCGCCGATCGGAACACAGCAGCAGCCTTAGGGCTTCGTTTTCTTTTTTCCAGCCACTCCCAAGGTCTAAAACTCAAATTGAAGGTTAGTTTTATGTTCCCCCAAGTCCTATACACCTTAATTGATCATATTAACGCGCTTATTGGTCGTTAGGGTTGTGTTTCGATGATAACAGTTTGCTGACAGATTCGTATTTGTTTATTGTAGGGTCTGTAACGCGATGATAATCCATTGTTTTTGTTAGGACATGAAATGTCATGTGTATGTCCCCAGTTCTATCAGGATGGTTCGATATGAAAATAACGATCGTGAAACCAAGTTAACGGACTGAAAATGTCAAAAGAAACTGATTCGATCGAATCAGTGACTGATTCGATCGAACCAGGACTCATTCGATCGAATGAGATACTCATTCGATCGAATCAGTATACGATATATAAACGAAACTTAGGAAATTTCACAACAGAGAGCACACATTACACACAGTCACGAACCTGCTACTGCCGAAAATCCTCTCTGCCAATCTTCGTCGTGTCGGTCTTTTCCTCCGTCCCTAGGTGTCAAACCGTCTTAGGAATAGTAACCGTGCGTTGTTGATCACCACCGAATCGCCGTGTTAGAGGATTCCGCACTCTAACACGTTGCCCCGTGAATCGTTGGGAAACCGTGTCCCGCACCGGTCCGACAAAGTGGTATCAGAGCCACGGTTACTGCTAGAAAGGTCTAACAACCGATCTAGCAAGCCGAGCTCTTGATTTTATGCGTTCTGGACGTTAAAAAGTTGGTGTGTTCTTCGTGTTCTTCGCGTTTTCTGGGCTGGCGATGAAGGAGTCGAATCTGCCATTCGATCGAACGAGTTCCTTATTCGATCGAATAGGCCTATTCGATTGACTGATTCGATCGAATCAGTCTTCCCGCTCAAAAGTGTCAAATTCAAACGCCAGTTTTCCCGCCCATTCGATTGACTTCATTCGATCGAATCAGATTGTATTCGATCGAACTGGTTTTCCCGCTCAAAGTGTCAAATTCAAATAGCTGATCGAACCAGTTCTTCATCCGATCGAATCTGTGCTTCATTCGACCGAACCAGTTCTCATTCGATCGAACGTGTTCCAGACCAAAAAAAAAAAAAAAAAAAAAAAAAAAAAAAAAAAAAAAAACCCTAACCCCTCTTTCTCCTTCGCCGATCGGAACACAGCAGCAGCCTTAGGGCTTCGTTTTCTTTTTTCCAGCCACTCCCAAGGTCTAAAACTCAAATTGAAGGTTAGTTTTATGTTCCCCCAAGTCCTATACACCTTAATTGATCATATTAACGCGCTTATTGGTCGTTAGGGTTGTGTTTCGATGATAACAGTTTGCTGACAGATTCGTATTTGTTTATTGTAGGGTCTGTAACGCGATGATAATCCATTGTTTTTGTTAGGACATGAAATGTCATGTGTATGTCCCCAGTTCTATCAGGATGGTTCGATATGAAAATAACGATCGTGAAACCAAGTTAACGGACTGAAAATGTCAAAAGAAACTGATTCGATCGAATCAGTGACTGATTCGATCGAACCAGGACTCATTCGATCGAATGAGATACTCATTCGATCGAATCAGTATACGATATATAAACGAAACTTAGGAAATTTCACAACAGAGAGCACACATTACACACAGTCACGAACCTGCTACTGCCGAAAATCCTCTCTGCCAATCTTCGTCGTGTCGGTCTTTTCCTCCGTCCCTAGGTGTCAAACCGTCTTAGGAATAGTAACCGTGCGTTGTTGATCACCACCGAATCGCCGTGTTAGAGGATTCCGCACTCTAACACGTTGCCCCGTGAATCGTTGGGAAACCGTGTCCCGCACCGGTCCGACAAAGTGGTATCAGAGCCACGGTTACTGCTAGAAAGGTCTAACAACCGATCTAGCAAGCCGAGCTCTTGATTTTATGCGTTCTGGACGTTAAAAAGTTGGTGTGTTCTTCGTGTTCTTCGCGTTTTCTGGGCTGGCGATGAAGGAGTCGAATCTGCCATTCGATCGAACGAGTTCCTTATTCGATCGAATAGGCCTATTCGATTGACTGATTCGATCGAATCAGTCTTCCCGCTCAAAAGTGTCAAATTCAAACGCCAGTTTTCCCGCCCATTCGATTGACTTCATTCGATCGAATCAGATTGTATTCGATCGAACTGGTTTTCCCGCTCAAAGTGTCAAATTCAAATAGCTGATCGAACCAGTTCTTCATCCGATCGAATCTGTGCTTCATTCGACCGAACCAGTTCTCATTCGATCGAACGTGTTCCAGACCAAAAAAAAAAAAAAAAAAAAAAAAAAAAAAAAAAAAAAAAAAACCCTAACCCCTCTTTCTCCTTCGCCGATCGGAACACAGCAGCAGCCTTAGGGCTTCGTTTTCTTTTTTCCAGCCACTCCCAAGGTCTAAAACTCAAATTGAAGGTTAGTTTTATGTTCCCCCAAGTCCTATACACCTTAATTGATCATATTAACGCGCTTATTGGTCGTTAGGGTTGTGTTTCGATGATAACAGTTTGCTGACAGATTCGTATTTGTTTATTGTAGGGTCTGTAACGCGATGATAATCCATTGTTTTTGTTAGGACATGAAATGTCATGTGTATGTCCCCAGTTCTATCAGGATGGTTCGATATGAAAATAACGATCGTGAAACCAAGTTAACGGACTGAAAATGTCAAAAGAAACTGATTCGATCGAATCAGTGACTGATTCGATCGAACCAGGACTCATTCGATCGAATGAGATACTCATTCGATCGAATCAGTATACGATATATAAACGAAACTTAGGAAATTTCACAACAGAGAGCACACATTACACACAGTCACGAACCTGCTACTGCCGAAAATCCTCTCTGCCAATCTTCGTCGTGTCGGTCTTTTCCTCCGTCCCTAGGTGTCAAACCGTCTTAGGAATAGTAACCGTGCGTTGTTGATCACCACCGAATCGCCGTGTTAGAGGATTCCGCACTCTAACACGTTGCCCCGTGAATCGTTGGGAAACCGTGTCCCGCACCGGTCCGACAAAGTGGTATCAGAGCCACGGTTACTGCTAGAAAGGTCTAACAACCGATCTAGCAAGCCGAGCTCTTGATTTTATGCGTTCTGGACGTTAAAAAGTTGGTGTGTTCTTCGTGTTCTTCGCGTTTTCTGGGCTGGCGATGAAGGAGTCGAATCTGCCATTCGATCGAACGAGTTCCTTATTCGATCGAATAGGCCTATTCGATTGACTGATTCGATCGAATCAGTCTTCCCGCTCAAAAGTGTCAAATTCAAACGCCAGTTTTCCCGCCCATTCGATTGACTTCATTCGATCGAATCAGATTGTATTCGATCGAACTGGTTTTCCCGCTCAAAGTGTCAAATTCAAATAGCTGATCGAACCAGTTCTTCATCCGATCGAATCTGTGCTTCATTCGACCGAACCAGTTCTCATTCGATCGAACGTGTTCCAGACCAAAAAAAAAAAAAAAAAAAAAAAAAAAAAAAAAAAAAAACCCTAACCCCTCTTTCTCCTTCGCCGATCGGAACACAGCAGCAGCCTTAGGGCTTCGTTTTCTTTTTTCCAGCCACTCCCAAGGTCTAAAACTCAAATTGAAGGTTAGTTTTATGTTCCCCCAAGTCCTATACACCTTAATTGATCATATTAACGCGCTTATTGGTCGTTAGGGTTGTGTTTCGATGATAACAGTTTGCTGACAGATTCGTATTTGTTTATTGTAGGGTCTGTAACGCGATGATAATCCATTGTTTTTGTTAGGACATGAAATGTCATGTGTATGTCCCCAGTTCTATCAGGATGGTTCGATATGAAAATAACGATCGTGAAACCAAGTTAACGGACTGAAAATGTCAAAAGAAACTGATTCGATCGAATCAGTGACTGATTCGATCGAACCAGGACTCATTCGATCGAATGAGATACTCATTCGATCGAATCAGTATACGATATATAAACGAAACTTAGGAAATTTCACAACAGAGAGCACACATTACACACAGTCACGAACCTGCTACTGCCGAAAATCCTCTCTGCCAATCTTCGTCGTGTCGGTCTTTTCCTCCGTCCCTAGGTGTCAAACCGTCTTAGGAATAGTAACCGTGCGTTGTTGATCACCACCGAATCGCCGTGTTAGAGGATTCCGCACTCTAACACGTTGCCCCGTGAATCGTTGGGAAACCGTGTCCCGCACCGGTCCGACAAAGTGGTATCAGAGCCACGGTTACTGCTAGAAAGGTCTAACAACCGATCTAGCAAGCCGAGCTCTTGATTTTATGCGTTCTGGACGTTAAAAAGTTGGTGTGTTCTTCGTGTTCTTCGCGTTTTCTGGGCTGGCGATGAAGGAGTCGAATCTGCCATTCGATCGAACGAGTTCCTTATTCGATCGAATAGGCCTATTCGATTGACTGATTCGATCGAATCAGTCTTCCCGCTCAAAAGTGTCAAATTCAAACGCCAGTTTTCCCGCCCATTCGATTGACTTCATTCGATCGAATCAGATTGTATTCGATCGAACTGGTTTTCCCGCTCAAAGTGTCAAATTCAAATAGCTGATCGAACCAGTTCTTCATCCGATCGAATCTGTGCTTCATTCGACCGAACCAGTTCTCATTCGATCGAACGTGTTCCAGACCAAAAAAAAAAAAAAAAAAAAAAAAAAAAAAAAAAAAAAAAAAACCCTAACCCCTCTTTCTCCTTCGCCGATCGGAACACAGCAGCAGCCTTAGGGCTTCGTTTTCTTTTTTCCAGCCACTCCCAAGGTCTAAAACTCAAATTGAAGGTTAGTTTTATGTTCCCCCAAGTCCTATACACCTTAATTGATCATATTAACGCGCTTATTGGTCGTTAGGGTTGTGTTTCGATGATAACAGTTTGCTGACAGATTCGTATTTGTTTATTGTAGGGTCTGTAACGCGATGATAATCCATTGTTTTTGTTAGGACATGAAATGTCATGTGTATGTCCCCAGTTCTATCAGGATGGTTCGATATGAAAATAACGATCGTGAAACCAAGTTAACGGACTGAAAATGTCAAAAGAAACTGATTCGATCGAATCAGTGACTGATTCGATCGAACCAGGACTCATTCGATCGAATGAGATACTCATTCGATCGAATCAGTATACGATATATAAACGAAACTTAGGAAATTTCACAACAGAGAGCACACATTACACACAGTCACGAACCTGCTACTGCCGAAAATCCTCTCTGCCAATCTTCGTCGTGTCGGTCTTTTCCTCCGTCCCTAGGTGTCAAACCGTCTTAGGAATAGTAACCGTGCGTTGTTGATCACCACCGAATCGCCGTGTTAGAGGATTCCGCACTCTAACACGTTGCCCCGTGAATCGTTGGGAAACCGTGTCCCGCACCGGTCCGACAAAGTGGTATCAGAGCCACGGTTACTGCTAGAAAGGTCTAACAACCGATCTAGCAAGCCGAGCTCTTGATTTTATGCGTTCTGGACGTTAAAAAGTTGGTGTGTTCTTCGTGTTCTTCGCGTTTTCTGGGCTGGCGATGAAGGAGTCGAATCTGCCATTCGATCGAACGAGTTCCTTATTCGATCGAATAGGCCTATTCGATTGACTGATTCGATCGAATCAGTCTTCCCGCTCAAAAGTGTCAAATTCAAACGCCAGTTTTCCCGCCCATTCGATTGACTTCATTCGATCGAATCAGATTGTATTCGATCGAACTGGTTTTCCCGCTCAAAGTGTCAAATTCAAATAGCTGATCGAACCAGTTCTTCATCCGATCGAATCTGTGCTTCATTCGACCGAACCAGTTCTCATTCGATCGAACGTGTTCCAGACCAAAAAAAAAAAAAAAAAAAAAAAAAAAAAAAAAAAAAAAAAAAAAAAAACCCTAACCCCTCTTTCTCCTTCGCCGATCGGAACACAGCAGCAGCCTTAGGGCTTCGTTTTCTTTTTTCCAGCCACTCCCAATGTCTAAAACTCAAATTGAAGGTTAGTTTTATGTTCCCCCAAGTCCTATACACCTTAATTGATCATATTAACGCGCTTATTGGTCGTTAGGGTTGTGTTTCGATGATAACAGTTTGCTGACAGATTCGTATTTGTTTATTGTAGGGTCTGTAACGCGATGATAATCCATTGTTTTTGTTAGGACATGAAATGTCATGTGTATGTCCCCAGTTCTATCAGGATGGTTCGATATGAAAATAACGATCGTGAAACCAAGTTAACGGACTGAAAATGTCAAAAGAAACTGATTCGATCGAATCAGTGACTGATTCGATCGAACCAGGACTCATTCGATCGAATGAGATACTCATTCGATCGAATCAGTATACGATATATAAACGAAACTTAGGAAATTTCACAACAGAGAGCACACATTACACACAGTCACGAACCTGCTACTGCCGAAAATCCTCTCTGCCAATCTTCGTCGTGTCGGTCTTTTCCTCCGTCCCTAGGTGTCAAACCGTCTTAGGAATAGTAACCGTGCGTTGTTGATCACCACCGAATCGCCGTGTTAGAGGATTCCGCACTCTAACACGTTGCCCCGTGAATCGTTGGGAAACCGTGTCCCGCACCGGTCCGACAAAGTGGTATCAAAGCCACGGTTACTGCTAGAAAGGTCTAACAACCGATCTAGCAAGCCGAGCTCTTGATTTTATGCGTTCTGGACGTTAAAAAGTTGGTGTGTTCTTCGTGTTCTTCGCGTTTTCTGGGCTGGCGATGAAGGAGTCGAATCTGCCATTCGATCGAACGAGTTCCTTATTCGATCGAATAGGCCTATTCGATTGACTGATTCGATCGAATCAGTCTTCCCGCTCAAAAGTGTCAAATTCAAACGCCAGTTTTCCCGCCCATTCGATTGACTTCATTCGATCGAATCAGATTGTATTCGATCGAACTGGTTTTCCCGCTCAAAGTGTCAAATTCAAATAGCTGATCGAACCAGTTCTTCATCCGATCGAATCTGTGCTTCATTCGACCGAACCAGTTCTCATTCGATCGAACGTGTTCCAGACCAAAAAAAAAAAAAAAAAAAAAAAAAAAAAAAAAAAAAAAAAAAAACCCTAACCCCTCTTTCTCCTTCGCCGATCGGAACACAGCAGCAGCCTTAGGGCTTCGTTTTCTTTTTTCCAGCCACTCCCAAAGTCTAAAACTCAAATTGAAGGTTAGTTTTATGTTCCCCCAAGTCCTATACACCTTAATTGATCATATTAACGCGCTTATTGGTCGTTAGGGTTGTGTTTCGATGATAACAGTTTGCTGACAGATTCGTATTTGTTTATTGTAGGGTCTGTAACGCGATGATAATCCATTGTTTTTGTTAGGACATGAAATGTCATGTGTATGTCCCCAGTTCTATCAGGATGGTTCGATATGAAAATAACGATCGTGAAACCAAGTTAACGGACTGAAAATGTCAAAAGAAACTGATTCGATCGAATCAGTGACTGATTCGATCGAACCAGGACTCATTCGATCGAATGAGATACTCATTCGATCGAATCAGTATACGATATATAAACGAAACTTAGGAAATTTCACAACAGAGAGCACACATTACACACAGTCACGAACCTGCTACTGCCGAAAATCCTCTCTGCCAATCTTCGTCGTGTCGGTCTTTTCCTCCGTCCCTAGGTGTCAAACCGTCTTAGGAATAGTAACCGTGCGTTGTTGATCACCACCGAATCGCCGTGTTAGAGGATTCCGCACTCTAACACGTTGCCCCGTGAATCGTTGGGAAACCGTGTCCCGCACCGGTCCGACAAAGTGGTATCAGAGCCACGGTTACTGCTAGAAAGGTCTAACAACCGATCTAGCAAGCCGAGCTCTTGATTTTATGCGTTCTGGACGTTAAAAAGTTGGTGTGTTCTTCGTGTTCTTCGCGTTTTCTGGGCTGGCGATGAAGGAGTCGAATCTGCCATTCGATCGAACGAGTTCCTTATTCGATCGAATAGGCCTATTCGATTGACTGATTCGATCGAATCAGTCTTCCCGCTCAAAAGTGTCAAATTCAAACGCCAGTTTTCCCGCCCATTCGATTGACTTCATTCGATCGAATCAGATTGTATTCGATCGAACTGGTTTTCCCGCTCAAAGTGTCAAATTCAAATAGCTGATCGAACCAGTTCTTCATCCGATCGAATCTGTGCTTCATTCGACCGAACCAGTTCTCATTCGATCGAACGTGTTCCAGACCAAAAAAAAAAAAAAAAAAAAAAAAAAAAAAAAAAAAAAAAAAAACCCTAACCCCTCTTTCTCCTTCGCCGATCGGAACACAGCAGCAGCCTTAGGGCTTCGTTTTCTTTTTTCCAGCCACTCCCAAGGTCTAAAACTCAAATTGAAGGTTAGTTTTATGTTCCCCCAAGTCCTATACACCTTAATTGATCATATTAACGCGCTTATTGGTCGTTAGGGTTGTGTTTCGATGATAACAGTTTGCTGACAGATTCGTATTTGTTTATTGTAGGGTCTGTAACGCGATGATAATCCATTGTTTTTGTTAGGACATGAAATGTCATGTGTATGTCCCCAGTTCTATCAGGATGGTTCGATATGAAAATAACGATCGTGAAACCAAGTTAACGGACTGAAAATGTCAAAAGAAACTGATTCGATCGAATCAGTGACTGATTCGATCGAACCAGGACTCATTCGATCGAATGAGATACTCATTCGATCGAATCAGTATACGATATATAAACGAAACTTAGGAAATTTCACAACAGAGAGCACACATTACACACAGTCACGAACCTGCTACTGCCGAAAATCCTCTCTGCCAATCTTCGTCGTGTCGGTCTTTTCCTCCGTCCCTAGGTGTCAAACCGTCTTAGGAATAGTAACCGTGCGTTGTTGATCACCACCGAATCGCCGTGTTAGAGGATTCCGCACTCTAACACGTTGCCCCGTGAATCGTTGGGAAACCGTGTCCCGCACCGGTCCGACAAAGTGGTATCAGAGCCACGGTTACTGCTAGAAAGGTCTAACAACCGATCTAGCAAGCCGAGCTCTTGATTTTATGCGTTCTGGACGTTAAAAAGTTGGTGTGTTCTTCGTGTTCTTCGCGTTTTCTGGGCTGGCGATGAAGGAGTCGAATCTGCCATTCGATCGAACGAGTTCCTTATTCGATCGAATAGGCCTATTCGATTGACTGATTCGATCGAATCAGTCTTCCCGCTCAAAAGTGTCAAATTCAAACGCCAGTTTTCCCGCCCATTCGATTGACTTCATTCGATCGAATCAGATTGTATTCGATCGAACTGGTTTTCCCGCTCAAAGTGTCAAATTCAAATAGCTGATCGAACCAGTTCTTCATCCGATCGAATCTGTGCTTCATTCGACCGAACCAGTTCTCATTCGATCGAACGTGTTCCAGACCAAAAAAAAAAAAAAAAAAAAAAAAAAAAAAAAAAAAAAACCCTAACCCCTCTTTCTCCTTCGCCGATCGGAACACAGCAGCAGCCTTAGGGCTTCGTTTTCTTTTTTCCAGCCACTCCCAAGGTCTAAAACTCAAATTGAAGGTTAGTTTTATGTTCCCCCAAGTCCTATACACCTTAATTGATCATATTAACGCGCTTATTGGTCGTTAGGGTTGTGTTTCGATGATAACAGTTTGCTGACAGATTCGTATTTGTTTATTGTAGGGTCTGTAACGCGATGATAATCCATTGTTTTTGTTAGGACATGAAATGTCATGTGTATGTCCCCAGTTCTATCAGGATGGTTCGATATGAAAATAACGATCGTGAAACCAAGTTAACGGACTGAAAATGTCAAAAGAAACTGATTCGATCGAATCAGTGACTGATTCGATCGAACCAGGACTCATTCGATCGAATGAGATACTCATTCGATCGAATCAGTATACGATATATAAACGAAACTTAGGAAATTTCACAACAGAGAGCACACATTACACACAGTCACGAACCTGCTACTGCCGAAAATCCTCTCTGCCAATCTTCGTCGTGTCAGTCTTTTCCTCCGTCCCTAGGTGTCAAACCGTCTTAGGAATAGTAACCGTGCGTTGTTGATCACCACCGAATCGCCGTGTTAGAGGATTCCGCACTCTAACACGTTGCCCCGTGAATCGTTGGGAAACCGTGTCCCGCACCGGTCCGACAAAGTGGTATCAGAGCCACGGTTACTGCTAGAAAGGTCTAACAACCGATCTAGCAAGCCGAGCTCTTGATTTTATGCGTTCTGGACGTTAAAAAGTTGGTGTGTTCTTCGTGTTCTTCGCGTTTTCTGGGCTGGCGATGAAGGAGTCGAATCTGCCATTCGATCGAACGAGTTCCTTATTCGATCGAATAGGCCTATTCGATTGACTGATTCGATCGAATCAGTCTTCCCGCTCAAAAGTGTCAAATTCAAACGCCAGTTTTCCCGCCCATTCGATTGACTTCATTCGATCGAATCAGATTGTATTCGATCGAACTGGTTTTCCCGCTCAAAGTGTCAAATTCAAATAGCTGATCGAACCAGTTCTTCATCCGATCGAATCTGTGCTTCATTCGACCGAACCAGTTCTCATTCGATCGAACGTGTTCCAGACCAAAAAAAAAAAAAAAAAAAAAAAAAAAAAAAAAAAAAAAAAAACCCTAACCCCTCTTTCTCCTTCGCCGATCGGAACACAGCAGCAGCCTTAGGGCTTCGTTTTCTTTTTTCCAGCCACTCCCAAGGTCTAAAACTCAAATTGAAGGTTAGTTTTATGTTCCCCCAAGTCCTATACACCTTAATTGATCATATTAACGCGCTTATTGGTCGTTAGGGTTGTGTTTCGATGATAACAGTTTGCTGACAGATTCGTATTTGTTTATTGTAGGGTCTGTAACGCGATGATAATCCATTGTTTTTGTTAGGACATGAAATGTCATGTGTATGTCCCCAGTTCTATCAGGATGGTTCGATATGAAAATAACGATCGTGAAACCAAGTTAACGGACTGAAAATGTCAAAAGAAACTGATTCGATCGAATCAGTGACTGATTCGATCGAACCAGGACTCATTCGATCGAATGAGATACTCATTCGATCGAATCAGTATACGATATATAAACGAAACTTAGGAAATTTCACAACAGAGAGCACACATTACACACAGTCACGAACCTGCTACTGCCGAAAATCCTCTCTGCCAATCTTCGTCGTGTCGGTCTTTTCCTCCGTCCCTAGGTGTCAAACCGTCTTAGGAATAGTAACCGTGCGTTGTTGATCACCACCGAATCGCCGTGTTAGAGGATTCCGCACTCTAACACGTTGCCCCGTGAATCGTTGGGAAACCGTGTCCCGCACCGGTCCGACAAAGTGGTATCAGAGCCACGGTTACTGCTAGAAAGGTCTAACAACCGATCTAGCAAGCCGAGCTCTTGATTTTATGCGTTCTGGACGTTAAAAAGTTGGTGTGTTCTTCGTGTTCTTCGCGTTTTCTGGGCTGGCGATGAAGGAGTCGAATCTGCCATTCGATCGAACGAGTTCCTTATTCGATCGAATAGGCCTATTCGATTGACTGATTCGATCGAATCAGTCTTCCCGCTCAAAAGTGTCAAATTCAAACGCCAGTTTTCCCGCCCATTCGATTGACTTCATTCGATCGAATCAGATTGTATTCGATCGAACTGGTTTTCCCGCTCAAAGTGTCAAATTCAAATAGCTGATCGAACCAGTTCTTCATCCGATCGAATCTGTGCTTCATTCGACCGAACCAGTTCTCATTCGATCGAACGTGTTCCAGACCAAAAAAAAAAAAAAAAAAAAAAAAAAAAAAAAAAAAAAAAAAAAATAACCCTAACCCCTCTTTCTCCTTCGCCGATCGGAACACAGCAGCAGCCTTAGGGCTTCGTTTTCTTTTTTCCAGCCACTCCCAAGGTCTAAAACTCAAATTGAAGGTTAGTTTTATGTTCCCTCAAGTCCTATACACCTTAATTGATCATATTAACGCGCTTATTGGTCGTTAGGGTTGTGTTTCGATGATAACAGTTTGCTGACAGATTCGTATTTGTTTATTGTAGGGTCTGTAACGCGATGATAATCCATTGTTTTTGTTAGGACATGAAATGTCATGTGTATGTCCCCAGTTCTATCAGGATGGTTCGATATGAAAATAACGATCGTGAAACCAAGTTAACGGACTGAAAATGTCAAAAGAAACTGATTCGATCGAATCAGTGACTGATTCGATCGAACCAGGACTCATTCGATCGAATGAGATACTCATTCGATCGAATCAGTATACGATATATAAACGAAACTTAGGAAATTTCACAACAGAGAGCACACATTACACACAGTCACGAACCTGCTACTGCCGAAAATCCTCTCTGCCAATCTTCGTCGTGTCGGTCTTTTCCTCCGTCCCTAGGTGTCAAACCGTCTTAGGAATAGTAACCGTGCGTTGTTGATCACCACCGAATCGCCGTGTTAGAGGATTCCGCACTCTAACACGTTGCCCCGTGAATCGTTGGGAAACCGTGTCCCGCACCGGTCCGACAAAGTGGTATCAGAGCCACGGTTACTGCTAGAAAGGTCTAACAACCGATCTAGCAAGCCGAGCTCTTGATTTTATGCGTTCTGGACGTTAAAAAGTTGGTGTGTTCTTCGTGTTCTTCGCGTTTTCTGGGCTGGCGATGAAGGAGTCGAATCTGCCATTCGATCGAACGAGTTCCTTATTCGATCGAATAGGCCTATTCGATTGACTGATTCGATCGAATCAGTCTTCCCGCTCAAAAGTGTCAAATTCAAACGCCAGTTTTCCCGCCCATTCGATTGACTTCATTCGATCGAATCAGATTGTATTCGATCGAACTGGTTTTCCCGCTTAAAGTGTCAAATTCAAATAGCTGATCGAACCAGTTCTTCATCCGATCGAATCTGTGCTTCATTCGACCGAACCAGTTCTCATTCGATCGAACGTGTTCCAGACCAAAAAAAAAAAAAAAAAAAAAAAAAAAAAAAAAAAAAACCCTAACCCCTCTTTCTCCTTCGCCGATCGGAACACAGCAGCAGCCTTAGGGCTTCGTTTTCTTTTTTCCAGCCACTCCCAAGGTCTAAAACTCAAATTGAAGGTTAGTTTTATGTTCCCCCAAGTCCTATACACCTTAATTGATCATATTAACGCGCTTATTGGTCGTTAGGGTTGTGTTTCGATGATAACAGTTTGCTGACAGATTCGTATTTGTTTATTGTAGGGTCTGTAACGCGATGATAATCCATTGTTTTTGTTAGGACATGAAATGTCATGTGTATGTCCCCAGTTCTATCAGGATGGTTCGATATGAAAATAACGATCGTGAAACCAAGTTAACGGACTGAAAATGTCAAAAGAAACTGATTCGATCGAATCAGTGACTGATTCGATCGAACCAGGACTCATTCGATCGAATGAGATACTCATTCGATCGAATCAGTATACGATATATAAACGAAACTTAGGAAATTTCACAACAGAGAGCACACATTACACACAGTCACGAACCTGCTACTGCCGAAAATCCTCTCTGCCAATCTTCGTCGTGTCGGTCTTTTCCTCCGTCCCTAGGTGTCAAACCGTCTTAGGAATAGTAACCGTGCGTTGTTGATCACCACCGAATCGCCGTGTTAGAGGATTCCGCACTCTAACACGTTGCCCCGTGAATCGTTGGGAAACCGTGTCCCGCACCGGTCCGACAAAGTGGTATCAGAGCCACGGTTACTGCTAGAAAGGTCTAACAACCGATCTAGCAAGCCGAGCTCTTGATTTTATGCGTTCTGGACGTTAAAAAGTTGGTGTGTTCTTCGTGTTCTTCGCGTTTTCTGGGCTGGCGATGAAGGAGTCGAATCTGCCATTCGATCGAACGAGTTCCTTATTCGATCGAATAGGCCTATTCGATTGACTGATTCGATCGAATCAGTCTTCCCGCTCAAAAGTGTCAAATTCAAACGCCAGTTTTCCCGCCCATTCGATTGACTTCATTCGATCGAATCAGATTGTATTCGATCGAACTGGTTTTCCCGCTCAAAGTGTCAAATTCAAATAGCTGATCGAACCAGTTCTTCATCCGATCGAATCTGTGCTTCATTCGACCGAACCAGTTCTCATTCGATCGAACGTGTTCCAGACCAAAAAAAAAAAAAAAAAAAAAAAAAAAAAAAAAAAAAAAAAACCCTAACCTCTCTTTCTCCTTCGCCGATCGGAACACAGCAGCAGCCTTAGGGCTTCGTTTTCTTTTTTCCAGCCACTCCCAAGGTCTAAAACTCAAATTGAAGGTTAGTTTTATGTTCCCCCAAGTCCTATACACCTTAATTGATCATATTAACGCGCTTATTGGTCGTTAGGGTTGTGTTTCGATGATAACAGTTTGCTGACAGATTCGTATTTGTTTATTGTAGGGTCTGTAACGCGATGATAATCCATTGTTTTTGTTAGGACATGAAATGTCATGTGTATGTCCCCAGTTCTATCAGGATGGTTCGATATGAAAATAACGATCGTGAAACCAAGTTAACGGACTGAAAATGTCAAAAGAAACTGATTCGATCGAATCAGTGACTGATTCGATCGAACCAGGACTCATTCGATCGAATGAGATACTCATTCGATCGAATCAGTATACGATATATAAACGAAACTTAGGAAATTTCACAACAGAGAGCACACATTACACACAGTCACGAACCTGCTACTGCCGAAAATCCTCTCTGCCAATCTTCGTCGTGTCGGTCTTTTCCTCCGTCCCTAGGTGTCAAACCGTCTTAGGAATAGTAACCGTGCGTTGTTGATCACCACCGAATCGCCGTGTTAGAGGATTCCGCACTCTAACACGTTGCCCCGTGAATCGTTGGGAAACCGTGTCCCGCACCGGTCCGACAAAGTGGTATCAGAGCCACGGTTACTGCTAGAAAGGTCTAACAACCGATCTAGCAAGCCGAGCTCTTGATTTTATGCGTTCTGGACGTTAAAAAGTTGGTGTGTTCTTCGTGTTCTTCGCGTTTTCTGGGCTGGCGATGAAGGAGTCGAATCTGCCATTCGATCGAACGAGTTCCTTATTCGATCGAATAGGCCTATTCGATTGACTGATTCGATCGAATCAGTCTTCCCGCTCAAAAGTGTCAAATTCAAACGCCAGTTTTCCCGCCCATTCGATTGACTTCATTCGATCGAATCAGATTGTATTCGATCGAACTGGTTTTCCCGCTCAAAGTGTCAAATTCAAATAGCTGATCGAACCAGTTCTTCATCCGATCGAATCTGTGCTTCATTCGACCGAACCAGTTCTCATTCGATCGAACGTGTTCCAGACCAAAAAAAAAAAAAAAAAAAAAAAAAAAAAAAAAAAAAAAAAAAAACCCTAACCCCTCTTTCTCCTTCGCCGATCGGAACACAGCAGCAGCCTTAGGGCTTCGTTTTCTTTTTTCCAGCCACTCCCAAGGTCTAAAACTCAAATTGAAGGTTAGTTTTATGTTCCCCCAAGTCCTATACACCTTAATTGATCATATTAACGCGCTTATTGGTCGTTAGGGTTGTGTTTCGATGATAACAGTTTGCTGACAGATTCGTATTTGTTTATTGTAGGGTCTGTAACGCGATGATAATCCATTGTTTTTGTTAGGACATGAAATGTCATGTGTATGTCCCCAGTTCTATCAGGATGGTTCGATATGAAAATAACGATCGTGAAACCAAGTTAACGGACTGAAAATGTCAAAAGAAACTGATTCGATCGAATCAGTGACTGATTCGATCGAACCAGGACTCATTCGATCGAATGAGATACTCATTCGATCGAATCAGTATACGATATATAAACGAAACTTAGGAAATTTCACAACAGAGAGCACACATTACACACAGTCACGAACCTGCTACTGCCGAAAATCCTCTCTGCCAATCTTCGTCGTGTCGGTCTTTTCCTCCGTCCCTAGGTGTCAAACCGTCTTAGGAATAGTAACCGTGCGTTGTTGATCACCACCGAATCGCCGTGTTAGAGGATTCCGCACTCTAACACGTTGCCCCGTGAATCGTTGGGAAACCGTGTCCCGCACCGGTCCGACAAAGTGGTATCAGAGCCACGGTTACTGCTAGAAAGGTCTAACAACCGATCTAGCAAGCCGAGCTCTTGATTTTATGCGTTCTGGACGTTAAAAAGTTGGTGTGTTCTTCGTGTTCTTCGCGTTTTCTGGGCTGGCGATGAAGGAGTCGAATCTGCCATTCGATCGAACGAGTTCCTTATTCGATCGAATAGGCCTATTCGATTGACTGATTCGATCGAATCAGTCTTCCCGCTCAAAAGTGTCAAATTCAAACGCCAGTTTTCCCGCCCATTCGATTGACTTCATTCGATCGAATCAGATTGTATTCGATCGAACTGGTTTTCCCGCTCAAAGTGTCAAATTCAAATAGCTGATCGAACCAGTTCTTCATCCGATCGAATCTGTGCTTCATTCGACCGAACCAGTTCTCATTCGATCGAACGTGTTCCAGACCAAAAAAAAAAAAAAAAAAAAAAAAAAAAAAAAAAAAAAAAAAAACCCTAACCCCTCTTTCTCCTTCGCCGATCGGAACACAGCAGCAGCCTTAGGGCTTCGTTTTCTTTTTTCCAGCCACTCCCAAGGTCTAAAACTCAAATTGAAGGTTAGTTTTATGTTCCCCCAAGTCCTATACACCTTAATTGATCATATTAACGCGCTTATTGGTCGTTAGGGTTGTGTTTCGATGATAACAGTTTGCTGACAGATTCGTATTTGTTTATTGTAGGGTCTGTAACGCGATGATAATCCATTGTTTTTGTTAGGACATGAAATGTCATGTGTATGTCCCCAGTTCTATGAGGATGGTTCGATATGAAAATAACGATCGTGAAACCAAGTTAACGGACTGAAAATGTCAAAAGAAACTGATTCGATCGAATCAGTGACTGATTCGATCAAACCAGGACTCATTCGATCGAATGAGTTACTCATTCGATCGAATCAGTATACGATATATAAACGAAACTTAGGAAATTTCACAACAGAGAGCACACATTACACACAGTCACGAACCTGCTACTGCCGAAAATCCTCTCTGCCAATCTTCGTCGTGTCGGTCTTTTCCTCCGTCCCTAGAGTCTGGAACGCCCGCTTACACGAAAACTTGCCCAAGCCATTTTTATCAGTCGGGAAGTCTTCTGAAAAAGTTTGGCAAAAATAAAATTTTTTCGACAAAATTTTCGGGAAATTTTCGGTTAATTTTCGGGTCAGTGATGAAGATTTTTCTGGACATCCTATACAAGTTAATTACTATCCAGAAAAAGTTTGGTGACAGTGAAATTTTCACTGATATTTGCCGGCAAAGTCAGAGCGTTTAAATGTTTAATGGTTAAAGCGGCAAATTGGGGCAATGAACAAAGCACAATCACCTGAAGGAATTATCGTTTACAAGTTTAATGGATAACCCCTTGTTCATTGAGCTTCTACAGTGGTGATTGTTATAAGAACACAGAAGAACAGAGAAAAGTGTTTACTGATGAGTTATTGTGGGGTAGTCAGGAGCATCTGACTATTTATGGGCCAACCAAGTTTAATTTATTTTCCGCATTCTGAAGATGTCATCAGTGGAGATTAAGGAGGATCAAGCAAAAGAGTCAAATGTTCCTCAATCATTTCCAAGTTCAACAATTCCTGCAGAAGCTGCTACTGTTGAAGAAGTCAACGAAGTATTGTCAAAAGCAACTTCTGCATCCTGTTGAAGAATGGTGATTCGCAATCACGAAGTTAATGATGTGTCTTTGTCTCCGATGATGAATCTGCATACAAACTAATCTGTTTAGGGGGAGTAGCTGTGGATCGGAAGCCTCATCAAAGATTGCCCAATACATTATTAAGTCAGCGGAAGACGATATGAGCTTACACGTCTATATATTGGGATACACGCCAACGTCTGAGGGGGAATTTCTATAGTTGGTTGTTTTTAAACAGATTGTTTTGTCTGAAGATGTCAGCAATGGAGAACACTTTGCATCATTAACCGAGAGTTCAGTTTAAGGGGGAATCTTGCTGCAATGATGGTATTCTTCAACGTGATTATCAAGATATAGAAGAAGATTTGACTGAAGATTGCAAGAGGTGTCTACAGCAATTCGCAAGCAACGTCCAAGGGGGAATATGTTGGTGCATGTTTTGTGGCCGTCGCTTGGCGAATAGTTTAGAATGTTTATGTTGTATGCTGTTCACCTAGGTAGTGGTTCACGCTGAAAGTGATCCATTTGAAAGAGCATTTTCAAATGGATACTCATTCGATCGAATGAGTTTCTGATTCGATCGAATGAGTCTGCCATTCGATCGAATAGGACTCATTCGATCGAATGAGTCCTGACCGAATGGCAGCGGGTATAAATACCAGCTTTCAGGCGTGAACAGGTAAGAGTTTAAGGTTTTTGCGTGCCCGGAGCCCAGGTGCTGTCCGGATGAGGGGGGAGGCCATGCTCGACCTCCCCCTGCCATAGATCGTGATTTCAGTGTTTAAACAAGCATGTAATCTTTCGTTTTTATCAATGAAATCGTTTGTTTCGTGTTTGTTTCTGTCCGTCTCTGGTTTTCAAACCTTCCGTCTCGAACGCGCTCGGATCGTCTCGGTCCCGGCTGAGCCAACAATTGGTATCAGAGCCTTTGGTTCTTGATTCACGTTAGATTCGTGGTGAAATTCGTGTTTTTCTCGCGAAAATCGTAATTTTTTGCCGGAAAATTTCGAATTTTTGGTGTTTTTGATCTTGGTGTTCGTCGTGTTCTTGTCAAAAACTGTTAAAATTGTCATATTTTGGTGTTTTGATCTTAGAATTGTGTGTTAAAAGTTCGAGTTTCGTCAAGAACGTTCTTCGCGTTCTTCGTGTTCGTCGTATTTTTGGTGGTTTTGATCCGTTTTTTGGTTGGTCTTAAGTTGTTTTTGTGTTAAAAGTCATATTTCGATCTTAATTTGCCTCTTGATCTTTCAAAATTCGTGTTTTTGATTCAAAATTCGAAAATCCGTCAAAATCTTCTAATTTTAGAATTTCCAGAAATTTCGATCGAACCAGTCTATTTTTGGAACTCATTCGATCGAATAGCCTTCCTATTCGATCGAACAAGTTTGAACTTTGACCGAATCAGTTTTTCCCGCCGAGAATTACTCCTAGTTCATTCGATCGAACCAGATTTGTTCATTCGATCGAATTACTCACCATTCGATCGAATAAGTCTTTTATTCGATCCGCCGATTCGATCTTTGTCTTATTCGACTGTCAGAACCCTTTCGATCGAACCTCTCAACCCATTCGATCGAACCAGATTCACATTCGATCGAATAACTTTCAGAAGATCAGATCTGTATTTCAGAGAGACATTCGATCGAACCAGAACACATTCGATCGAATAGGTCACTCATCCGATCGAATCAAACCCATTCGATCAATAGTTCAACGTTAAAGCAAAGAAACAAAGATGGCTGCAAGTTCGAGTACCAACAAGAGGATTCAATCGATTCTCGAAAGTGATTCTGAATCGGGAAGCTATAACAAGCCACCAAAGCTAATGACTTTAAACGATTTTACAACCTGGAAGACAAGATTTCAAATTCATATAACAGGTGTAAATCCTGGACTTTGGGAAGCTGTTCAGACAACTTGGGTGCATCCGACAAATGATGATGGTGAGACTTTGAGTTACTTTAGGCTGTCTGAAGATCAAAGGATAGCCTTTGATGCTGAGAAGAAAGCCTTCTCGTTACTGTCACAAGCACTTTCAAGCGATCTCTTCCATCAGTTTAACCAGTTTACAACAGCGTCAACTCTTTGGAACGCACTGGTTGAACGATGTGAAGGATCTGACTCACTTAGAGAAATTCACGCACGGGAACTCAAGCGTGAATTTGATTTGTTTGGTCCAGAATCGGGAGAAGACATTGAATCGTTACTGTCGAGATTCTATCATCTAATGTCAGAACTCAAGTCCTATAATGTCAAAACAACAGGGACTGAAAAGGTTAGATGTCTTGCTCAAGGACTTCCAACCAGCTGGAACACCTTCCTGACAGTAATGAGAAGAAGTCATCAGCTGGAGACGATTCTCCTGTCTGATTTTGTTAAAGAAATCAGACAAGAAGAGGCTGAACTAAGAGCCTCCTCCAGAAAACCGAGATCAGCTTCTGACAAATCACTCTACATGTCAAAACCTCCTATGTCAGATTCAACTGATCATGCTCCGATGAAGACCGCTTTTGTCTCCTCAACGTCAAATCAATCAAAGGGGACTGAAACGAGATCTTCCGTCCCATCATCAACTTCTGGAAATTCAAGTACTAACTCCGGACCCAAGTCAACGGAGAAAGCAACGTTGAATACTGAAGGCTTGGGAACAGTAACAGTGGAGGTTGCCAAAGAACACATGGCAACTCTAGGCACGATAATTGAGTCCTACAGTTTAATGGTGGCGGGTAAGCTAGGAAATAGTCATCTGGACAGTGATGACTATGAACAGCTTGACGAAGATGATATGGAACGCATAGACATTATGTGGGCTCTTGGCAGTGCGTTCCGAAGGGCCAGAAAGTGGACGAAGAAAACAGGTCAGGCCCTCTCAATAAACAACAAATCCAAGTTCGGCTTTGATAAAAACAAAGTAAAATGCTACAACTGTGGCGAACTTGGTCACTTTGCCAAGGAGTGTTCGAAGCCAAGAAGGGAAGGTCACCAATATCCCTTCCGAACCACTTCATCATCATCCACTCCTGCTGAAGCTGCTGCAACTGTCAACCTTGAGAGACAACTGGTCCCTCAAAATCTAACCGCAGCAAACAACGTCAACATCAACAATGAAACTGCTCTTGCAGTTCAAGGGGATGAAGGCGAGACATGGAACTTCAGCATCAACATGGCTGATGTCACAATAGTAGATGGAAACTCTGAAACCGAGTCTGTTGTTTCCTCGACCAATGAAGAATATATTGTCGATGAACCAGCTGCTGAAGTCCATGAAGAAGAACCTGAGGTTGAAGTGGTATCTTTGGAGATTAAGGAGGATCACGATAAAGAGTCAAATGTTCCTCAAATATCTCCATGTTCGACAATTCCCGCAGAGGCTGCTAAAGTTGAAGAAGTCAACGAAGTAGAGTCTAAAGCAACTTCTGCATCGTTTCTGGAAAAAGCTGGGAATCTTTGCTTTGCATTCATGGCAGAGACATCAAATGCCAAGGTAAGTTCTAACCCATCAACTCCCAAACCAGAAAATGTTAAATGTTTAAAATGTGAATTGTATGAACAAGAAATTCAATCTCTAAAAGAGAGAATTGAAGATCTCGAGGCTTACAAACAAGCAGCCTCAAGATCTTTAATGGAACTGACTGACGCGCTTGCACAGAATAAGGCTTGGAAGCAGAAAGAGTCTGTTTTTAAAGAAAAGATTGATAGCCTTAAGCGTCAGAACAAGGAACTTGAAATATGTGTTCTGAATCAACAAGATTCTATCAATTTTCACATAAATAAGAATAATGTTTTGAAAAAAGAATTGGAAAACTTGAAAGCTGATTTTGAATCATTGAATTTCAAATTAAAAAGTTACTCAAATTCATCTTATTTATTAGAACACATCATTCCCGAGTTCCGAGGCAAAAAGGAAAAAGGCGTGGGATATAACTATGTCCCACCCCCGATCCTGAATCAATTTGCAAGCACACCAGGAGCTGTGCCGGATGATGAATCAAATGATTATATACCCGAGGACACAAACCAAATTTCTAAGTCTAAGAGAAAAGAAGTCATTGACCCGGCTCCTGAGTCCAAACAAAATGTTGTTGCCACAGACTTAGGTTCCACAACTAAGTCGGGCCCACCACCATCTAAGTCAAAGGCAACAACAACAAGAAATTCTCAGAAGAAAAAGTTTAATCCTAAATCTGAGAAAGTCTATGTGGAACATAGTACCCAGTTTGTAAAGGAGGGTAACGTTAATGAAAAACATAATTTCCCAAAACACCCTCCTAGACAAACTACACCCCAAAATGTCAAATCCAGGGGGTACTATGATAACAGACAAAACCAGAGTTATTTCTCTCCACCAAGTCATAGGGGGAGAAACTACTGTTTTTCGTGTGGAGAGGTAGGGCATATAGCAAGATTTTGCTATAAGTACACGGATCCTAAGCAGTACATATCGACTCCGGATCCGAGGTATGCCAAGTCACCTCCTAGGAGGCGACCGACCATTGACGTTCAAGGTCAAGAACGGTTTCACACACCGAGGTCGGTTTCTCCTCGGAAACCTCAGCCAACCTCACCACACCAATCCCCAAACACCTCAGATCCAAATGTTTCCACTTCGACAAGTGAAACTCAGTCTTCAACCATCTATCTCAAACATGTTGAGAAGAAGACTGACTTTTGGAAACCAAAGAAAACTAACACTGTTGACAACAATGTCAAACCAGAAAACAGTGTTAATGAGGGTAAATGGATTGAATTGTACATTCGTGATGAAAATGGAAAACCCAAGACCGTAAGGGCTTGGGTTTCCAATGATATTTAAACCCTTTTGTTTTTGTGTGCAGGTTGCTCTATATGATCCAAGATTCAACATGTGGATCATAGACTCAGGAGCTTCCAGGCACATGACTGGAAACATGAATCTCCTTTCAAGTGTCAGACAAATAAAAGGAGGTGCAGTTTCCTTTGCAGGAAATCAAGGAGGTTATATCACGGCCCAAGGAATTGTCTCTAATGGGCGAATTTCGTTTGAGAAAGTTAATTTCATCAAAGAGTTGGAGAACAACCTGTTGTCGATAAGTCAAATCTGCGACAAAGGTTTCAAAGTTATGTTTGACGACCGAGATTGCCACATCTTGGCTAAGGATTTCAACTTTCCTGAAGACAAGGTTTTAATGTCAGCTGCACGCCAGAGTGATCTCTACATTCTGGATATGGCTAAGGCAGGGTCATCGTCTCCAACGGCGACATGTTTTGTGTCCAAGGCATCCGAACGTGATACTGTCTTATGGCATAGACGGATGGGACACATAAATGTCAGGAACATGAACAAGCTTGTGCACAACAGACTAGTTGAGGGAGTTAATCTGAGAAGCTTTCGTCTCCCTGATTCGTGTGTGCAGTGCAAAGCAGGAAAGCAAATAAAAAGGTCCCACAAGTCTAAGAGTTTCCACTCGATTGATATTCCGTTGGAACTCCTTCATATGGATCTTTTTGGCCCAATAAGCGTCAAAAGTATCTCTGGGCACTCATACTGTCTAGTGGTTACTGATGAATATTCTAGATTCTCTTGGGTGTTTTTCTTGAAAGTAAAATCAGAAACGTTTGGATGTATACAACTGCTGGTTACAACTATTGAGTCTCAATACAATCTGAAGGTTCGAAGAATGCGGTCAGATAACGGTACAGAATTTAAAAATGCGAATGTTGAAAATTTCTGCAAAGAAAAAGGGATCGTTCAGGAGTTCAGTGCTCCATATGTTCCACAAATGAACGGGGTTGCTGAAAGGAAAAATCGTACGTTAATCGAGACAGCAAGAACAATGTTAGCCGACTCAGTGTTACCTGTTACGTTTTGGAGTGAGGCAATTGCCAACGCCTGTTTCACATTAAATCGGGTAGGCATTGTCAAGCGCCACGGCAAGACAAGTTTCGAGCTTCTTCAACGACGAAGGCCTAACTTAGAGCACCTGGAACCATTCGGAGCTCTTTGCACGTTACTTAAAAGGCACGTTGATAATAAGTTCGAGGAGAAGATTATCAAGGGTTATTTTCTGGGTTACAGCGTACCTCTCAAAAGGGTCTTCAACAGAACAACAAAATTAGTTGAAGAATGGTACCATGTCGATGTTCAACGCTACACAGAACCAGCCAAGGGGACAGGAGAAGACTGGTTGTTTGATTATGACAAATTGTTCAAGTCTTTCAATCTGTATGAGATTGCTATTCAAATGATGTATGAGGCGCAAAATGCACCTCCTGATGAATCTTTGCAATCTTCAACTCATCCTGGTCCGTCATCATCTTCCTCCACAGAGTCTAGCGATCAAGTTCAAGAATCTTCCGAATCTGAATCTGAAGATGAATCTCCAGCAGATGATGTACAATCGGCACCAACTCAGGTTACTTCACAACCTTCATCGTCAAATCAAGAAGTGCCGAATGCAGATCAGCCTCTAACGTCTACTTCAGAGGCACCACAAACCGCTCCAGTTCCTGAGCCGAACTTAACTAACTTGGAACAAAATGTTGTCGTTTCTGACAATCCGGTTGTTAGGACTGAACGTGATCATCCACAAGACAACATTATAGGGGACATTCAACAGGGTGTCAAAACTCGTCGACAGCTGAATTTTGGTCTCTACACAGAAATGATGGAGTCAGGATCAGTTGCTCTTAATGCCCATGAATGCTTCTTAGCACAAGAAGAACCACACAGCACCACCGATGCGCTGAAAGATCCCAACTGGGTCTCAGCCATGCAAGAGGAATTATTGCAGTTTAAAAGACTTGGTGTGTGGAAGCTGGTGGATCTCCCCAAAGGACAGAAGAAAATTGGCACTAAGTGGGTACTAAAATGTAAACGTGACGATCGTGGAGTGATTGTTCGCAACAAAGCCCGCCTGGTGGTCCAAGGGTTTAGGCAAATCGAAGGCCTAGACTACAATGAGGTATATGCTCCGGTTGCTCGTTTGGAGGCAATCCGGATGTTCTTGGGGTATGCATCTTTCAAGAAATTCAAAGTATATCAGATGGACGTCAAGAGTGCCTTTTTGTACGGTCACATCGAAGAGACCGTATATGTGGCACAACCTCCAGGTTTTGAAGACCCATATCACAAGGACAAAGCCTATCTGCTCAACAAGGCTTTGTACGGTCTTCACCAAGCCCCGAGAGCTTGGTATAAAGAACTATCCAAACACCTTCTGAACAACGGGTTTAGAAGGGGAACCATTGACTGCACGCTATTCTCAAAAGAAAAAGAAGGAGATCTAATTATGGTACAAGTGTACGTGGACGACATCATCTTCGGGTCCACGAATAAAACACTTTGTAAGGAGTTCGAACAAGTGATGAAAGAAAAATTTGAAATGAGCTCCATGGGTGAGATGAAGTTCTTCTTAGGACTTCAAGTTGATCAAAAAGATTCCGGTATCTTCATTCACCAGACAAAATACGTCAATGACATCTTGAAACGGTTTGAGATGTTGAGTTCTTCTTCACAGGGAACTCCTTTAGAGGTTAATCACGGGATTAATCCTGACGAGAAGGGTGAATTGATCAATCCAACTCACTATAGAGGGATCATCGGATCTCTAATGTACCTGACTGCTTCTCGGCCAGACATAATGTTTGCTACGTGTCTCTGTGCACGTTACCAGTCAAAGCCGAAGGTCTCCCATCTGATTGCCGTCAAAAGAATTTTGCGTTATCTGAAGGGTACTCCAGATTGGGGTCTTTGGTATCCTTATGATGACAACTTCGATCTTCATGCGTATAGTGATTCGGATTATGGTGGTTGTAAACTCGATTACAAATCAACAACAGCAGGATGTCAGTTCTTTGGAAGTCGTTTAGTAACGTGGCAATGCAAAAAGCAGACGTCAGTCTCCACTTCAACAGCTGAGGCGGAATATATTGCGGCTGCCAGTTGCTGTTCTCAAGTTATTTGGATTCAGCAACAAATGCGTGACTACGGTATTGAATGTTTTACTACTCCCATATATATTGATAATTCTGCTGCAATTTCAATTACCAAAAATCCGGTCCATTTTAGCAAAACGAAGCACATCGAAATTCGATATCACTTCCTTCGTGACTGCTACGAAAAGAAGTTAATCGATGTGATAAAAATCCCCACTCAGGAACAACGCGCTGATCTCTTCACTAAAGCATTTGATAAACCACGGTTTTTATATTTACTAGAGATCAACGGCGTTAAACGTATATCAGATGATGTTCCTGAAGATATCATTTAAATTGTTTTCATTTTTTCTTTTCTTAAAAATTTGAAAAATCTAAAAAGATTTTGTTTTTTTATAAATTCTAGGGGGAGAAAGGTTTCAAGAAAAACCAAAAACAATATAAAATACAAAAACCCAAAAACATTAAAAAAAAGGTTTCAAGAAAAACCAAAAACAATATAAAATACAAAAACCCAAAAACATTAAAAAAAAAAAAAAAAAAATTTTGAGAAGTTGATCTTGTTACAAGAAAGGTGATAGTGCACAGACGCTATCATACTGAGACATCAAAAAGATTTGTTATTTCTGTACATCACTATCGCTTAAAATTATGTCGGTTACCTCAGTTTGATGGACACATTTTCGGATGTGTTTTGGTCCTTACTTCTACTAGTAGATTATGAGGATAGCCATTAACCAGATGACTGAAAGTGATCGGGGCGGGTTTTGATGGGTTTTTTCTTTCGCTGAAAAATAGTCGGTTATACTTAGTTAGAAGGACACATACTCGTATGTGGTCGGTCCAGTTGATCCATTGGATCTTCAGGATAGCCGTTTACCTGAAGACTTTGACTTGATCGGGGCGAAATAATTTAAACGTTATTTTTTTAAAAGGCATTCATATATATTCAGAAAATGAGAAATTGATCCAACCTTGGAAAATGATAGATACACTGATTCTGTGTGCTTAACTAGTGAAGTTATTAGGCTTAAAAGGCTTTAGAACGGTCATTGTGTGTCATGGTAGCTTTTTATGGTGCGTAAAAGTAGATGTGATACAAACTAAATCTACTCGATTTTACGTGGAAACTCCTTAAGAGTTTTGTATGTCTTCATATATATCTTTCCGAATGATAGGCAGAAAAGCGATTACCCAGTCATACACGAGCCCATAAGTGTTCTGATTCCCGTAAAGATAGTGTGTGAAGAAACTGCAGTGATCCAGATTCGGGACTTGCAATTGTTTACTACTCTGAAGTCTATGTAACATTCAAAAAAAAAAAAAAAAAAAAAAAAAAATAAAAAAATAAAAAAATAAAAAATTTTACCTTATGAGTGATTGAAACATTCTAGAGTTAACAATGTCAAGACTTCTCAATCATGGAGTAAGAAAGAAAACGGGAAGCAGATGAAGACACTTACAACCTTAATCAGACACTATGGGTCAAGGTCAATTCGGGGTGACTTGGGGAAAGCCAAATACGCTTTGAGAATAGATAGGAGGCATCATAATCTCTGAGTTGTTACCCACTTAAATTTTGAGACATAATTGAACCTAACTCGTATCACAGAAACGATGAAAACCATTTTAAGTTATTTACATGCTCACAACCTGTTTCTTTATGTCATAATACAGCTAAACACGGATCTGTGTGACAGTCACGTAATTAGTATGATTCCTGTTCGGATCTTTCTCACAAAAAGAATATTCATTATGTCTTGTTTAACTTCGTATATTCTAAAAAAAAAAAAAAAAAAAAAAAAAAAAATGAAAAATCTCGAAAAGTCTCAGTAGATAGTCATATACGTCTGTATGATTTCTTATTATAGATCCTTCTCAACCAAAAATAATGTGTTTTAAATTTTTGTACAGTTGTTTATTTCAGTTTGAATATTAAAAAAAAAAAAAAAAAAAAAAAAAAAAAAAAAAAAAAGATTTTTATTCTGAATTAATTTTTTTTTAATTTTATTCTGCTTTAATGTTGATGAGAAATCATCGTGACAGGTAGTCTGATCCCTGTCCCTCCCTGTAAATATTTTGATAAAAACCAAAAAAAGATCTTATTTCTATTTATTTTTCATTTTATCTATTTCTGTTTGTTTGAGAATCGATGAGAAATCATCGTGACAGGTAGTCTGATCCCTGTCTGTTCCTACTAAATGTTTATCCAGTGTGTAGGAATGAAAGAAAACTTCATGCAGGTTGCTAAATGTTCATCTGTGCAACAGGCTGTGCATGAAAGAAAGAATGAAGTGACAAGAAAACCCAAAGATGTTTGAGCCTGATATTTTTCCATTTGTTACTAATGTATTATGATCTATATGTTCTGTAGGAACGAAGCTCTCAGGATTGGAAAATGTCTAAGAAAACTAACCAAGTGTCAAAAGTTTATGTTTTCGTGCAGGTTCAAAGGCATCACGATCGATGGACGGGAAATAAGAATTTTAAAAAATTTATTTTTCAAATGTTTTCCCTCATTCGATCGAATAGGTTGCTATTCGATTGAATAACTCGATCGAATGGACAGTTTCGATCGAATCAGTGTGTGAGAGAATGCGAACAGTTGTGAAGAGACTCATTCGATCGAATAGAATCTCATTCGATCGAATGATCCAAACGAACAAGTCCATTCGATCGAATAAGTCCAAAAACAGTATAAATATTCAAACTTATTCGATCGGACAGAATTATTCGAAAAATATTACGGATTTTCTCTCTCAAACTTGTTTTTCTCAAACCCTCTTTTTGATCCGATCACTTTATTCAGTTTTTCACGTAGATTACAAAAATGAAAGTTTTACTTGTTTTTAACCGTGTTTTGATCGGGTTTTTGGTCGTTTTGGTTGTCCGGGTTCGGGTGTTCTTCATTTCCGGGCTTCTGCTTGAATGAGTCGAATCAGTCTATTCGATCGAACGAGTTTCTTATTCGATCGAATGTGACTTGTTCGATTAGTAGTTCGATCGAATCAGAAGTAAATGATAAGATCTATCTCATTCGATTGTCTGTTATCGAACCAGATCTCATTCGATCGAATGAATAGCTCACCCGATCGAATGTGTTGCTCGTTCGATCGAACTAGTCCAGAAAATTTGAAAATTTTAAACGCATTCAGTCGTTTCGATATCTGTTCGTTCTAACACGTTTAAGTTTACAGATTCAATGGCTGAAGTTGCAGAAGTGGTTGCTCCATTCAAAACGTCTATCAAGCACAATATCGTGGCTTTCCTGGACGAAAAGTCTAGCCACGGGAAGGATTTTGCAACAGTTATCAAATTTCTGAAGAGGTCAAGGATTTCTGGACCTATCTCGAGGATCGTTGAGCCTATAATGTCAATTCAACAAGAGTTCTGGAGGAATGCCACGCACGACAAAACAGTCGTGCCGTCGGTTATTCGCTCCACGGTCAGAGGGCATGCCATCGTAATATCTGCCCAGGTAATCCGAGAAGTCTGCGGCTTTGTAGACTTAGAATCAGACCCTACATCATTACATCCTGCGGCAACTAGAGGATGTTTCGCAAGAATGAAGTATGACGGCGATCTCAATGCCGGTCTGCTTCACAAAGCCAACCTGTGCCCCGAATTCAAGTATCTGGCACACGTGGTGATGCATTGCTTGGGGCCTCAACGAACTAGCTTTGACAAGCTGAGGGAAAGCATGCAGTTCACCGTAGCTGCTCTAGTGATGAACCGCCCCTACAACTTCTCTCAAATGACGTTTGGTCATATGGTGGAAAACATCACGTTGAAACAAGGGAAGAGCGAGAAGTTTCTTCAGTACCCGAGGTTCGTTCAGATGATAGTTGATACTCAAGCACCGGGTCTACTGAAAGAAAATGAAGGTGATGTGGTGAAACTGGACCACATGAAGAATGAGACTCTCAACCGTCTCAAATCCTACAAAGAACGTCCCACCAGGCCACCACTCAAACGATGCTTCGGGCATATAGTCAATCCGTCCTACAGGGCCCCTCCGAAGAGGAAGTGGAGAAATGCTGCCAGTGATTCAGACGTCGAGAATTTACCGTATCAGGAATCCAGCGACGATTCTGACACTGAGGAGGTGGCGGTCCCGGAAGACACAAGGACAGAAGCTGAAAAACAGGCTGATTGGTATTTAAATGTTGAGGATCTGGAGGCTGGTGAAGAAGTTAGAGCCGAGAAACAACCGGCTGAGATAGATGCGACTGAAGAAAGGCCTGCAAAGAGGCAGAAGAAGAAGGTTACAAGAAAGTATCGGAGTTTATTTTCCGATCAACCACGTCCTTCAATGGTACCATCAGTTGGGACTTCTGCTGCCCCTCCTGCTCAACCAGCACAGCCACCAACACCGCAGTCAGCACCACAACCTACTCCTCAACCTCAACCGGAAATGTCTATACCTCAAAAGGTTGCATCTGAAATTGCTGATCTTCACAAGGCTATGATGAAGATGTTATTGTTCAAGACAGAGCAAGAAGAACAGAATCGACTCAGAGATGAGCAGATTGCTAAACTTCAAGCTGAGAACGAAATGCTCAGGCTTGAAAACAGTCAGCTAAATGCTACTGTCGCTGAACAAGGATCTTCGATCAACAAGCTGAAAGAGTCAAATCTAAGCCTTGAAGCAAAAGTGACCGAGCTGAAAGGAGATGTTCTTCGTCTGGAAGGTCCAACCAATGTCGATGTGGACACAGACGAACTGGACTCTTCTGATGATGGAGGTGAAGGTATTTAAGAGGAATTTGAGTGAATGTAGTGAGGACTTAAATGTTAAATCTTTTTAATTAATGATTAGTGTGTAAACTTAGTTTCATATGTAATGGTATTGTATTTCATGTTTATGATATTACATATGTTTATTTAAAATTTGTGTTACATTGTGGTTTTTAATCAACCAGGTGATGCTGATCCGTTTAATGTCCAACCGCTGCAATCAAAAACAGCAGCGGAATATTTCACGTTTTTACTGGACAATCCATATGAGCAGCAAAACTTCGCAAGTGGAGACTTGGAAGAAGGTGAAATTTCACACAATTTCACAGAAGAAGAACTGGAACAAATGTTTGAGCTATACAATGAAGAAACAGGCAAGTATCTGGCTTTGCCTTCAACAGAACAAACATCTTCTTCGGCTGCTACACCTGACTCAACATCATCTACGGCCGCTGATCCCTCTCAATTTGATGAAGTTGAAATGGAAGACTTGACACAGGAAGAATATCCAGAATACTACACGTCTCAAACTGACAATCTTCCTAACTCTGCAAGTTTCTTCCAAAATGTAACAGAGGAGGAAATACAGAAGAAGGCTGACAAAAGGTCAAACACAATGAAACAGCCTTCTGAAGCAGATCAAGCCGAATTCGTTGAGAAAACAGAAGAATGCAAGAAAGCTTTCAACGCTATTCTTGAGAAGATAAGGTCCAGACGACAAGCAAAGCCGACCATTCCTCACACAACGTCTTATAAGATGAAGGGTCGTAGAACTTCAGGAGAGATTATTGCTTGGGCGTGTCTGAAGGATCTTAATTGCATTGCTATCAAGAGAGAAAAAGGGGTTGAGTACTTTCAACGTATCACTGACTTGAAGACTCTTCCTACTTATGATCTAAACCGTCTGAACTATCTTGATATGCTTTACGCCAGTTCATCTCCATTTGCCACGTACTATCAGAGTGTATTGCGAAAGGAATACAACTCAAAATGGAAGATGATCACTCCACAGAGGCCAAAGAGATATACAAGTAAAAAGGAGATCGATCCGATCACCAACAGGCCAATGATTATCTTGAAGTACATGCCACCACTCACGATGAAGAAGATTCCTCTAAGAAAGATGAAGCAGGACTTCTACAAAGCATTCAGGCATTGGTACTATGATGGAAGACTGCATGAAGCAGTTATCGTGCTCAACGACAATGGAAATTGGAGCACAATTCGCATATTTGATCCTATGTGGCTCACAAACTTGTCACGGGAGGATGTCTATACACTATACAAGACAGAGATTCTTTATGCCCCCGAAGACAGAGAGCAAGCATTAACGTATAGAAATGTCATTAGGATTTGCTTTGCCTATGACATACATGCAGGATCAAACTGGAAAGAGCAACAGAAGAAGTATGCACAAGAAACTGAAGCTTAATTGTCATGTTTATTTTGTTTCTTGTTGTAATTCAAGGTTTAATCTTCTGATTGTAATTGTTCTTGAGTTGAATGTAATTTGTTTTGGAACATTGTGATAGATTGTGCTTAAATGTTTATCTAAAATTCCAATTGACAGCTTCTCAGGATTTGCGGAACCTATGGTAAGTCTGACTGACTGAACCATTTGATCTTGAGAGAACTTCATGAAGAAAGGAGTTCGTGGATGCAACGTGCGCACCACTAGCTTTGAGAAAAGAGAGAGTGAGATAACTCCAAGGGGGAGTTACGATCGAGCAAGAGAACTCGATTGATTATAAGTAAATAGAACTGGCTCCAAGGGGGAGTTTGTTAGGACATGAAATGTCATGTGTATGTCCCCAGTTCTATCAGGATGGTTCGATATGAAAATAACGATCGTGAAACCAAGTTAACGGACTGAAAATGTCAAAAGAAACTGATTCGATCGAATCAGTGACTGATTCGATCGAACCAGGACTCATTCGATCGAATGAGATACTCATTCGATCGAATCAGTATACGATATATAAACGAAACTTAGGAAATTTCACAACAGAGAGCACACATTACACACAGTCACGAACCTGCTACTGCCGAAAATCCTCTCTGCCAATCTTCGTCGTGTCGGTCTTTTCCTCCGTCCCTAGGTGTCAAACCGTCTTAGGAATAGTAACCGTGCGTTGTTGATCACCACCGAATCGCCGTGTTAGAGGATTCCGCACTCTAACACGTTGCCCCGTGAATCGTTGGGAAACCGTGTCCCGCACCGGTCCGACAGTTTTTGATCGATTCTTGTTCCCATGATGTTCTACTTTGAGTCTAGTTTCCAGAAAGGTATCATACGTAATTTTTGGACGAGATTTGAATGGTTTTTATGAATTTATAAATTGAGTGTCAAAGCTGATGCGGGATGACGGATTCTGGTCTGTCTTTCCGACATCATAACTCTTTTTCAACAAGTCCAAATTAGTTGTTTCCATTTTTGGAACTTAATATTTTAAGTTAAGAATCAAATTCATTTGGAATCGTTTAATTTGGTTTGGTAATGAATTTTATAAAAATAAAACCATTTTGTTGCGCACTGAAATAGCTGCACATACCTTGCTATGTTGGAGGAATTTTTATAATTTTTGTTTCCACTAGAAAAATATAATAAAAATATTTTTATAAACCTAAGACATTTATGAAAGTCTGATAAAAATTTAATAATTTATTTCAAAGGTTATCCTATGTAATTAAATGCATCTTTGCATGCTAAAATCAGCCCGTTTTACTTGTTATTAATCGATAAGTTTGTTTTAGGCTTAACCGGTGGATGTTCAATTATTTTCTTGTCGGGTCTGTTTGAAGTGAGTTTTTGCACCACAATCTTCCTATGTATGTCCCATATAACATACTTTAAAATCACGTCTTTTGGTATTCGTTTGATTGGTCAACTAGTTGTTGTTCGAAAGATAGTTTTCGGTTAGCTAGAATGGTAGATTGGTGCGTTTAACGCGAGGGATGAAGTAAGTAATGACCAATTCAGTTCAGATAGCTTCGGTTTATTATACGGGCTGTTGGAAAATGATTTTTATAAGTACTGGGGCTGAATTGGTTGTCGGTTACTCAAACGGGTCGGTACAACGTGCATTTGCGTTTATTGAATAGTTAGTGCGTTGTACTTGCGAGTTACCGACCCATCCAACTCGTGTAGTGTCGTGTGGACTTGTTGGCTGTTATTTTATTAAATTTGGTCCACACGGGGCTGAGTAGGTTGTTAAGAGCATAAACAACTCATAAACGCGCATATTTGTTCAACTAGCAACTTCCGGGGGTATTTTGGGAATCCTTTGTCACCGGGATTAGCTAGGGGAGGTTTTTGTAAATACAAAACCCCGGGGGCTGTTGTAATTGAACTTGGTGAGTTCGAGGCTTTAGGTAACTCGAACCATGTTAGAACGTCTCGTAGGATAAACGAGTCATCTTGATTTCATTGTATGTAAACCGACAGGAGTTGAGTTGTGGGGCTACGTAGGGATCCTCTAGCCTTGTGGTGAAATCATACCTAGTGTCAGGTGCGTTCATGATGCCCCTTTTTAATCTTTTTATGTTTTGGGCTAGCATACACACTGTATTACAATTTTACCTGATTTTACTTGTTACAACTATTTGTATGGTATTACATAGCCTCTTTCGTATATGTGGATTTATGAAAATATGTGTGATTTATATTTTATGCCTTAGGATATTTTAGACTCGTTTATGGTCTTATATTCCTTAAGGTTATATATATTATTTATGGTCTAGGCTCGAGGATACTATTATGCCTAATATTGATTCTTTGATTATCCATTATTTAAGAATTGAATGTGATGATATGGTTTGGTTGAATGTTTGAATTAGATGTTTATAAGTGTGTATGTGAATGTGTATTTGTTGGTAAACTGTGACCGGGTCAAATATATTACTCGGGGAAGACCCGGGGTGAGAAGGCCCGTGTTGCATGTTTATGTCCCGGCGGGTCAAATATATTACTTGGGGATGACACGGGGTGAGGAGGCCCGCCGTTCTGTAAACCATGGTCAGGTAAAATATATTACTCGGAGAAGACCCGGGGTGAGGAGGCCCATATCCCGTGTTTAGGTATGTTAAACCGTGAGCGAGTCAAATATATTACTCGGGGATGACCCGGGGTGAGGAGGCTCGTGTTGCGTGATTTTTGTTTTATTAAACTGTAACCGAGTCAAATATATTACTTGGGGATGACCCGGGGTGAGGAGGCTCGTGTTGCATGGTTTGGTTGGTTTTTGTTAAACCGCGGCGGGGTCAAATATATTACTCGGGGAAGACCCGGGGTGAGGAGGCCCGTGTTATGTGTTCGATCAAGAAAAGATACTTATTATTTTATTCATTTATGATTTGATAAAGAAGAGTTATTTATGATTTTATGGACCCATGATTTGACAAAGAAAAATTATATAACTAATTACTCATGATTTTCCCCTACATTTCATACTCATGGAATTTAAATTGTTTAACGAATGTCGTTTATGAAAACTTGAACTCACTCAGCTCTAGCTGACTTTGTGTGTATGTTAGATTGATTGTCAGGTTATGGATTGGAGGTTATCGCTTGGACGTGCTGGAGACTACTCGGAAGGTTGAAGGCATTTCTGGTCGGGGATTTCAAATAAAGCAGACATTTTATTTATATTAGATCTTGGACACTTGTACCTGTGTTTAAAATTTTTAAATACTTACACTTTTTCCGCTGTTATTTATTCTGAACTTGTTTTAAATAAAAACGAATAGTTTGGTATTAAATTTTTGAGAATTTTTGGATATGATTACCAACTATAGGATTTCCGGGATTCGGGGTCTTACAGTTTGGTACTGAGATTCATTCAACAGTTCAAGGGCAAAAGATTTTTTGTTAATGAAGCTTTGATTCGGAAAGTACTGGAGTTTGGAGATGAATCGACAGATCCAGTTGATTTAGATGAACGAATTGTGAAAGGCTGTTTACTAAGGATGGGATATAGAGATTCGTTGAACAAGTTAGCATTCAAGTGGACTACATTGTCTCGACCATACAAGTACTTAGTTCATGTGTTTGTTCATTGCTTGGGACATCGGAAGGGTGGTTATGTTGATATTCTTGATTATCAAATGAGTACCATGGCAGCTTTGTGTCTGAATCTGAAGTACAACTTTTCTTGGTTGATTCTCGACAACATGAAGATGGATTTTGGTGATGATAAATGGTTACAATATCCAAGATTTGTGCAGATGTTTGTTGAAGATGTATTTCCTGATGTAAAGAAGGAAGGGCCTAAGATTTTTCTTAATCACGTCGCTGGTAACAATATGGCCAAGCTAGATTCTTATAAAAATGTCAAAGAATCTGATATTCCGAAGTTTAGAGGTTTAGTTGGACATTTGAAAAATCCTGATTATGTAGCTCCTACTGATAAACAAATGGAGACATGATAATAGTGATTCTGATCGAGCTGAAGAAGAAAGATTAATGTTGGAATTTAAACCAGTTGGTAAGAGATTCATAAAGATTGAGTCCGATTCAGAGAGTGAATCTGTTGCACCAAAGGAAAAGAAACAAAAATTTTTGAAGAAGGAAGTAGTTATATCGGTTATAGACGAAGAGGTATATTCAGCTACTTCTGAAAAGGATCCAGAGGAAACTGAGCTGATTCTGGGGGCAGAAGGATGAGGTTAGCCAATCCCAGGGCTAAATTTGAAAAGCGTGCCGAAAGTTCAAAGAAAGGTAAGTCTACTGATGAGCATGATGAAACTTATGTTCCAAAGGTTGTTGTTGAAAAACCAGTTAAACCCAAGAAGATTCGTCTTAAGAGAAAATCAAATAGAGCTACTTCACCAAAGTTAAAATTGATTGATGAGCCTAATAGTGAAGAACATGAGAATACTATGACTCCAATCAATCCAGCATTTGTGGTTGAAGAACCAGTTGTCGATTTGGGCAGAGATGATAATGTATTGAAGACACTTGTGGTGGAATAATCGCCTTAAGTACAAGTGCCACATTTTTCACCAAAGCCAACTAAAGTTCCTGATTTCAGTTTACCATCTCTAGATGCAAGTTGTTTTGGTGATTTTCCTACTTTTCGTGATCATGATTCATTAAAGGCTACGGTTACTGAGCAAGGAACAAGGATTGACACTCTAGTAATGGAGAATGAAAGGTTGAGGAAAGAAAATGCAGATTAGAAGCAAATTATTGATGATGGTGAATTGAGGAGAAAACAACAGGCTAATTTGTTAAATCTTCATACGAGATACTTTGCGATATTGGAAGATAAATTGGGGATTAATCTGGTTGAGGAACTTGGAAAGTTAGAAGATAAAGTGTTCACCAGGGTATATGGTGGTGAAGCTTTGTCTGAAGAAAGTAATTTCAAAATATAGTATGATTAAGACCGAGTTGAAGCTAAAGGGAAAGGGAAGATTGATGAACTAATAGTTCATTTTGAAATTCCAGAGGTTGTTGGATCATCATCAGGGTTTGTTCATGAAACAGAGCCAGTGATTGAACAAATAATTACCGAACCAGTAATAGAACAGGTTGTAATTGAACCAGTTGTTACAGAATCTGTTAAAACTAATGAGCCAGAAGAGGAAGAAGAAAAAGAATATGAAGAATTATTGGATTATGGTGATTCTCCGGAGGATGATGATCATCAGGATGACAATAATGATGACCCAAGTACTGGTGGGGGGTTGGGTATAAAGGTTGGTACTGAAGTAAGTGGAAGTACTGAAACTGTGATTGAGCCAGTAGCTGAAAGCGAACCTGCTCAAGAAACTACTCATTCTGTTGGTAATGTTGATGAGTTGGAGATACTCAATGTCGATCCAATTGCTTATAAGCCTCCTGTAAGATTTTCATCAACTGGAGAGGAGTTAGAAAATGGTGAGATCGAGGTTACTCGTGTTAATTTAGCTAGAATGCTAAATATCACTAAAGAAGAGTTCGAGTTTAATTTTGAGAAGGATATGGGATTAGTTGAAGAGAATGTGTTGGTGAATGAACACATTGTTGAGGAAGAATTAGACAAGGAGACGGTAGCGTATGTAAATGTTACTAATACAGTGTTTCCAAAATTCGATGAAGAATTTGATGAAGAAATTGAGATGATTAGTCAAGAATTTGATGATCAGAGTAATCCTATACCTGCTAAAGACAATCTAACTGAAGAAGCTGAGGTAAACAGTCAAGAGTAGGAGGAATGGTTTAAAAGGAAGAAAATTGAAACGAAGCGTATATACTTGAATCCAGTCAAGTATTATAAGAAGAAAGAAAAAGAGCTGAAATTGGGTAAGGTGGTGAGTATAGCGTATCTACCGAAGATAAGGAAAATTGTTGTTAGAAGAAAATATGGCGTGCAATAATTTGATAGCCTATGTGAGTTAAAATCTTTACCATGGATGGACGTAGTGGATATTGTTGATAAAGAATTGTTGAACTGTCTTAAACGTGGAATGGTGAAAGATATCTGGGAGTTTATTAAATATCAAGCTAAGTGCAGATTTAGAAGCTGCACTCCTAAAACACCATATCTTTATGTGTCTAAAGTCAAGAAAGATCCTGAAACGGATGATTTTGTGAAGACCTGGAGGTACAAGCAACCAGAAACTCTAAAAGTGATTCCAATGTACCCAATGGAGCAAGACTTTCATGTGTATTTTCGTTGGTGGTATTATGACGAGAACCATGGAGAAGCTCAAATTGTGTTAAACCGTGATGGTGTTTGGGATGTGATCGATGTAATGGATCCAATGTGGTTAGTAAGTTGCTCAGAAAAGGACATAGAAACATTGCATAAATGTAAGATTCAAGTATCACGAGATAAACATCATACGTCTGCTATGAAATACCAGAAAGTGATTAAGATTTGTTATAAGTATAAAATTCATTCTGGAGAAGTCTGGAAGAGCAAATGGTTTGAGTTTGGTGAAGAGGAAGCACAGAAGGAGAAGGAAAGAGAGGAGGAGATAAAGGAGAAGATACGGATTGCTGCACTAAAAATATTTCAATACAAAGGAGTTGGCGTATCTATTCCAAATAATCAATATCCCTCGTCTAAACGTTCATTGGATGATATGAGGAGGGAATATAGAGAAAAGACTTTTAAGAAGAAAGACTGAACATAGATGATCGAAGACCTAGCAACATCCAAGGGGGAGTTTGTTAGAGCATAATGTCTATTGCTAGGGTCTTAGATGTATTAGATATGATTGTGTAGAGCTAAAATGTCAAATGTATAGTTTGAATTTAAGGGTCAACGCATAAGTCTTCAAGTCAACACATATCATATGCGGTGCATATGATATACGCCGTATATCATATACGGACTTGATGAGCTTGTTCATGTTTCCTATAAATAGGAGACTTATGCGTTATTATGCAGACTTTTGGTGAATGTTAGAGTGAGAGAGTAGAGAGAGAAAGTTGCTACAAAGTCATATCTTGTAATATTTGAAGTTATCAATGAAGAGAATACCTAATGTTTACTTGTGTTGTTTAATCTCAATGGATTCTGCACTTTGAGATATAAGCTATAACATCTAGAGATCCTAATTGTTGAAAACATCAGCATGTCAACCCCATTTCACCAAGGCGTCGAAGAACAATTCATCCTTATGGCATCGACGTTTGGGTCATGTCAACTTTAAAAACTTGAATAAGTTAGTTAAAGGTGACCACGTGAGGGGTTTACTTGTAAAATCTTTTCATTGTGCTGAAAAATGTTTATCTTGCTCTAAATGCAAACAGCACAAACTCCCTCACAAACCCAAGACTGTCAATTCCATAAACTCTACTCTTCAACTGTTGTATATGGATCTTTTTGGTCCAATCCAACCATTAGAAATAGGTCGAAAAGCCGATTGTCTAGTTATTACTGATGATTACTCGAGTTTCAGTTGGAATTTTTTGCTAGGACACAAGGGTGAGACATCTCAGTTTCTGCTCAGATTCATAGTTTTGGTTGAGAACCAAACAGAAAAAAGAGTGAAGTGTATCAGAAGCGACAACAGAACAGAATTCTGCAACAAAGTGGTGAATGAATTCTGTCACAACAAGAGAATCCTTCGTCAATTCAGCGCACCTTACACTCCCGAACAAAATGGGGTGGCTAAACGACGAAACCGTACATTGGTTGAAGCCGCTAGAACAATGTTGTCATACTCCAAACTTCCATTGATTTTCTGGTGGAAGCCATCAATGCTCCCTACTTTACCCAGAACCGTGAACAAAAGATTGAACAAGACTCCGTATGAAGTCTTCTATGGAACGAAGCCAAGGATCAACTTCTTCAGAACGTTTGGATGTCCCTACACTATACTCCAAACCAATGCTGGTACAACATCCAAGTTTGCTGAGAAGGCGGATGAGTGCTATTTTGTTGGTTACTCTGCAGACAAAAGTGCTTATCGTGTCTACAATAAGAAAACTAGAGTAATCATGGAATCGTTCAACATTGGTTGGCAAGAATTGAACCCCACTGATGCACATAACGGTCCTGACTGGATGTTTGATTATAAAAGTTTGTTCAAACAATTTCATGGGATGTATGTGACTCCAGTTGTACCAACAGTTTCCTCTGTTGTTTCTGCACCAGTTCAACATGCTGATGATCAATCTAACTTGATGCAAGCTGTATCGAGAGGTCTTGAAGATGTTAATGTAGCTGCTACTGCAGCCGTACTTAATGTGCCACAAATGGCTAATCAACCTGCCCCGGTAAATAATGTGCATCTGCAGATACTACAGAGATACCTGTTGTTGAAGACACCACTGATTCAGATACTGACTCATATGTGTCAGCAGACAATGTTGAAGACATTCAGGCCGAACATGCAGAGCCGCCTCCAGCTGAACTTAGTGTAACAGAATCCGTTCCCACGCCTCCCTCAGAAGAAGATAATCAAGGTCCTCCTATGGAGACTGGTACATCGAATGTGCAGATTGATCTGGTCCCGAATGAAACTTCTGGTAACACCGACTCAACTTCTGTTCCAGCCGTCGTTGTGCCATTTTATGACAACCTGTGGGAAGGTCCTATTGCTCAAGAACACTTGGTTGATCAAGAAGAAGGTGCAAGTGATCCTCAACCAAATGCTCCTGTCAATGTGACTATAGTCTTTCATCCCATAGAGAGCTTGACCATTCAGCTTGAGGTAACACCAGTCGAGCATGTCGAATAGATTCCACAGTTTGGAGATCCTTCCGCTGGCATTCAAACATGCAGCACCTCTGTTACTATTAACAGATATCTTTTTGCTTGTTTTATCTCACATGTAGAGCCCAAGGATTAGAAAGTTGCATTGAAAGAGAATTCCTGGGTTGAAGCAATGCAAGAAGAGCTGCTACAGTTCAAGAAGTTGAATGTTTGGAGGTTAGTGAAGAAGCCAGAACATAAGAAGCCGATCAGAACAAAATGGGTGTTCCGGAATAAAAAGGATGACAAGGGGGTTATCATTAGAAATAAAGCATGGCTTTTTGTGCAAGGCTTTTGGCAATGTGAAAGACTGGATTACGATGAGGTGTATGCACCCGTGGCCAGATTGGAAGCAATTCGCATCTTTTTGGCCTATGCATCATACATGAACTTCAAAGTATGTCAGATGGACGTGAAGACTGCTTTCTTGTACGGGAAAGTGAAAAAAGAAATCTATGTTAGTCAACCTCCAGGATTTGAAGACCCGGATCATCCTGATCACGTTTACCGACTTGACAAGGCACTTTATGGTCTTCACCAAGCTCCTCGTGGTTGGTATGCCACACTGGCTGACCATTTGGTGAAGAATGGTTACAAAAGAAGAATCATCGATCAAACTCTCTTTTGTCAAAAGGGTTAAGGGTGATCTGATTCTGTTCCAATTGTATGTTGTTGATATCATTTTTGGGTCCACAAATGAGAATCTATGCAAGGAGTTTTATGAGATTATGCAGAAGCGATTTGAGATGAGTTCCTTAGGGGAGATGACATTCTTCCTGGGCTCACAAGTTGAACAAAAGAAGGACGGGACTTTAATTCATCAGGAAAAGTACGTTCATGACATTGTCTAGAAATTTGGATTCAAGAACTCAACGGCCTTAATGACACCAATCGCTACGAGACCTATTCTCGCTCCTGATCCATCGGGAAAACCAGTCGATCAACACCAATATAGGTCAATGATTGGCTCCCTGATGTATCTCACTGCAAGCAGACCGGACATCATGTTCCCTGTTTGTTAGTGTGCCAGATACCAGTCAAACCCAAGAGAATCCCACATGACGGCTGTCAAGTGTATTTTCAGATACTTGAAGGGTAGACCCTGCTTGGGACTTTGGTATCCAAAGGAGCCTCCTTTGGATATACCGACAGTGATTATGGGGGATGCAATTTAGATAGAAAATCAACATCGGGTAGATGTCAATTCTTGGGAGATCAGTTGATCTCTTGGCAGTGCAAAAAGCAAGTCACTGTGTCAATCTCCACAGCAGAAGCCGGGTACATTGCCGCATCCAGTTCCTGTTCACAAGTTATTTGGATCTAGCATCAGCTGCTGGATTACGGTTTGAATTTCTATGATACAACGATCAAATGTGATAATGAGGCTATCGTTGCTATTGTTAAAAACCCGGTCCAGCACTCAAAGACAAAGCACATTGACATCTGAATGCATTTCATTAGTGATTGTTTCGATCATAAGCTTGTCAACTGATGTGTTGTAAAACACACGTATTTTCCGCACCTTTTATCTACGTAATATATTATATTTTATGTGTTTTTACTCGTTTTAGATAGGTTTTACATACATTTATTAATCTTGTAGGTTTTGTGTAAAAGAAAGGAAGAAACCGGGACTTTTCGAGCTTTTTACGAGCCTTTTACGCATACAAGTTCAAGACAAAGCTCAAGGCCCGACCCGTATGCATCATGGAGGCCCAAGACCATATTATATTATATTATATAAAAAAAATAAAACCCTAATCAGCCAAAAGAGATCGGAAACAATAGCAGCACAACAACAGCATCAATAGCAGCACAACAACAGCCAACAGCAGCACGACAGCAGCCAACAGCAGCACAACAGCTGCTGATCGGAATTTCCAGCAAGAAAAAAGAAAGAAAAAGCTTTTGTGTGCTAGGGTTTTGATCGTGTGACGGCTAGGGAAGGAAGAACAAGCAAGAATCAAGCCTCGGGATCATTCACCACTGTTTTTTACAGTCGAGAGCAGCCCCGGAACACCTCATATCCTTACCTCTTTTTCATTGTTCATACACTTTTAGTTTCTTGCTTAATTGTTGAATTGTTTTGCAATTACTTGAGAGATTGAATTGTTTATGATTAGGATTGATTGTTGGACGATTGTTAAGATGGTTGGTATGAGTTTTATGATGATTTTATTGAGTGTTTGCTGCTGTCCAATTAATATGCTTGGCTAATCTTGTTAGTTCTACCTAGGAATGATGATAATTGTTAGGTTTTGATGAGTTTTATGGATTGTTTGATTAATAGACCTTAATTGTTATTGTAAAGTTTGATTTAGACATGAAATAGGTTGTGTTTAAGGGCTGGAAAATTTGGTGATTCATTGCATAAACCCCGTGTGTCGGTTGATTAGTTTTGTATTGATTGATCGGTGCATTGTTTGATTCTAGACTTTGTGTTTAGGGTTTGTTTGCGGTAGGTACCACCGTAGGGTTTTGTTGCATGATTAATTGGATTAAGTACAGCGGTTAAACACCTTTCTTGAGACCGAGAGGTGATAGGAAGTTAGGGTTGTCTCATTACCTTTGCATGCTAGAATAAGGATTGCGCGAGAGTGAGTTCGTTTCTTGTCAGGTTTAGGTGTTTGAGCGACAAGTTGATCTATTTTGGTTTAAGTTGAATTGTTCCTCTATCCTTGGTTGTGTAGTATTCATTGCCATTAGGGTCGAGTGTTGGTGAGACCGAGAGGTGATCTAGCATTAGAACACGTTAGCAATTGTTTCCCGGTTTGGTCGTTTTAGCCGATTTTGAGTAGTTTAGGCTTGTTGAGTGAGACCGAGTGGTAATCCAGTGAGCCCGAGTGATCCTTAGTCGTGTCATCTTTAGGGACCGGTGTCTTGAAGTCATCCAATCCATTAGCTTGTTAGGCCTACAATTTGATTCAGACCTAGGTAGACGTTTTTCTCCATCCGAAGTCAACTCAGTTAGTTTTCCGTTAAGTTTTCTATTTTAGGTAACTTTTGTCAGTCAGTCTTGTTAGTTCAGTTAAGAAATTAAAAATCAAAATCAATATAATTATTATTCTAAGGTAGGTCTTGTCTAGGGTTAGTGATCTTTAGCGTTCTGACGTGTCCACGTGTTCGATACTCGGACTTCCTAAGTCTATACTACTTGCAATCGGTACACTTGCCGGTTGTGTGTGGTTTAGGATTTTTGTTTTAATATTAAAGCTTAGTTGTGAGGTTCATATTTATAGGGTTATTAGACACACATCATCAACATTAAACGGGTCCATTCTGACTTTAACTTTGCAGATCTCTTTACCAAAGCTTTTAGTCGTGCTCGATTTTTGTTTCTCGTTGAATCGTTAGGCATGATTTCTTTTGAGTAAATTTTATCTTTTATTTTAAAATTGTAAATATTTTTCAAATATGTCACAATTTTAGAGGGAGAAAATGAGTTAACCTTAACTCACCAAAAAGATTTCCAATTTACTTCAAGAAAAACCAAAATCAAGTCACTTGACTTAACAAAAAGATTTTATTTTTATATATAACTTAAAATTTTCAATTAAGATTTGATCCGACCATATGGAAAGTGATAGTACATTGGTATGTAATGATTCTAGCGTGTTAAAAGATTAGATCAAAAGGCTATAAGGTCATTCATCGATGTGTAGGTAGGCTTGACGAGCAAGTAAGTGTTGAGTGATATAAACTTAAACTATTGCCGATACTAGTGATTATATGTTTATGAAGTGGTTGCATGATTCCGTGAAGTCATATTCATGAAGGAAGAAATGTAATTATACATGTCATACCCAAGCCTCTCTTTACCTGATCACAGTGCACTTATGAAAGTCAGTGTCAATTTTAAATTTTCATTGAGTCAAGTAAAGCTTCAAAGAAAAGGAATTTTAACTTCTGCTTTATTTCTTCATTTAGTTTATGACTCAAGCCTTGGACTTTCTCGTATGCGATAATATGGTATTATCCAACCTGATTGTTAAGGCCCTGAGATTTTTTTTGTTTTCTTACTTTTGTTCAAGCATTGGACTTTCTTTGCACAATAATATGGTATTATCCAACCTGATTATTATTGCCTGAACTTCTGCTTTATTTTAATCTTTCTAGATCGAGTCATGTGTGCAAAGCACAAAGTGTCAAGTATGTTAATAAGAGTACTGTGATCAACTAAGAAAGGTTTAAATCAAGTTGAGGTGATATGTCAACACAAACTAGGCCCGAAATATGATGGAATCAGCAACATGTCTGATTAAGAGGGGACCACATAAGTATCGTGCCTAATAGAATCTCAAATGTATCACATTAACATCAAAACACTTGTCAAGTTAAACAGGTGGACAATATCTATAATCGATGATGAACTTGTGTCACACTCATATCAAAATGGAAACGCGATATAGGGCTTTGCAAATCAATATGATTCCACATTGTGATCGTTCTTAACGATATCATGTAAATTAATTTAATTATTACTTTACATTTATATTTATTTTAAATTTTATTTTGTTTTTGTTTTGTTTATATTTTCTAACATATTATTTATATTTTAATATTTTAGATTTTATTTTTAATTTTTATTTTATTTTTATTTTTATTTTTTTATTTTATTTTTATTTTATCCTTTTGTTTTAATCTTAATCAAATTTTACTTTATTTTTGTTTTGTTAAAGAGATCGTCTTGCAAACATTAACAGTTACGAACCGACAAAAGAAAAATCAAAAAAATTAACAAGTGCTTGGATTCGGTGGGTAAATGTTTTTTGGGTTCGAATATACAAATGTTTTTAAAGACCGAGGACCGAGAGTGTAATTTTCGATGAATACTAGCGATGTTTTAACCTTATCGCGAGATAGGCTGACCCTATATATAAGGGCAACCTAAAATCTCTTTCACTATTCACCAAAAACATTTCACTTTCCCTCTCTTCCTTTTACCTTCAAACCTTAAATTTTCACCCAAATCTTCAACATCAAGCCCTCTATATCACACTTTGATGATGAATCCAAAACCCACACCTTCGGTATAACATCACAAACACCTTCCATCGTCTGTTCTTTTTGTTTTCTGGGTACTCATGGATTTAGACGACGGTTCAGATGAACCGTCGGCTAGATCTATGGTTAGATCTTAAATATTTTGTTGTTATCAAGTGTGTCGACCATCGATTAGGCTTTATTTCATGATTATCATCATTCATTGTTAGTTGTTAGGCTTAATTTGTATAGTTTGTAGATCTAGGGTTCGTTCATACAGTTTGGGGTCTGATTGACCAAGTAAACCAGAGGGGTTTTGACCCAAAATTTCTAGAAATCTAATTCGTGTCTAGGCGACACCCAAGGAAGGAAAAAGAATGAAAAATGGACAAGTTTGATTTTTTCTCATGCAAAGGGTTTCACAACGCATGACCATGCGATGCGAAACATCTGTATGTTTCCTTTCGCATGACCATGCGATGCGAAACTCCTGTATGTTTCCTTTCGCATGACCATGCGATGCGAAACTCCTGTCTGTTTCGCTTCGCATCCCAGATGCGAAATAGAGTCCATGCGAAAATTTTGACCTTAGCAAATTTTCAGAAAAACTGGACTGTTTGGACATTATTGAACTGTTTTACCCTTGGACTATTTTGGACATATAAAGACTGTATATTCTTAACTTATTGGACTTAATCAACTTGTTAAAAGATAAAATTATCCTTTTAAATTATCAAACTAAAATTTACATAATTAATCTACTTAGATAATTAATTAAGTTAACCAAAATGTAAATACTTATGTATCTTGTATATAACTTATTTTATATTGATTAGCTTTGTTTAATGATGATTCTCACGATCTAAATTAATGATTTCAGGGTTATAACCAATTTTGTGCTCTCAAGCTTACCAAAGCCAAAGCTGACAAGGTTTTCACTTCTATGGTCAAGGGGCTAAGACAGTCACCCCTTGCACATGCCATAATCGCCAACCTAGCTATTTATTCCAAATGGGTCTTGGATTTCTGGGCTTTTGCTAAAGTTGCTGACGATGCCCTTTCATTTACTACCAAGTAGCTGGGAAAGTGTTGACTATCACAGAAGAAGATATCAGACAAGTACTAAAGATAAATGATGAGTCTGATTACACTTATGAGAAGGGAGACAGGACGAAGCTGGTTGACTTTGTGACTCAGATAGGGTATGACACTGAATGGAAAAGTCTGGAGAAGAAGCATCTCCCACCCTACTAGAGATTCCTATTTCACATTGTAACACATTACCTTCTGAGTTGAGGGGAGATTTTGACAACATGAGGGTTGACTGGGTGAGAATTACGTTTGCATTGACAACTCGAGAGAAGTTCAACTACTCTTCGAGGATATTTCTGTGTATGGTGACCAACGCGAAGAATGACTCTACATGGCTTATGTACCCGAGATTTGTACAGATGCTACTTGACGATATGATACCCGAGGTACCCAGGCCACCGCAAAAGAAAGCTAAAGACAAGAAATCACTGCCAGAGCCTTACAATGTGAACGAGATCAACTTGTCGATTTTTGGTGTGTTGTTGAGTACAAAGGGCAAAGGTTATCAGTATGAAGGACCAAGACTGGGTCCCAAGTTTGGGTTATTTGAGAAGACTGAGCCTGCTGGGGACGAGGCTGATGTTGGAAGTGGTGAGCTGGTTCCATATGAACCAGAAGTTGAGGCAGAAAAAGTGATCATCTGAGGAAGCACCAGAGGATAGAACAAAGGCCAAACACGATTTAAAGCGGAAGGCAGCCGACAAGCCTTCTGTTGGTGGTTCTTCTACCAAAGGCAAGGCAGTTGGAGAAGAAGAAGAGAATGTTCAGCCATTGAAACGTTTGAGGAAGCTTGGAGACTCCCAGAAGTCCTCCAAGCTCGTTGTAGCTTTCTTCAAAAGGTAAACCCTCTAAACCACCTATAATCACACAAGAAACCATAGCCAAAGTACTTAAAGACCTAGATGTGGCAAAGATTCAAATTCCCGCCTATAGGAAACCCAAAGCCAGAAAGAAAACCAAAGCCATGCTCCATGACTCTCTTGACTCCTCACCCGAACCCTCACAAATGGACCAACCAATATCAACCTTCCTACCACATTTACCTGAATCCCCACCTCAATCTCAACCACAACCAACCACTCCACCCAAACAACCATCCCAGACTACAACACCACCCACACAACCTAGATCTGAAACAATACCAACCTCAATATTCACATCCTCTATTTTTAGCTCACCAATCCAAACCACAAGCCTATGGAGCCAAACCGTCATTACCTCACCACCACCAAAACAACCAACACCCTCAAACTTAGAACCCCATACCATACACACCTCTTCTCTTAATTCCACTCATCACAACACCACCCACCTCCACAACCTCACCTATACCAACCCAGTCCATTAACCTACACTTCCAAACAACCTTACCACCTATAATGTCTGCCACTCCTCCATCTACTATACTCTCACCCAAACCCATAACCACTGGAAAGTCCTTGACACCTCCTGTCTATGCTGATCCTATCCTTGGTAGGATCATCGCGTTGGAGGAATCAAACGCCAAGAGGGCTGAACAAGAGATTGTTTTGCTTGAGAATATAAAGACTCAAAAGAAGAAGGAACGTGAGGATGCGGTCATTAATTCAGAGCTGGTGTCAAGGGTTCAAGTCTTGGAGGAACAAAAGGAGCTGAATGATGCTCTTATTGAAAGTCAAAGAATGCTTATCAACACACTCCACACCCGAATCCAGAATCAACATTTATTGATGAACCATAAAGCTTCTGAAAATGCTAACCTGAGGGCAGACCACTCGAGGCTTGGAAATAGAGTGGCAACACTTGAAAGGAACTTTCCCTCTACCACTGCTCTTCAAGAACGCCTATTTAAGAAGATTGACGATACTGTAACAAAGTAGGATGTTAAGAAGGAGGTGACCAACTCCAGGATATCTGCTCTTGAAGGTCAGTTGGACACATCTGACTCTCTTGATACACTTATTGCTAAAAACACAAAATTTCGAGCTGAGATTAAGGCCCTTCAAACAAAACTGGCCTAGCAAGAACGTATCAATGAACGCCAATCAAAACTTAACGAGGAGTTCATAAGAAAGCATCAAGCCACCTCTGATCTGATGGGTATACATGATAATGACTTTCATGGGTTGGAAGACAGGCTTGACGTTGTGTTCAATAGTTGGATAAGGTTTGGGGAGACCTCTGGGATTAGGGGATCACAACCTACCGTGGGACCAAGTGAGGCCTTACGAGGAGTTCAAGTTGTGGGATTGGAGGGCGAGGCAACTGTTGGTTGTATTGTACAACAGGTTGGCCAAGCCGGAAGTGGGTTCAGTACCAGCTTAGGTCCTGAACAACCACTACAGCGTCAGGCCCAAGCTAGTGGTGATGACAAATGAGTTGATGGTGATGAGGAAGAAAGTGATAATGATGAAGACGATGATGATATGGACGAACATGTCCATTAAATTTTTGATGAAGATGATGATGATGATGATGATGATGATGATGATGATGATGATGATAATGATGATGATGGTAACGGAGGAAACGGTGGAGATGGTGGTGCTGGAGCAACTGGTGGAAGTGGCAGTGGAGGTGGCGATAACACTCAGACGCCTCCATAGGCTCAAGGACCACACGATGATCTCGCCTCTTCTAGAAACAAAGTCAGGGCGGATGACTCATGAATTGACGATATATATAAAGAGTTATTTCCTGCAGGTTATGTTTCAGGTATGATGGACGCTTTCATTGAAGCAGGGAAGACCATTGAACTGGGTCCGACACACACAATGGAGGAGGCAACAGAAGATGACTTCTTCATCAACTACTCGCCGAATCCTGACACGCCTCTAGTTCAAGCTTCAAAGGCTCCTGCAAGTGATCCAGTCATCGATCAAGCCGCAGACTTGACATAAGAAACACAAAAGAAGAAAAGAAGAACTCACATCGTGTCAAGTCGTGTGAGCATCCGCTACCTCAACTACCCCTATCACGATGACTCACTAATCGTGTATGCAAAGTACAACAAGGAGAATAGCAGTTGGGCCATCAGAAGATATATCGCAGATCTCATCTTTCTCACCCACCAGAGCTGAAATCACTACCAGAGCTTGACATAAATTATCTTCACAAAGCTCTGGGTCGTGGTGAGTGTGATGATTCATTGAAAGGTTGGATCAAGACTTATTTGCATCATCAATCAAAGGTGGGCTACAAGGATTTTGAAGTAAACAAGGGTCGGAAGTTCAAGAACCCAAAGGAGATCGACCCAGCCACCGGAGAGCCGCGAACCATGTGGAGTTATAGGGCACCAAAGGATTGTCACAACATTTATCATGGTGAGCCCTATATTCCCAACACTCTCCGAGATTTCATTAGTTGGGAGTTCGATAACAAAGCAGGTGAGGCCGTCATCCATTGCAAGAACATGCAGGAGATTCATGTGTTTGACGAGCACGAGCTTATGGGTTTGCATATAGAGGACGTGAAAAAGCTCTTAACTCACCACTGGGGACCGTCGAGGATCTTGGTCGACAAAATACCAACCAGATAGTTTAAGCCTTCAACAAGTTTGTCAGAAGACTTGTTGAACTTCCAGTATCTGAGGATGAATGGTTTGAGTACGACACCGACGGGTTCCAATACTAAAGACTAGAAGGACATTGTTAGGTCCCGTTTTGTGTTATTAGTCTTTTGTATTGGTTCGCTTATGTATTTGGGCCATTTGGTCACTTTTGTATGTATTGGGCTTTAGTTGTTTACTTTGTATGTATTAGGCCCAAGGGAAACATGTAAACAAGCCCATTGGGCATTGATAATGACATTTTTCTCATGCATGCTCTTCTATAAATAGAGAGCATGCCATTAGAAAAACAACCTTTTTGCAAAACTTTCTAACTTATACTTACTTACTTTCTCTTGTTCTCTCCTCTCCTTCACTCACTCTTCCTCACTCTTCCTTACCCGAAAATAACTCTCAAGATCCGAGACCTCTTAGGTGACTTCGTGTGATTTCCACTAGCACTAAGTTCGGTTGATCCAAGAAAAGTTGTTAGATCCACCCGTCTCGGGACCTACAGCTACAGTGAAGCCTTGACTGTCTGTTCGTGCTGCGTGTATCCATTTCCCACGCTCAATCAAGTATTGTGGCCCCCTTTCCGCCTACAACATGCCCCAAGTAGCTATGTCTAACACTACATAGCATGTTTGTATAATTATGGTAATGTGCAAACGGTTTTATGTCTCAGCAACCCATGCCGGCTCCGTTTGGGTTTGTCAAACCAATAGTACTATTCACAAGCCACCAGCTCGAAGTTAATCACTGTGTTCGTGGGGGCTTTCGTGTGTTAGAACTTAGTTAATTCCCATCATCAAACAATTCAGAGTATATATATATATTTATGCACCAACATGTTTCTCACCCCAAAAGTTAGTAAAAATAGTTTAAAGTGGGGTCATGAAACTCACGGTTTAATCGGGATTCAGTACAGCGTGGTCTTGTAGTTCGTTTGACTCGTATCACTAGTCCCTATAATGAATATTATAATAATATTAATATTTTAATATTATTATAATCATTATACTAAGCTGGGCTGTACAGCTAGTCTGGGTATAGTTGTTACGCTCAGAAAGTGTTAATAGGCTTAGGTTGTGATTTGTTCAATCTCAAATACTTAAAACTGAACATGGCTCAATTTCCCCGTTTTCCAAGCTTGGATAAATGTGTTTGTCGATAAAATGCTTAGGTAATAAAGAATGATCACAATTTAGGGGTCTGGATTCTCTACGGGGCTTGTTTCCGTCTATTCAGTTTCTTTTGAGAAGAAGCGCGCGCAATCTATCCAAATTGTCCGAGTTTCTCATAAAAAGTTTGTTTTTACTTAATTAAACTAAAAATATGATTTTTCATCACTCTTGGTGTTCTGATATTCAAACAGGTTCGTTAATCACGAACTTGTCGGTTTTTATCAGAATTGAATTTGTTTAATTTTCAAATTAGCATAATTAATTACTTGTTAATCATTAAATTATGAAAATTTAGCGATTTATCAATTAAAATATGTAAATTTTTATAAAAATATTTCTGGAATTATTTACTGATTTATTAATTTATAAAAATTCATTTTATTCGTTATATTTAGCCCGAAAGTCATCCGTTTATACCAAACGATTTCTGAAAAATGCGCCAAAATTTTTGAGAAATTATAATATATCCCAAAACAACATGGAAAAATTCCAAACTCTAAAAACTTTTCCAACTACTCTTTTCGAGCCAAAAACGACTACGAAAACTCAATTAAAAGCAAATGCACAAAACATATTTAGGCTTTTCTAAATGACCCCAAATTTCATATGTGATCATAATTTATCAAATAGGAGTTCCCCACAAAATTTCATAATTTTTCAAGCATTTTAACTATTTTTCTCAAATAAACACCCCAATTCGGTAATAAATTCGCCAAATATTCTCGGTCGGTCGAAAAATTACTAAATTTGAACAGAGAGTCAATGATATGGTCATTGATCTCTCTGCAAAATTTCATGACATAAAAATATGTAAATCACATTTAATCTAGGGTATTAAACCAAACTTTTGAACCGTAAAAAAGCTGTCTAAACCATTTAATCCGTGTTTATGGCAAAAAAAACTATCAAACCAGGTTTCTAACCATGTGTATGATCAAAATATATTTTTGGACCATTTTTAGGGTTTTTTCATGGTTAGAAGAGATTTTTGGTAATCAAACTATGTTTATAAGAAAATAAACATGTTTAAACAAGTTAGAAATTGATTAAAATGACAAGTTTACCTAGGGTTTGGTTGAAGATTTTTGATGAAGAAGCAAGCAAGCTGGTCTAAAGTAAGATATTTTGGTTTAAAATGACATAAATGACATTTAAAACAACTTATATAACAGAAAGGAGTCCATTTTTACGGGACGGGCTTGTTGGGCCCCCTTTTGGGCCCATTTGAGCTACTTTTCTTGATTTACGTACCCGAATGTAAAATTCCGAGTCCGAATTTATTTCAGGTTCGGTTTTTGACGAGAAAAATATATCGGGTACGACAAACAAAGAAAAACAAGTGTTTTTCGGCTATTTTTGTGTAAATTTATAAAAACATACTATTTAGTTGTAAAAATCGAAACTATTTTCACGAATCACTTAAAACATCTCAAATAAGTGTTTTGTAAGTCGTTTTTGGGCTTAACGGATGATACAATGCTTGTTTTGAAACTATCTTTTGCATTTAAGTTCATAGCGGGTAGTTAAACAAGTATGTTTTCGTTTAACTGGTTTGCTATCGTACTAAGACCATAATACTAATATGTTGGCTTATATTAAACTTATATCAATTCTAGTTGCCCCCCCGAGGTATCTAGGTCATAACCAGACCCCGTTTGGTTTTCTGTTCGTTCGTTACGCAATAAGCCGTTAAACGCTTATTCGATTTGTGAATACTGAGGTGTATCCGGTTTTGTCACGAATGTTACAAGTGCCAACCCTGGACCTCCACCAGTTCCAAAGAAGAGCTCGCAGCCCAGCGGAGAACTTCCACCATACGCTGGGTCCCCTACACGGGTAGATCCGATTATCTCTAACAGCGACATTTTTGCTTCGATGAAACAGGTCAAAACTCACATGGAGCAGCAAGAGAAAACAAACTCAAGGCTATTCAAGGAAATTGAAGGGATAAAAAAGAATCCAGGGCAAGAGGCTACTCCAATCATGCCTGGGGTTCTTGATTTTAATTCTCTAGGATCATCTATCCTTCAGAATCCCGGATCCTTGGGGACACAATCAACAAGGACTCCATCTTAGCAGCAGTCAGGATACTGGGGAATTTACCCTCCGGTATCCTCGGATTTACCCAGACCAATTAAGCCGGACTCCATCAACATGCAACCTCATTCAACCATGCCAGCCGGCATATTCTCATCAGGATCTCCTATGGTGTCTTCTGAAGTGCATGTTGGGGATGATATCCCTATGTAGACGCAATGTTGTAAAACTTCCGAGTAGGCGGCCGAGTACACCCCAATTACTCCTCGCCTAGACAGAGTTTTCCCCTCCTCGGCCGAGTACTCCATTGGTATTTTCTATGTAATCCCCGACCACACCCGAGTACTCGCGACTCCCTAGTCGACCTCCTAGGACCGCCTAACGACTTTTACAACCATGTGTAGACGTCACCTTATCCTGAGGATACCCTCAATGGAGGAACTAGTCGTCAAGGCTCGGGATACTAGATACCTAACCACGATCTCGGTAACAGTTTACTTAGTGCTAATTTATACACTAACCGTGGGTCTATGCAGGATAAGGGGATATCCCCCGAGATAGCCAAGGAATTACAGAAAATGAAGGAAATGATTTCCAATACCCCCGAGATAATCTGTCCCATAGCTGAAGTTCCGGTAGGCAATCACAGATTATCCAGGTTCACTTGGCCTATATGCGACGTGGAGATCCCCAAGAAGTTCAAGACGCCCAGCATGAAGCTGTACGACGGCACTACAGATCCTGAGGAACAATAAGTTCAGTATAGAGAAAGGATGAAGATCAACCGCATCCCTATTGACATCAAAGGCACTCAAATGGTTATTAAGTATTCCTTCTAATACTATTACTTCATTTGCTCATTTGATTAACCTATTCAATAATCAATTTTCTTGTAGTAGATCTTTTCAGAAAATGACAGGTGATTTATATAGAATTGTTCAGCGTAACAATGAATCCCTAAGATATTACATAACTAGATTTAGCAGGGAAGCTTTGGATATCCCCAACCTCAACATGGCGGCTGCTCTTGAAGCTTTCAAAATGGGATTGAAGAAGGATTCTCCTCTCTATGGCGGCCTTATCATGACTCCATGCAGGAATCTTGATGAAGTCAGAAACAAGGCATTAAGATATATTCGGCCAGAGGATGACAAGAAAGCTCATGGAAGTCTGGCTATCCCGAAGTATGAGTCTACCAACAGGAAGTCAGACTCTCCATAGAAGTTCTCTAGGCCCAAGCCTTATTCCAAACAAGATACCTCCAGGATAAACGCCGTGGAAGAAGACGAAGACGATCAGGAGTATCCTAAAATCTCCGAATATTGTTTTAATATTGATATTGGTGGTGTAATATGTGCCATGCAGGATTTAGGTGACAAGACTAGATGGCCTAAGAAAAATGAAAAGCCCGGATCCAGCAAAGCCAAGTCCAAATGGTGTGCATTCCATGAAGACATTGGTCATCGCACTGACGATTATATAGCACTTCGGAAGGAAATAGGATACCTTCTCAGCAAAGGATATCTGAAGGAACTGTTTGTAAGAAACAAAAACAAGAGTCAGGATCCTGTCATGATACCCGAAGAGGCACCTTCTCCACCACCCGGAGCTAAGGTTATATCCTTTATCTCGGGAGGATCTGACATCTGTGGAACCTCATATTCAGTAGCTAAGAAGCGTTCCAAAGAAACGAAAATGGACAACGGAGAAAGACCTCTCAGTACTTCAACGTTAAAAACTCAAAGAATCATATCCTCTGATGAGCAGGATAGATGTGATTTTGTGGATCCCAACCATGATGGTTTGGTAATTACTTTATGTATAGCTAACTGTTTTGTGTGCAGGATACTTGTTGATGGAGGTAGCTCCGTGAACATCATCCAACTGGATGCATTGAAGAAAATGGATATTCCTAAAATTGAGATTATCCCAAAATTCTGAGTTCTTGTAGGGTTCAGTGGCAAGACCAAGGATACGTTGGGAGAAATCAAACTTCCAATATATATTGAGGGAACTAACTCCCGACAAAAAAATTTTTGTTATTGACTCATTGTCTTGTTGTAATGTGATATTAGGCAGGCCCTGGATCCACGACATGAAGGCAGTACCCTCAACTTATCATCAATGTGTGAAACTTCCAAGCCCATGGGGGGTCATCAAGATTGAAAGCGATCAGTAAGATGCCAAGGAATGTTATGCTTCATCAATGAAGTGGACTACAAAGCCTACTCAAGCATAGCAATTACAGAAGCAACCAGGGCAGGTTCTGCAAGCCATAGACCAGGATGTGAAGGAAGTATCCTTAGATCCTTAGGATATGGAGATCAAAGTCTTGATAGGATCGGGTATGTCAGAGGATATCGAACAAGGATTTGTATCCTTCTTAAAGAAAAGAGCTTCTACCTTTGCCTACAAACATGAAGATATGACAGGTATATCTAAATCCATAATTACTCTTAAACTTGGTAGAGATAAATCTTTTAGACCTGTACATAAAAAACGAAGGAAGTTTGCTCCTGAGAGAAACGTTATCATAAAAGAAGAAGTGCAGAAGCTGCTCAAGACCAAAATGATAAGAGAGATCCACTATCCTAGATGGTTGGCCAATCTAGTTGTAATCCAGAAGAAGAATGGAAAGTGGAGAGTGTGTGTGGACTTCACAGATCTGAATAAGGCTTGTCCAAAAGACCCATTTCTACTCCCACACATTGACTCAATGGTGGATGAAACTGCTGGCAACGAACTGCTAACCTTCGTGGATGCATCCTCAGGATTTCAGCAAATTCAAATGAAGCCTTCAGATCAAGAAGACACAGCCTTCATGACTCCCATAGGTATACACTGTTATATTGCAATGCCTTTTGGACTAAAGAATGCAGGTGCAACATACCATAGGTTGGTTAACATGATGTTCAAAGACCAACTGGGGGACACGATGGAAGTCTACATAGACGACATGGTGGTAAAGTCAAGAAGGGCTAAGGATCATCTAAAAGATTTGGCAACAGCGTTTGACATCTTGGATGAGTACAACATGAAGTTGAATCTTGTCAAGTGTCATTTTGGAGTCAAAGCATGAAAGTTCCTTCGGTACATGGTCACCAAGAGAGGAATAAAAGCGAGCCCTGAGCAGATCAAGGCCATCCTGGATATGAAGTCGCCAAGAAACATCAAAGATGTCTAAAGATTGACCGGAATAATTGCAGCTCTCAACAGGTTCATCTCAAGATCTTCAGAGAAGTGTAAAGACTTCTATGATATCCTGAGGAAGAATTAGAAATTTGAATGGGGAGAGAAGCAAGAAAGGGCTTTAGTATCCTTGATATACTTATCCTCAGCACCACTCCTGATGAAGTTAGTTGATGGTGAACCATTATCCTTGTACTTAGCCATTTCTGGGATTGCAATAAATGCTGTCTTAGTTAAGGATCACAAAGGTCAACAACATCCGATATATTATGTAAGTACAAGTCTACTAGATGCTGAATCCAGGTATTCTAATCTTGAAAAATTAATTTTAGCACATATAATGGCTTCTACTAAATTAAGACATTACTTTGAAACCATGCTATTCATGTAAAAACTAACTATCCTATTAAAGCTATTTTGAGAAAACCAAAAATGTGAGGTAGGATGGCAAAATGGGCTGTGAAACTTCGTGCATATAAAATTTTGTATGAACCAAGAACAGCCATCAAATCTCAGGCACTTACCAACTTTGTGTCTGATTTCAACCAGGATATACTTGAAGAAGTAGAAAAAGAAGTTTACCAATTGGACATTAAGGAGAGTTGGACCTTGCATACAGATGGTGCCTCCAACATAAGAGGAACAGGTCTAGGTATCCTGCTAAAATCGTCACAGGGGGACATTATACCTCTATCTATATCTTGTGAATTTCAGGCTACTAAAAATGATACTGTATATGAGGCCTTAATAGCTAGTTTACAATTAGCTAAGGATATGAAGGTCAGGTACCTTCAAGCCTATGTTGATTCATTATTATTAGCTAACCATTTTAACGGCTCTTATGAAGTAAATGCAGAAAACTTAGCGAAATATTTAGAAATAGTTAAGCAATTAGCTATGTATTTCGAGACACTTGATACAGTACATGTACCAAGGGAAGAAAACGCTGAAGCAGATGCCTTAGCAAATTTAGCATCAGCTCTCAAGATACCGAATGACATCAAAATACCCATCGTGTATATCTTGACTCTAGCAACGAAGCACAATTGTGAAATTATGGAGGCTTCAAAACCTGAACATGATCCAGTATCTTAGACCAGTCCCATAATGTGGTATCTTCAGGATAATGAGATCCTTGAAGGAGAAAATTCCAGAGCCTTTCGAATGAAGGTAACCCAGTATATTATCCTAAATAATGTTTTGTATAGAAAATCACTTGCAGCTCCGTACTTGAGGTTGCTTGGAGCTCAAGGACATACATGAAGGTGATTGTGGAAACCACACTAGGGGCAGAGCTTTAGTATCCAAGATACTGAGGATAGGTTACTTCTAGCCGACAATGTAGAAGGATGCAACGAACTTCTCCATGAAATGTGATGCTTGTCAAAGACACAACAACATATTGCATAAACCAACTGAACCACTACATCCTATCATATATCCGTGGCCATTTATGAAATGGGGAATGGATATTGTGGGAAAACTGCCCAAGGCTCCTGGTGGAAAAGTCTTTATGCTTGCCATGACAGATTACTTCTCCAAATGGATCGAAGCTGAGGCGCTTGTCTAAGTTAAAGAGAAGGATGTGATCTCATATATCAAAGGCAATATCCTAACAAGATTTGGTATCCCATCAAAGATCATTTGTGACAATGGTTCTTAGTTCATCGGTAATAGAACAACCAACTTTTATGAAAGTTGGGGAATCAAGATGGTGACTTCAACTCCAGTACATCCTCAAGCCAATGGTCAGGTAGAGTCTAGTAACAAGATCATCGTCAAAAATTTGTAGAAGAAATTGGGATCCATAAAGGGAAAATTGGCTGAAGAGCTACCATTCATTCTTTGGGCTGATAGAACCACTTCAAAAAAATGCAACGGGTAAAACACCCTTCTCTTTGGTGTTTAGGGCCGAAGCTGTTATCCCTACAGAGATGGTGATCCCCACAGCAAGAACCAGCATCCATACTGAGTCCAACAACCAAAGCCTTTCTAAAGATCTAGACACTATTGACAAGCTCAGAGATCTAGCTAAGATCAGAATGGCGGCCTATCAACAAAGAATAGCCAAGTCCTACAACAAGAACATCCAAATTCAAAGATTCCAAGTAGGAGATATGGTGTTGAGAAAGGCATTTTAGAATACCACTAATCCAACAGATTGGAAGCTAGATCCAAAGTGAGAAGGCCCTTATTTGATTGATTCAGAAGCAGGCAAAGGGGCTTATAGATTGATCACTATTGAAGGTGTTCCTTAAGGCATATTTTTGTTAGTATCGTTAACCGGTATGTTCATATCCTTAGCATTTTAGGATAAAGGTATGTTCCCTAACCCATCTTTAAATTCTTACATATTTGAAATTTATTATTATCTCTTTATCAAATTTACTAACTTAAGCATCGGAGGGGTGTTAGCCCACCCCTCATCAAGAATTCAGTGTTTTGCAGGTATCCTAAGGATACGTTATCTTGACAACATTTAGAGGCTGATCACCTCCCACACGAATAAGATATCCTTGATATCTTCTAAGGTTTAAAGGTCTTCACCTTTCTAACGAATTGGGTAACACCCCGCCTGGAGCGCACGAATACGATATCCTTTATATCTTCTAAGGTTTAAAGGTCTTCACCTTTTTGACAAATTGGATAACACCCCGCCTGAAGCGTACAATGTTCGACTATAGTTCGAGGCAGCCGGACCAGACCAGATGATAATCCGGTTGTTGTTGGCTATAGATCGGACCCTCAAGATAAGTGGCAGACGTGTCACACATACGGTTTATAAAATTTTCATGTTATCTAAGGTTTATGTAACGTCCAACTTTTTGTTAAATAATGAAATTTTCATGTTAAATAATCCGGTTGTTGTTGGCTATAGATCGGACCCTCAAGAAAGTTTTGTTATTTAACTGTGTGTCGTTAAGTTAGTCTTGTGTTAAGTGTTTGGGAGTAGGATTTGGGAATGGGTGGTGGGACCCGTGAAACCCCCTCTATATAAGACCAAACACTTCTTCTTTTCCTTTCTTTTTCTCATCCAAACATACATACTCAAGAAACACACACATACACTCTCGCTAGCACTAGGATTTAAAATCCAAGCCAAAGAAGGGTGGAATCTCGTGTTTAACATCGTCAAGCAACAAGAATCACGTCCAGATCCTCGAGGTGTCAAGATCTGAACTCGAACCCGCAAGAAAAAGGTGGGTTTTAGTTTAAAATGGTTAAGTTTTGTGATTAGAATCGGCATGCAAACAGTTATAATGATAGATCGGGTTGTGAAATGTAAGAAATAAACTTGGTAAGTTATAACCTCTCGGGTGCACTTTGTGATAAAAAGGTGGTGTTTGGACTTTGAGAGATGGGTTCAGGATCAGGTGCATAGGGTCAGAATGTGTCAAAAGTTAGGAAAGAGTAAAAAATCAGGTCGTGAGAAAGAGCCACGAAGTAAAATGGCTTTAAAATGGTAAAAGCGAAGAAAGGCAGGTATTTCGCTTCGTTCAGCCATGAGAAGCGAAACAGGCATTTCGCTTCGCTTAGCCATGCGAAGCGAAACAGTTTCATGCGAAGGGAAACGCTTCCATGCGAAGCGAAACAGTTTCATACGAAGCGAAACAGTCCCATGAGAAGAGAAATTCTTCCATGCGAAATTTTATAAAATTCATTTTCTGATGCATTTTTGTTAAAGGACTGTTAATGAAAATAAAATTTTTCCGAGCTGACCTGGCAGCTCAACCCCAGCCAGGGGCACTGCCCCCGGACCCCCCGTTAGTGGAGGATGTCATTGACTTAGATATAAAAAGTAGTAGTAATGGATATTTGACACTCGTAATGCGTTATACAGTTAGCCGTGCACATCTAAAGAAGGGCATTACTATTAACGGCGAGAGAAACCGACTTCAGGTGAGTTTCTAGCCCCTTTATCCGTTATGTTTTTGGGGCTGTGTGCATACTCATTTGTGATAGTTGTTAATACACTTAACTTAAGTGGTAAGTGTATGATATGTGTATGTTATATGTATGTCTAAGTATTGAATGTTATTACGGAATGTTTATACGAATGAATATATATATATACGTATATACATGACCAGAAGATATGTAAAGTATGCATGAATGAGAATGAATGTATGATCGAGTGACGTGACAGGTATGGTTATTGGAGACAGAAGAGACCAGACCCTAATAATATCTGAGACAGAAGGGACCAGACCCTAATAATATCTGAGACAGAAGGGACCAGACCCTGATAATATCTGAGACAGAAGGGACCAGACCCTAATAATATCTGTGATGGTAGAAATAGAATGGCCTATGGTAAATTACAAGGCCTTATGAAAGAAAGTATGTAAGCGCGAGTGCATGTATATAAAATTTGCATGAAAGAAGTAAGAGTAAATAAGGTATGAATACGTATCTTCGGATGCGTATGAGTAAGGGTATGAATGTATTGTATGTTAAATGATTAACTATAACTCACTCAGCGTAGCTAACTTTTAGTATGCATGCAGGCAAATAGATTGAGGCAGCTGGCTTGAGGAGGGACACATGGCATGGACAGAAGAGATTGGTATCCATGATGAAGTGTCAAAACTATTTTATGTTATGTTATGAAAAGACAATTTGTATGTTAAGACAAAAATGAATGTTTGTAAAGTGATGTTTGAAGTTTTAAATTATTCCGTGAAAGGTTAAATTAACTCTGATTTTAGGACTGTGTTTATGAGTAAATCCAACACCAAAGTAGGGTTACCGGGAATGGGGCCTTACAAGTTGGTATCAGAGCATAAGTTCGAGAGAATAAGCATCCTTCATGCTTAAGGAAGAAAAGAAAGAAGATGCCAGTCCAAGAATGCCATGTGTCTCCCAAGTAAGCTTAGAAAAGCGATCACCTTGTGTAAGTTGATCCTGTGAATAGTAAAGAATGAGTAAGAAAGCTAACATAATAACTAGATATAGAAATGCTTGTTACATCTGGCGATGTGAAATGTACGATTGTCTAATTGTTATAAGTAGAACCTAGCATAAGTGGACTCACAAAGGGAAGTGTAAAGGACATGGAGAGTAACGTGATCAGCTAATCACAACTGGCCACTATTATTATATGTTAGCCTTACTATCCTCATACTAATTATTTCTTGTAGTGACGACGTTTGTGTTTTCCTATAGAATACGAATGGCTGGTACTAAGAAGACTGCTGGGCTTGGAGAAAGTTCGAGACGCCGTGGTAGGCCACGCGCTACCCAAGTAGCCCCCGAGTAACCGATAATCGAGTCTGACGAAGACAAAAGCGTTACGGTGCGAGACGAAGGGGATCAGCTTGACCCGGCAATTCAAGCTACTATTACACAAGCAGTAGCTGCTGCACTGCAGCATCTCCAACAGGAAAGGCCAACTGGGAGTCGTGCGGGAACTGTTGAGGAGATTGGAGAGGGTAGTAAAAAGGACGAAGAGGCTGAGAAAGAGGGATCAAGTGAAGGTGGGTCTGTGAAGGCCAATGATGGTAGGAAGGGCCGAGGTGGGTGCAGCTACAGGATGTTTAAGGGTTGTGACCCGCCAAAGTTTTCTGGTACAGGGGATGCAATCGCTAACCTCCAATGGATAACCGCAATGGACAAGGTTATCCGAATTAACGAGTGTAGCCCCGACCAAGCAGTGGGTTTTGCTACCCAATCATTTGGGGAGGAAGCTATGTTTTGGTGGGAGACGGTTGAGCAAAGAAAGACCGTTGCTGAGATCAAGGCCTTGAAGTGGGAGGACCTGAAGGAAATGGTCATGAAGAAGTTCTGTGCGGATGATGAAGTTGAGCGGGTGGAGATGAAGTACCTGAATCTGAAGGCAGGAAAGATGACACACCGTGAGTACACCACTAAGTTCAATCGCATGTCCCGACTTGTCCCTGACATGGTGAACACTAAGACGAAAATGATCAAGTGCTATTTGAGGGGACTACAACAAACTGTCCGCACCTTTGTCCGGGCTAGTAAACCTGCTACTTTTGATTCTGCTGTCGAACTTGCAGAAATGGTTTATGATAACCTGGCTGTGGATGATGTGGTGGTGGAAGAGCAGAAGGAAAAGAAGTGGGTCGCTCCTGCCAAGCGACCTGGTACTCGAATGTGGAACCCCAAGGATAAAAAACAGAAGATGCACGGTGGTGAATGCAAGTGGGGGAAGGGTGTTGACGTTTGTCGCAAGTGTGGGAAAGTCCATGGCGGTGAGTGTAGGTTGGGATAGAATGTGTGTTACAGATGTAGGAAAGTGGGGCATTATGCTCCAGATTGTAATGCCAAGCCCGCTTGCTACAAGTGCGGCAAGACGGGTCACATGGCAAGAGAGTGTACTGAAGGTGAAGCTGGGGGAAGCGGTAAGAAGGATGCTGAGCAGACTAGGCCAAGGACCAGAGCCTACATGTTGACACAAGAACAAGCCAAACAAATCCCAGATGTCGTGACAGGTACATTTCTAGTAAACATATTTCAGCTTCCGTTTTGTTTGACTCAGGTGCGACCTGGAGTTTTGTAGCTACCTAGTTTTGTAAGACAGCTAAGATGAAATGTTGTCGTGTGCCTGAAACTTTTATGGTAGAAACCGCTAACGAGACCTCAGTTAGAATTATGAGAATGGTTAAGAATTGTAAGATAGAATTGGAAAGGCACAAATTCCTTACTACCCTGTATGTTTTAACCTTAGGAGGATTCGATGTAGTATTGGGGATGGATTGGCTGTCTGAAATTGAAGCTCAGATAGTGTGCAGGAGTAAATTAATAAGATTGAAGTCTTCGGATGGTAGTTCAGTAATGGTTTATGGTGATAGAGAAAGTACAGGGCTTAACGTCATTTCGATGATAAAAGCCGAGGGTTTGTTAAGGCGAGGGTGCAGTGCCTACCTGGCGTATGTTGTCAAAGCTACGGCGGAGATGAAGGAAGTGAAAGACGTTCCTGTAGTGTGTGACTACCCAGAAGTATTTCCTGAGGACCTTCCGGGGTTACCACCGGAGTGAGAAGTGGAATTCCAGAGAGAATTGATACCAGGAGCACAGCCCGTCGGGAAAGCACCTTACCGTTTGGCGCCGTCGGAGATGAAGGAATTGATTTCCCAACTACAAGAACTCCTCGACAAGGGTTTCATAAGGCCGAGTGCTTCCCCGTGGGGCGCGCCGGTGTTATTCGTTAAGAAGAAGGATGGGAGTATGAGAATGTGCATTGACTACAGGGAGTTGAATAAGCTTACCATGAAGAATAGATATCCGTTGCCCCGGATTGATGATTTGTTTGATCATTTGCAAGGTGCTAGTTGGTTCTCGCGAATAGACCTCAGATCGGGTTACCATCAACTGAAGGTGAAAGAGACGGACATCCCTAAGACAGCATTTCGGACGCGGTACAGACACTACGAGTTCCTTGTGATGTCGTTTGGTCTAACCAACGCTCCCCGTGGCATTTATGGACATGATGAACAGGGTATGTCGGCCAATGTTAGACAAGACGGTTATCGTTTTCATTGACGATATATTAGTTTATTCAATGACCGAGTTTGCACATGCTGAGCACCTGAGGGAAGTACTGGAAGTTTTGAAGAAGGAGAAATTGTATGCAAAGTTCTCAAAGTGAGCATTTTGGTTGCGAGAGGTGAAGTTTCTAGGTCATATAATCAATTCAGAGGGGATTACTATGGACCCAGCCAAGATCGAAGCAATAAAGAATTGGAAGACCCAGCGAAACCCGACCGAGAAACGCAGTTTCCTAGGGTTAGCTGGCTATTATAGGAGATTCATTCCGGGCTTCTCTAAGATAGCCGCACCGTTGACAGGTATGACCCGAAGGACTGTGGTGTTCGAATGGCGCTGGTGGCAAAAAGAGGCGTTTGAAGAACTAAAGAAGAGGCTCACGCAAGCCCCAATCCTTGTTCTGCCCGATGGGGAAGAAGATTTGGTAGTTTGCACTGATGCTTCATATCAAGGGTTAGGTTACGTGTTAATGCAAAAAGGAAAGGTCATAGCTTACGCATCTAGGCAATTGAAAGTTCATGAATGTACGTACCCGACACATGACCTAGAGCTAGCCGCTGTAGTACATGCTCTTAAGATCTGGAGACACTACTTGTATGGTACCAAGTGTACTATATACATAGACCACAAGAGTTTGAAATACTTCTTTGAGCAGAAAGAGCTGAACATGAGGCAAAGAAGGTGGTTAGAACTGATAAAGGATTATGATTGTGATATCAAGTATTACCCGGGAAAGGCTAATGTGGTTGCTGACGCCTTGAGCCGGAAGAACACAGAAATTATCGCGACAAAAAAGTCTTGGTAGATGAAGGGTTAATGAAGAAAGAAAGGATTTTTGGGCAGCAGAACGAGTTGATAGATAACACTCATGGTGTAAAGACCAAGTTTGACCGAATGTGGATCCCACGACATGGGAAACTTAGGGGTCGAATCCTAGATTAGGCCCATAAGTCCCGTTACTCGATTCATCCAGGATCCACCAAGATGTATCTAGACTTGAAGAAGGACTACTGGTGGCCGGGTATGAAGAATGAAGTAGTAGATTATGTAGGTAAGTGTTTAACTTGCCTACAGGTTAAGGCCGAACACCAGAAACCATATGGAAATATGCAGCCGTTAGAGATACCAGAATGGAAGTGGGAACACATCACCATGGATTTCATAACTAAGCTACCGCGTACAGCTAGAAATCATGATAACATATAGGTGATTGTGGATCGTTTGACTAAGAGTGCTCCCTTTTTGCCTATACTAGAGGCTATCTCGTCAGAAACGTTGGCAAACGTGTTCGTCAAAGAAGTGGTTACAAAGCATGGGGTGCCGTTATCGATTGTGGAAGAAGTTCCACGAAGCCATGGGAACAAGACTAACATCAGCACGGCGTATCACCCTCAAACAGATGGGCAGTCTGAAAGGACTATCCAAACCCTTGAGGATATGCTACGTGCTTGTGTGTTAGACTCTGGAGGAAGCTGGGATGATCATCTGCACTTGGCAGAATTTTCTTACAACAATAGCTATCATTCAAGTATCGGTATGCCTCCTTTCGAGATGTTGTATGGTAGACGTTGTAAAACTCCTGTTTGTTGGGGGGAAATTGGCCAGAAGGAGATTGGTAGTCTGGAAGTTATGCACAAAACCTCCTCAAGATTCTATCAGATCAAGGAAAGAATGAAAGCTGCTCAAGGCCGTCAAAAGTCTTATGCGGATAAGCTGAGACGGCCCATTGAGTTTGATGTTGGAGACCACGTGATGCTTAAGGTCTCACCTAGGAAGGGGATTATTCATTTTAGAAAAAGGGGAAAGTTGAGTCAAAGGTACATAGGACCCTTCAAGATCGTGGCCCGAGTGGGTGAAGTGGCTTACAAGCTTGATCTACCCGATGAGCTGGAAGGAATCCACTCTACCTTTCATGTTTCTCCCTTGAGAAAATGTCTAGCTGATGACACATCCCATGTGCCACTACTGGACATTGAGGTGGACGAGCAATTGAATTACATCGAGCAGCCCATTGAAATAGTCGACAGCAAGGAGAAGCAGCTTCGTCGCAAGGTTATTCCTCTAGTGAAGGAGATATGGAAGCATCGTAAAGGATCAGATGCTACTTGGGAAGTTGAAGAAAAGATACGCAAGTTTTACCCGCATTTGTTTAGTAGTAATGGTTAGGTTTCGGGGACGAAACCTCTTTTAAAGAGGGTAGACTTGTAACGTCCAACTTTTTGTTAAATAATGAATGACGGAAAGTTTTGTTATTTAACTGTGTGTCGTTAAGTTAGTCTTGTGTTAAGTGTTTGGGAGTAGGATTTGGGAATGGGTGGTGGGACCCGTGAAACCCCCTCTATATAAGCCCAAACACTTCTTCTTTTCCTTTCTTTTTCTCATCCAAACACACATACTCAAGAAACACACACATACACTCTCTCTAGCACTTGGATTTAAAATCCAAGCCAAAGAAGGGTGGAATCTCGTGTTTAACATCGTCAAGCAACAAGAATCACGTCCAGATCCTCGAGTTGTCAAGATCTGAACTCGAACCCGCAAGTAAAAGGTGGGTTTTAGTTTAAAATGGTTAAGTTTTGTGATTAGAATCAGCATGCAAACAGTTATAATGATAGATCGGGTTGTGAAATGTAAGAAAAATATAAACTTGGTAAGTTATAACCTCTCGGGTGCACTTTGTGATAAAAAGGTGGTGTTTAGACTTTGAGAGATGGTTTCAGGATCAGGTGCATGGGGTCAGAATGTGTCAAAAGTTGGGAAAGAGTAAAAAATCAGGTCGTGAGGAAGCGCCACGAAGTAAAATGGCTTAAAAATGGTAAAAGCGAAGAAAGGCAGGCATTTCGCTTCGCTCAACCTTGAGAAGCGAAACAGGCATTTCGCTTTGCTTAGCCATGCGAAGCGAAACAGTTTCATGCGAAGCGAAACGCTTCCTTGCGAAGCGAAAAAGTTTCTTGCTAAGCGAAACGCTTCCATGCGAAGCGAAACAGTTTCATGCGAAGCGAAACGCTTCCATGCGAAGCGAAACAGTCCCATGCGAAGCCAAATTCTTCCAAGCGAAACAGCTCAACCCCCGCCAGGGGCGCTGCCCCCGGACCCCCGTTAGTGGAGGGTGTTGTTGACTTAGATATAAGAAGTAGTAGTAATGGATATTTAACACTCTTAATGCGTTATACAGTTAGCCGTGCACAGCTAAAGAAGGGCATTACTATTAACGGCTAGAGAAACCGACTTCAGGTGAGTTTCTGGCCTCTTTATCCGTTATGTTTTTGGGGCTGTGTGCATACTCCTTTGTGATAGTTGTTAATACAATTAACTTAGGTGGTAAGTGTATGATATGTGTATGTTATATGTATGACTAAGTATTGAATGTTATTACGGAATGTTTATACGAATGAATATGTATATATACGTATATACATGACCAGAAGATATGTAAAGTATGCATGAATGAAAATGAATGTATGATCGAGTGACATGACAGGTATGGTTATTGGTGATAGAAGGGACCAGACCCTAATAATATCTGAGACAGAAGGGACCAGACCCTGATAATATCTGAGACAGAAGGGACCAGACCCTGATAATATCTGAGACAGAAGGGACCAGACCCTAATAATATCTGTGATAGTAGAAATAGAATAACCTGTGGTAAATTACAAGGCCTTATGAAAGAAAGTATGTAAGCGCGAGTGCATGTATATAAAATTTGCATGAAAGAAGTAAGTGTAAATAAGGTATGAATACGTATCTTCGGGTGCGTATGAGTAAGGGTATGAATTTATTGTATGTTAAATGATTAACTAGAACTCACTCAGCGTAGCTGACTTTTAGTATGCATGCAGGCAAATAGATTGAGGCAGCTGGCTTGAGGAGGGACATATGGCATGGACGGAAGAGATTGGCATCCATGATAAAGTGTCAAAACTATTTTATGTTATGTTATGAAAAGACAATTTGTATGTTAAGACAAAAATAAATGTTTGTAATGTGATGTTTGAAGTTTTAAATTATTCCGTGAAAGTTTAAATTAACTCTGATTTTAGAACTGTGTTTGTGAGTAAATCCAACACCAAAGTAGGGTTGCCTGGAACGGGGCCTTACAGTTTATAACATTTTCATGTTATCTAAGGTTTCGGCATTTTCATGTCCTCACGTTTGAGACTTTCCCCAGATTTATCTAAGGTCTAGACATTTTGATGTCTCTCAAGTAAAGGCCTTGTCACCAGTAAAAAGGCTTTATCGCAAGTAAAAAGGCTTGATTGCCAGTAAATGGGCTTTATCGCCAGAGTTATCTAACTTTGTTTTGACTGATCGGAGATTGGCCAGGTCGCTAAGTGTAGAGATGTTAAATAAATTGTTTTTAACTTAGCAAAATTCCAAAAGCATGATGCATAAAAAGTTCAACAATTGGGGACATCATGTGTAAGATTGTTAACTTAATATCATCTATAAAGGGTACAATTTTATACCTAACTTTCCCTTGGCATTTTATTTATAATATGGTCTTTCGGCTTAATTGTGTCAAGTCTCACTTATAGAAGTTTTAAACATATGTCTTCTGCATATGTTATATTTAATATATTTTGTTACATATAATCACTTTTAAGGATATATTTTCCATATACAATGTCCTAAGATATTGTACTTTTAAATATGATAAGTCTGAAAACGTATTTTCTGGATATATTATCCTTAAGATATATCATTCTGAAAATAGATGAGTTTAAAACCATTTTGGACTTGTTGCTATTAAAACAAATCAAGATAATTTTTCTAAAAAATCAAGCAAATAGCACATAATGTAAAAGTCAAAAGATTATATCATTACTAACAGAAATTACAGGAAATTAAGAACAACGCCCAGGCTTCGTTCTCAACACAACAGGAAGACTCTTCCACCCAGGCATTGTCAGATGGTTAAAGTTCAGGATAATATGGACTTCGTCTTGAAACTCAAGATCCCTCCACCCGTATTTCCTTATTAACCTAAGCATAATTGTTAGAAAGTAAAAACTAAATTGTTCGCCAAACTACCATCAACAACCACCATAAACACAAACAAACAAGCCATAAAAATTGGACTCATGCCTTGTCTTTATCACCATCATCGCCCAGTTGATCCTCACCGGTCACCACCTTCACCGCTTCGCCAGCCACCGTCTTCACCGCCTCATCAGCCACCTTATACGCCGTGCTCGGACCCGGTACTTCCACATTCTCCCCGCTCAGCTCTGCCACGATCTTCTCCCAAGATGCCGCATCCCAAAAGGGAGTCTCCAACCCAGCAGCCTAGCCTAGACTTGATAACGGAAAACTTGAGTTTTTTACTCATGGTGATTGAAGAAGAAGAGCAAAGAGAGAATAGATTACCTGGATAATGATCGGATGAAGGATTGAGTTATTTATCCGAGTAAATATAAGGATAATCTAGGGTTTGGCAGGTTTCACAGATGTACGACACATGGGACTGATCTATCCCACATGCAGAGTTCAAATTTCAAAAATTTAACAGCTGTAAAGCATTTTCACAGCCGTCAAATTTTGGGACAATTGTTAGGGCTATGCTTTTCAGTATCCTTAGCAAGCAATATGTTCAGGATAATTCCAGGATATGTTATCCTCCAGGGTAACAGGTATCCTAGATGTATTGTATAATTAACGGATTGTTCGCTGTTCTTCCTTGTTTACCAGGTCAAGGGACGTTACCACGATTTCCTAAAGTGTCGGACTTGCAGCTGGATTACTTCAAATAGAACGTGTTCAAAATGGAAATGTGGAAATCAAACGGCTAATAGGAAAGAGTCTATTATCTCCGGAATTATAGGGACGGCTAATAGGAAAGAGTGTATTATCTCCGGAATTATAGGGACGGCTAGTAGGAAAGAGTCTATTATCTCCGGAATTATAGGGATTATTGTTAGCTAACTATTTGTATAAATAGAGCTCATGTGGATCATAACACACACACTTCTAGCACTTGAGACTTAGTAGTACTCATTCATTGTAATCACGATCCAGTTTGAGCTCGACCACTTGTAACCACTTTTTGTTATTAATAAACTGGTGGTGAAAGTTTTCTCCGCCCGGGGTTTTTTTCTTGTTATCCTCAGGATAACGGGTTTTTTCCTCCAACAAATCTCCGTGCTCTAGCATTTTTGCGTTCATTTCAAGAAAGCACCAAGTCCCATTTACTAATTTGGTTACAAAATCACCTTTTTAATTTTTGACAAAAACAATAACTATTTTACTAAAATTGAATCAATATTATCGAACTAGATTACTTGGATGCCAAATAAGAGAGATTTCAACAGAGTTCAAATTTATTCTTCACAAAATTACAGGGTGTCTGAAAACATTTTATTGTTAAATGATGGGTTGATTTTATCTTAACGGAATGCCAGGGATAAGTGTTAGACCCTATTTTGTATATCTAAGTCTTTTGTATTGTTTACGTATGTATGTTATCGTCTTTGCATTAACTTATGTATTTTGGCCTATAGCCTCTTGTATTGCAAGCCCATTTGGGGCAATGTGAATAATATATTTGCATGAGACTTGCACTATAAACAGTGCAAGTTCCTCATGCACAACCTAACCTTTTGCAAAACTATCAACCTTATCCTTCTACTACTCCCACTTTCTCTCTACTACTTTCCTTCTAACTGAACATAAGCAAGCCAAACAAGATCCAAGATCTCGGTTCTTCTATTATGATTTCCTTCTGCTGGCATTCAAACGAACCGCACTAGCCAATCTTGTTACTGATGCCCTTGATGTTGGGACTCGCAGTCGGCTGGGTGGTTACGAAGTTCGTTATGGTGGTACAAGTACGAGTGGAACTGGTGCTGGATTCACCGTTACTGGTGGTGACTCTGCTAGAGTTGGTTCGATTGTGAGTTCTAGTGCCGTTCCTATAGTTCCTCCACCTGTTGAAGGAACTACTGCTGGGAACGAGAAGGAAGAGGAAGAAACTAATGATGATGATGATCATGATGAATCAGATGACGACAAGGATGGTGAAACTGATTCATCATCATCATCAATTTCTTCCTCTTCCTCCTTGTTCCCAACAGCAGTTCCTTCATGACGAGGATGATGAAACTGATGAGGATGATGATGATCCTCATGACAGTTTGGATGATGATGGTAATAATGGTGGTGATGGAGGCAGCAACGGTGGCACTGGAGCTAGTAGTGGAACTGGATCACATTCAGCTACACATGATAACACACCCAAAAACTAGCAACCATCGACCGAGGCCGCAAAGAAAATAAGGGATGCGGATGGTGCAATAGAAGAGGGATAACTTTCTATTTTTAATGTTGCTCCATGTGTACCTGTCCTCGAGGAAAGAAGACGATGATGACGGAATAAAATACTCCCTGAACCCAGACACACCAGTTCTTGTGGTTGAAGAAACGTTTCAAGAGCCAGTTACCATGGTGGCTCTTGAGGCAACTGGTGCCTCGGCTTCTCGTGCAACCAAAAGGAAGAAGAAGTGGTGTATCATTGGCCGATTTGCCAGTCTAAGAGGCCGAAACTACCACTATCATGACGATTCTCCTATCCTGTACTACAAGTGGCACAAGGATAGTGGGAAATGAGCAATTAGGCATGCCAATGGAGATCTCACTTACTTGAGCTATCATGATATGCATACTCTGTCAATTCTTGGCATGAATTACTTCCTAAGAGCTGTGGGAAAAGGTTCTTATGAGGAGAACCTATATGGATGGTTTAAATGCTTCATCAGCAAGGAATGAAAGGACGATTACCCCAATTTACTCTCAGCAAGGGTAGATCGTACCTTCATCCCACCGAATTGGACCGTAGCATCGGAAAGAGGAGAAAAGCATGGTGACACAGGATGTCTGAAGACCATGGTGAGCCAATTTACCATGGAGAACCGTTCACCCCAAGATGTTGTGTGAATTTGTTGCTTGGGAGTTCGACAATAGCATTGGGGATATAGTGATCCACTGTGAGACCATGCACCCGATACATTTCTTTGACGACATGAACTGGCTTGTGTTGACAAGGACGATCTGTTGAATCTCTATAAGTCACCTTCGTCTATAGTGGAGGATGTTTGAAGGGACAATGCCGGCCGAATAGTTGAAACACTCAACAAGTTTATACACTATCTTGTTGACAATCAACTGTTTGACTATTCCTCTACCTTCGAATACAAGACCGACTGAAGGCATAGGCTGCCGAAGCAAATACTAAAGACTAAAGGGAGAATGTTGGGCCATTTTGGTATATTAGTCTTTTGTATTTACTTAGACTGTTAATGTTGTATTTAGGTAGCTTGTCGGTTTTGTATATTTGTATGTTTAGGCTCGAGGCCTTTGTTTGTTTGAGCCCAATGAGCCGGAAATAATATGAATGGTAGCATGTAAGTCTTCCACTATAAATAGTGAAGACTTAACATGCAAAACAATCTTTTGCCAAAAACAACATCTTATCCTAAACAGCCTCCTGCTCTTTCACTCGACACTCACTTTCTCCTACCTTCTTGAAAAAGAACCAAACACTCCAAGATCCGATATCCAGGTTAACCACTAGTGATTCCGCTAGATAGTGGTCCAAATTGACTCGAGAACTTAGTTGTTAGATCCATCACAGGACCTACACTCATAATCACCAATGTAAACAAACATCATTGTTAAATGCAAGCATTCATGATTAATTATGAATTGTTTATAAGTATAACCTCTATACATGTTTCGGATGGACCTACTGATAAGAATACATAAAAATAAATATCAAAGTCCCTTTATTGTGCAACCAAAACACAAAAGACTATTTTATTCACAGCTCTACGTATTCTCTCTCAATTGTGAAATTAAAATACAAATGAGTAGCGATTAACAACTTGGGTGTAAAACCATTGGAGTCTATCCACAACTCTTTCAGCTAACACTCAGAGCCATATATACGGAAACCTTTCAATTGGTGAATGCTCTGCGGAAGCCGTTATGCCCGTACCTTCTATCCATAACTCTTTCAAACATTCTAAACTCCCAAATTCCTCTGGCAGTTTCTTAAAATTTAAACAGTAGAAGATCTTTAAACCTTTTAAACATTTCATCTTGCATATGTTGTTCGGTATATCTCGTAAGGAATGGAAACACCATAAATCTAAGACCTCTAAACGCTCTAATCTGCATATATTCTTAGGCAACTGCTCAAGAGCCAAACAAGAATAAGGTTTAAGTGATTTTAGATGTTTCAACATACAAATGCTATCCTGAAGATGCTGAAACTGTTGCTTGCTCTTCTTTAGACTTGCTAACGGCCACTCATCGTTAGGAATATTTCCTTCAAGTGTAAGCTCTCTTAAATGATGTAAACCACAAATAATTGTTGAAAAATACTCACGGTTTTTGCAAGCGCATAGACCAAAAGGAAAATGTTTTTCTAGATTTCCACTCCAAGAGCATCTCAGTTCATTATATATACATGTAAACCCAAATTTTGGCAAATTATTTTTAGGATGCAGTAGGCATTTGTGTACGCAAAGTACAGTTATTTTTATTGAATCAAGATCAGCTGATTCATGCTGTTTTTCAACTTTAAAATCTAGAAAATTTGAGGATTTGCTGAAGCAAAAGTGGACAAGCTTTTTTAGACATCCTACCGGAGCATAAATTTTTTGAAGACAATAGCATCTTTGAAGATAAAACTCCTCAAGATGTGGAGTAAGCCCAAGGTTAAGGTGACTCACCCTAGAATTACTAAGGTTGAGAACTTTGAGGTTTACACATCCAGTAGACATGTGGAGTTTTACAATGTCACTATAGCTTTCAAGATTTAACACTTCGAGTTATGGAGTCGTGCTAAGGTCATAGGTTCTCGGCTTTGAATAGCTGAGGAATATAAGCTTATTAAAAACCTGTCATTAGGAACAAAAATAGATGAATATAAGTGTTAGGTCCCTTTTCGTTATATAAGTTTTTTGTATTGAGCTTTTGTATGTTTTGGGCTTTATTGTTGTATGTGTATGTTTTAAGACTAGGGGAAATGGCCCAAGGAAAATAATGTAATCAAACCCATTGGGCATTTGATAATGATAGATTTCGCATGCATGCTCCTCTATAAATAGGGAGCATGCCATGAGAAAGTAACCTTTTGCAAAAACTTCTAACAATCTCTCACTAGTTCTCTTGTCTCTCTCACTTCTCTCTCTCTCTACAAACACGAAATAAACTTCTCAAGATCTGAGACCACTTAGGTGACTTAATGTGATTTTCGCTAGCACTAAGTTTAGATGATCCAAAGATTGTTATAGATCCACCCGCGTCGGGACCTACAATTGGTATCAGAGCTTTGGCTCACTAGTTGAGGGTTTTTGGATCACAACCTTGGGTTTTAATCTTGAGGAAAAGAAAGATAAGCTTCTTGAAAAGAAAAACCACAAAAACAAGAAAAATAACAATAATACAAAAAGAATCGGTCTCATGATGATAATCATGTTCTAAAGTGTGTTCTTGGTGAAAATAACAAGTGTACTGGCCTTAGATCCAAAAGTTGTGGGTTTAAAAGTGTTAAAATCAAGGTTGCGGGTTTTAAATTTGTTAAAAATTGACAAGTTAAAATTTCGCTTCGCATGGCTTGAAAATCAGTGTACCAACTTTTGACCAGAACTGACAAAGTTAGGTGGAACTAATCCCTAGAAAGATTGTTTCTAGAAAAACTGAACTTTTTCGCATCAGAGATTTTTTCGCTTCGCATGATATTACGCTTCGCGTGGTGATTTCTCTTCGCATAGGCTTTTCGCTTCGCTTGACTGTTTCGCTTCGCAAAAGAATTTCGCTTCGCATTACTATTCCCGTTTCGCTTCTCACATAAACTTTTTTGCTTCGCTTGGGTTAAGTATTTTCGCTTCACTTGAAACAACTTTTTCCCATCACATAAGCCTGTTTCGCGCGAAATTTTTGTCTGAGTTAGATTTCAAAACTGTTTAAGGATTTTTAAGTGTTTGAGACTGTTGCAACAATCGCTAGTACTGATTCAGAACTGTTGAAAGGATATTTGTTGCTTGAGAACCAAGTGGCAACACCTACTAAACCTCCAAAGTATATGACTCTAGATGATAACTTTGTTGATTTCAAATGGAGGTTTATGAACTTTATCTCGTTGACTAACTCTCAGTTGATGAGATGTTATGAAGTAGGTCCTCATGTTACCATGACAGTCACTGCAAATGGGGAACGAGCAAAGCCCATTGAAGATTATGATCAAAATGACAGAACATTAATTGAGCAAGGATAAAAAAGCTTATCTCACTTTAACCGTTTGTCTCTCGAATGAAATCACTGAGACTCTAAGAGAAAATAGAAGTGCAAAAGGTCTGTAGGAATCACTTGTATAGAAGGTTAAGGGCAATGTTGAAATCAGGGAAAACAAGGCCTTATTGAAAGAAGAGTTCAATATGTTCAACCACCATCAAGGTGAAGCTGTGTTAGACTTGGTTAAGAGGTTTGAAAAGATGATGGTCAGAATGAGAGCTGCCAGTGTAAACATCACCACCTCTGAAGTCAACCACAAGTTAATGAACTCTTTGCCGTATAGTTGGAGTACTAACACAATCACGATCAAGAGAACTACAAATTTAAATGCCATGACAAACACTGATTTGATTTCAACTATCGAGTCATTTGAAATGGATAAGCAAATGAGAATGAATAATCATCTGAAAGTTCTCTTAATCAAGCTGTAATGAGTACTGCATCAACTATACCAATGGCCTTTATAAGCAAAACCCAGCAAAATGTGTACCCTGTGACCACTCCAAAGTACTCCTCAAGTGTGCCACCTCAGACTACAGCATTCATTTCAATGGGAAGTCAATCCGGGTCGTCTAACTCTAGCTCGTTTCAGAAAGCAGTTGATAGTGCAGTTGAACAAGCTTTGAAAGCTCAAGGAATTTCATCTTCATCAAGGAATCAACCAAGCAAAAGCTCAAGCTACTATGAAGCCTTCCAATGCTCCAATGCTGAACGACACAAATATAATTCTGGTTCATGCATTTCTGTCAAGTTACGAAGAATTAATGCAAGGAAAGTTGTTATCGCCTCAATTTGAAGCTGGAGATTTAAAAGACATTAACCAAAAAGATCTCGAGAAAATGGATATCAAGTACCAGACGGCTATAGTAGTTCACAAAGCCACCAACTTCATGAAGACATATGGGAAAGATTCTGATCGTAAGAGAATTGGTTTTGACAAAGACAAACTTCGGTGCTACAACTGTGGTGAGATGGGTCACTTTGCAAGGGAGTGCACAAATCATCCCAAACCAATAAGCGACATTCGTGTGACTGAGGTGACCGATGAAGAAAACAGCAAGGCAGCTGGAAAGAAGCACGAAGTGCACAAGCCAAGCAGCTCAACTCCAAGAATTGGAGGTCATCCACACAAGAGCAATCAAGGATCAAACTCAAGGGCTCTTGTCTCTCAAAAGGAGGTCCAAATTGTGGATTGGGATGATCAATTTCAGGAGCTGAGTAATCCACTCAACATGGCAGAAATGGTTTTCACTTCCAACAATGAAACCTCTTCGTCTTCAGCTGCGAATTCTGATGCATCACCACTCGATGAGGGAAATCACAATCTCTGTTCTGAAGCATTAATTAATAAGGTTACATACTATAGATATCATCAGAACGAAGTTCTGAAAGAAAATGCAAAACTTCGAGAATTAAATACTGAGTATGTAAAGGCTGACAAGATTTATGTTGAAAAGATTAAAACTCATCATGATGATGTGGCAAATCTTAGAGTTAAAATTTTTCAAAAAGATCAAGAAGTAATTTATAATAAAAACATTGTTACTGAATTAAAAGAAGAAATTGATAATTTGAAACTTGTTGCTTCTGATAAAAGAAAAAAAGAAAAGATAGTCAAAAGATTTGAAACATCATCTGATCAATTAGATGATCTTATTAGTGCCCAGAGAAGTACTAAAGATAAAGCAGGGGTGGGGTACGATTATACTAGTGTACCTCCACCATTGAATGACAACTACACCTGTCTGCCCCACTTTAGCTATAATACTTCAACTGATAAAGAAATATGTACGCCCGTTAATTCCGATTTCAAGAATTAAAGATTTCAGAGTATGTATAATTCTCGGGATTTATCCGATGTTCCTCAGAAGCCTTTACGTCATCTCGGTACGTCTAATCGCTTAACATTTCTTCCAAGTTGCATTATTATTAAATTTCGGGGGCTAGAATGAAAATGTTTTATGTTATAACATTAAACAAAAAAAACCCTAAACCTATGCAGCAGGTCCGATCGGCCGCAAGTAGCTCCCCCTCCCTTCTTTGCTTCGACTTTTTGAACGATTCCAAGCTCCTAGAAGTAGTTCAAGGTATGTACTACAATCCCCAACACTCTTTTTTCTCACCCCTAATCGTTTTGATGCTTAATTTTGCCGATACTTCTCGTTTGACAAATTTTCGGCCAAGGTGTAATTGACCCACTTCCCGTGTATAAAAATTATAGTTTCCGGTGTAGAAAGATTTCCAGGTATGACATTTACATCATATTTAAATTTCGTAGCCATTGGAGGTGTTTAGGTCGGTCAATCGATTTTAGTTCGAAAACTACGGTTTATCGGGTGTAGAATTGCAAATTGTTGAGTTTGATGCGTTAATCGGTTGGATGACCAACCGAATCAGTTTGTACAGCCCGATGGGAGTCTAAGGGCTATGGGAAAATTATTTTTTTAATGCTCGGGGCTGTTTTGGTTGGTGCTTGGACAATCGAGTCGGCTGTGCACGAATTTTAGTTTAAATGTTAAATTGAGAGTTGTAAAAAGGAACCGTCAACCCTATCAACTCGGGTGACATAATTATGATGAATGAAAGGATTAAAACGGTAATTTGTCCCATTTGGGGCTGTTTCGTTTAAGAATTTGTTCTATGGTTCATTACGCACGTATTCGACTCGATTTGCCAAGTTGTTGGGCCTTGGCCAAGTGTTGGGCCTTGGGCCAAGTTGTTGGGCCTTGGGCAAAGTGTTGGGCCTTGGGCCAAGTTGTTAGGCCTTGGGCCAAGTGTTCGGCCTTGGGCTAACTTGTTGGGCCTTGGGCCAAAGTGTTGGGCTTGAACGGCCCATTAGGCAAGAGTGTTCTTACGGTCTAGTTTAGTAACGTGTTGTGTATAATTTACAGGCCCTTGCTTGTGATTGTGCACTTAGGGACTTCCTAGGTCGTTGCAGGTGTTCGATTGATTTCAGGTGAGTTCATGATGCCCTTTTTACTCTTTTTACTTTTGGGCTAGCATGCACACCTAAGTGTTTTCTTACATTATGAAATTTTTTAAACGAATTTATATAGGCTTGCTAGCATATGGTAGGCCTTGGGATGTTAAATATATATATATATGTATATACATTATTGCTTGGCCTATATTTGGCGATGTTGAAGTCGTTTCGACTACTGATGTTGTGTATGCCTACTTTGTGTTTGCATGCACTGATGTTACGTGTTTGGGTTGTACGTTTGCTCGACCCTGATGTAATACGTGGATGTTATATATATATATATACTGTTATATATATATAAAGATGTAATTGAAAGGATGTTTATATATACATTTTGTATATGTATGTATGAGGATGTTTAGTTTTCGGTAATGATGATTTGATGGATGCACCCTTTTACTTTTTAAAACTTTTGGTATGACTATCATAACTATTACTACTGATATTATTTACTTAAAACTTGAACTCACTCAGCTCAAGCTGACTTTGTGTGCATGTTAGTGTGAGTTTCAGGTTAGGAAGAGGATGCCTTATCGCTTAGACGTGCACGAAGCTACTTGGACGGTGAGGGGCATACAGGAATTGAAGTTTTACTATCAAACATTTATTTTTAAATCTTTTTATTTAAATATATAACTATGTTGATTTTGGGCAAAATTCCCGGGTTTTGGGAACTTATTTTATTATTTATGTTTTCCGCTGAATTATACTCTGAATTGCTTATTTTAATGAAATGAATCATTTTTAAGTTTAAATATTTTTACAAGTGTTTTCGATGATTACCAACTGTGGGGTTCCCGGGGTTTGGGGCCTTACAAGTTGGTATCAGAGCCTTGGTTCGAGGGATCCGAGCATCCCCGAATGCTTGGACTCGAACTGTAAGAAAAGAGACCAGTATGCCCACCGTGGGTAGCTGCACGCCAAAAGGTAACTTTTAATTAATTAGTCATTCCTTGAAATTTAAAAGTTCCCGGTAAGTGATTAACTGTTTAAGTGTTAGATGGAAGGCTCACGAGGTTAGGGGCAAGGGGTGGTTAGGACGGGCGGGTAAAGTAAACAACTAATTACACTTGATCAACGTCATTAGCAATTTACCCTTACCTTACATGTTCTAATTACCACTTGTACTTGACCATGTTAAAATTATGTCTTTGTAGGGATAAGTCACGGTTAATACTCGAGCAACTAAGAGAGGTGGCTCTAGTGTTCGTGGTCGTGGTCGTGGTCGTAAGCCACGTGCCGAAGCCGAGAGTGAGATTCCTACTTCCCAGCAGGACACCCCGATTCATGAGGAGGAGGATAACCCCGCCTTAGATCTTGCTATGCGTGCGGCTATCGCAAATGAGGTTTACCAGGTGCTCCATAGCGCCATTCCTAAGATCTTTTCGGAGGCCGTCAGGGCCATGGAGGAGTCACTGGTTGGTAAGGGTTCGGATAGGGGAAGGAAGAGTACGAAGGTACAGATCGAAGAGGAAGAGGAAGTGTATGCGCCGAGTGGGGATGAAGATAAGGTGCGGACAGTTAGTGTATCGACCCGGGGTTGCTCGTATGGTGACTTTAAGAAGTGCGACCCCCTTCCTTCGATGGTACTAAAGACGCTTTGGCGGGGCATCAGTGGGTGAAAGAGATGGAGGCCGTCCTAAGAGTTAGTAAGTGCAAGGGGGATCACATGGTCACTTATGCTACCGCCTCGTTTCTTTCCGAGGCATTATGTTGGTGGGATAACTTGGCGCAAGCTATGGGTGATCGTTCGATTAGGAGGATGACGTGGGATGAGTTGAAGAAATTGGTTCTCGATCAGTTTTGTCCTCCGCATGAATTGGATAAGCTATAACAGGAATTCTTGACCTTGGAGGCTGGTACTATGTCACATCGGGAGTATACTACCAAGTTTAACAAGATGGCTCGTTTATGTCCCGATTTGGTTACTCCCGAAGCCAAGAGGATTAAGAAGTATGTGAAGGGGCTTCCAGTGGATCTTCGTAGGGGTGTGTTGACTACCGACATGAACTCTTTTCACTCGGTGGTCACTCTAGCAAGTACACTGTATGATCAGAGGGAGAAGTTACCACCGCCCGAGAATAGGAAGGCATGGAACTCAAATTCGTACGATAAGTGGCCCGGGGGAAGCAATTTTAATCCGTCTGAGAAAAGGGTAAAGACTGAGACGTCGGAGTTTAAAAGGGGTGCGGCGTTCGGTAATTGCAAGAAGTGCGGGAAGCCGCACAAGGGGAATTGTATGATTGGGTCTGGCACTTGTTTTCGTTGTGATAAGGTAGGACACCCCCATTTCGAGTGTCCGACATTGACCTGTTTCCGTTGTAAAGGTTCGGGTCACTTGGCATCAAACTGTCCTTCCAGTAAGGCGGGGGGGTCCGGGCAGGGGACTTCCTCGAGGGGGAAGATGGATGAGAAGCCAAAGGCCAGGGCGAGGGCCTTCAACATCTCCAAGAAAGAAGTGAAAGAGGATGCGGATGTCGTCTCAGGTACTTTTTCCTTATTTATCTTTCATTCCACCGTTATAATTTCTTGTTCCTTTGAAATTTTATGTGTTGACCGTCTAGCTAAGCAGCAGTATAATATCGTCCCAGGTACTTTCCTACTTGATGAGTTACAGGCTTCAGTTATATTTGATCCAGGCGCCAGTTGGAGTTTTGTGTCTACCGCGTTCTGTTCCTTGTTGAACAAATCACCCGAGCGCGTATTTGATGGGTTTGAGGTTGAGGTCGCCGTAGGAAAATCCGTGTCCGTGTCTAGGGCTATTCAGGATTGTTCCATCGAGTTGTCTAGTTATAGATTTCCGGTGCAATTGTATTTGATGCTGCTTGGTTGTTTCAATGTGGCGCTCGGGATGGATTGGCTCGCGAATGTTGATGCTCAGATCATTTGTGGTCAAAACTCGTTCGTCTAAGGGCCCCGGATGGGACTCGAATTACGGTCTTCGGTGATCGGAATATTGCGATGCCACATATTATATCCATGCTTAAGGCGGGAAAGTTGATGCAGCGGGGGTGCGGGGCGTATCTGGCGTATGCTATGAATGTGAATACCAAGGTGGCTACCGTCGGTGACGTTCCTATTGTTCGGGATTTCCTGGATGTATTTCCAGATGATTTGTCAGATGTGCCGCCGGATCGCGAGGTCGAGTACCAGATAGACCTTGTACCGGGCTCCAAGCCCGTTGCCCGAGCTCCCTACAGCCTAACGTCGAATGAAATGAAGGAACTTATGGCTCAGTTGGAAGACTTGCTCGATAAGGGCTTTATTCGACCGAGCATCTCGCCTTGGGGTATCGCGGTCTTGTTCGTTAAGAAGAAGAACGGTAGCATACGAATGTGCATTGACTACCGTGAGTTGAATAAGCTCACTGTTAAAAATCGGTACCCGCTCCCGAGGATCGACGACTTATTTGATCAACTCCAAGGGGCTAATTGGTTCTCGAAGATCGACCTTAGGTCCGGGTATCATCAGCTGAGGATTCGGGAGGAAGATATTCCTAAGACTGCCTTCTGCACTCGTTATGGACATTACGAATTTCTGGTGATGTCTTTCGATTTGACCAACGCACCGGCTGCGTTCATGGATCTTATGAACCAGGTGTGTAGACCGATGCTCGATCGTTCGGTTATTGTGTTCATCGACGACATTCTTGTGTACTCTAAAAGTGAATCCGATCACGCTGGTCATCTCAGGGAAGTGTTGGAGGCTCTGCGGAAGAACAAATTGTATGCGAAATTTTCTAAGTGTTCCTTTTGGTTTCGTGAGGTTCAATTCTTGGGCCATGTTATTAACCCGAGTGGTATTCTGGTTGACCCTGCAAAGGTGGAAGCCGTGAATGAATGGGAGTCTCCTAAGTCTCCAACTGAAATCCGTAGTTTTCTGGGTTTGGTGGGGTATTACCACCGCTTTATTCCAGATTTTTCGAAAATTGCTTCTTCTCTGACCAAACTGACTAAGAAGAGTGTTAAGTTCATTTGGGGTACGGAACAGGAGGAGGCTTTTCTCGAGTTGAAGAACAGATTAACGCATGCCCCGATCTTAGCTTTATCCGATGGCACCGATGATTTGGTGGTGTATTCTGATGCCTCTTATCAGGGGCTTGGGTGTATTTTGATGCAGCAAGGTCGAGTCATCGCTTATGCCTCACGGCAGTTGAAGCCTCATGAGGCGAATTATCCTACCCACGATTTGGAGCTGGCGGTAGTGGTGTTTGCGCTTAAGTTGTGGAGACATTATTTGTACGGTGTTCCTTGCGTTATTTATACCAACCATAAGAGTTTAAAATACTTCTTTGAACAAAAGGAACTGAATATGCGCCAACGACGATGGTTGGAGTTGATTAAGGATTACGATTTGGATATTATGTACCACCCCGGTAAGGCTAACGTGGTGGCCGACGCGTTGAGCCGGAAGGAGAGACCGAAGCCGATTCGTGTGAAATCCAACCAGCTTATTCTCAAACCCGACATTTTGAAACAAATAGCCAACGTCCAGAATGAAGCGTTGCAGGTGGAAAGGATTATGTCAGAACGTGTTTGAGGTCAGGAGAAATTGTTGGAAGACTTCGATGACGGGGTGAGGGGATGGTCGTTTATGTGTACCAAGGTATGGGGGATTCAGAGATAAAATTTTGGATGAGGCACACAAGTTGCGCTATTCTATTCACCCGGGCACGACCAAGATGTACCAAGACTTGAAGAAAAATTATTGGTGGCCTGCAATGAAGTTTGAGGTGGCTCAGTACGTGAGTAAGTGTTTGACGTGTCTACAAGTTAGCCATTTGGGAAACCTCAGCCGTTGGAAATACCTGAGTGGAAATGGGAGCATCTTACTATGGATTTCATGACTAAACTGCCTCGTACTCCTAGGGGTAATTATGACACCATTTGGGTAATCGTGGATAGATTGACCAAGAGCGCCCATTTCTTGCAGATTCGAGAGACTTTTAATTCTGAGCAGCTGGCCGATGTGTTTATTCATGAGATCGTCTCTAGGCACGGGGTGCTGGTATCTATTGTTTCGGATAGGGATACGCGTTTCACCTCCAGGTTTTGGAAAAGGTTTCACGAGGAGATGGGCACCAAACTCCTCATCAGTACTGCTTATCACCAGCAGACGGATGGTCAGTCCGAGAGGACCATTCAGACTCTCGAGGATATGTTGCGGGCTTGTGTTATCGACTTTGGTGGTAGTTGGGACCGTCACTTACCGTTGGTGGAGTTTTCGTATAATAACAGTTATCACGCCACGATTAGGATGCCACCGTTTGAGATGTTGTATGGTAGGAGGTGTAGGACTCCAGTCTGTTGGGGTTCCATTGGTCAAAAGTAGTTGGGTAGTTTGGAGGTGGTCGAGGCTACGACTGAGAAACTCGACAAGATTAAAGCATTTATCTAGGCCGCGAAGGATCGTCAGAAGTCTTATGCAGATAAAAGGCGAAGGCCTATTGTGTTTGAGGCTGGGATCGGGTTATGTTAAAATTTTCTCCCTGGAAGGGCATTATTCGTTTTCGTAAGCGGGGGAAGCTCAGTCCGAGGTTTATTGGCCCGTTCTGTATATTGGCCCGAGTCAGTGAGGTAGCATATAGGCTGGAATTGCCCGAGGAGCTCACGGGGATTCATCCTACTTTTCACGTGTCCTATATGATGAAATGCCTAGCGGATGAAGAGGCCCATGTGCCTCTCGATGATATTGAACTCGATAGTAAGCTGAACTACGTTGAACAACCGATTGCTATTCTTGACCGTCAGGAGAGGCGTTTGAGGAATAAGGTGGTCAAACAGGTGAAGGTGCAGTGGAAACACCGTAGGGGTTCCGAGGCCACTTGGGAGTCCGAAGACGAGATGATGAAGCACTATCAGCAGTTGTTCCTGTCGCAACGGGATTCGGGGACGAATCCCATTGTAAGGGGGGTGAACTTGTAACGCCCGTTAATTCCGGTTTCAAGAATTAAAGATTGCAGAGTATGTATAATTCTCGGGATTTATCCGACGTTTCTCAAAAGCCTTTACGTCATCCCGGTACGTCTAATCGCTTAACATTTCCGGGGGCTAGAATGAAAATGTTTTATGTTATAACATTAAACAAAAAAAAAAAAAAACTCTAAACCTATGCAGCAGGTCCGATCGGCCGCAAGTAGCTCCCCCCTACCTTCTTTTCTTCGACTTTTTGATCGATTCCAAGCTCCTAGAAGTAGTTCAAGGTATTTACTACAATCCCCAATACTCTTTTTGCTCACCCCTAATCGTTTTGATTCTTAATTTTGCCGATACTTCTCGTTGGACAGATTTTCGGCCAAGGTGTAATTGACCCACTTCCCATGGATAAAAATTAGAGTTTCCGGTGTAGAAAGATTCCCAGTTATGGCATTTACATCATATTTAAATTTCATAGCCATTGGAGGTATCTAGGTCGGTCAATCGATTTTAGTTCGAAAACTAGGGTTTATCGGGTGTAGAATTGCAAATTGTTAAGTTTGATGTGATAATCGGTTGGATGACCAACTGAATCAGTTTGTACGGCACGAGGGAAGTCTAAGGGCTGTGGGAAAATTATTTTTTTGATGCTCGGGTCTGTTTTGGTTGGTGCTTGGTCAATCGAGTCGGCGGTGCGCGAATTTTAGTTTAAATGTTAAATTGAGAGTTGTAAAAAGGAACCGTCAACCCTATCAACTCGGGTGACATAATTATGATGAATGAAAGGATTAAAATTGGAATTTGGTCCATTTGGGGCTGTTTCATTTAACAATTTGTTCTATGGTTCATTACGCACGTATTCGACTCGATTTGCCAAGTTATTGGGCCTTGGGCCAAGTTGTTGGGCCTTTGGCCAAGTGTTGGGCCTTGAGCTAAGTGGTGGGGCCTTGGGCCAAGTTGTCGGGCCTTGGGCCAAGTGTTGGGCCTTGGACCAAGTTGTTGGGCCTTGGGCCAAAGTGTTGGGCTTGAACGGCCCATTAGGCAAGAGTGTTCTTACGGTCTAGTTTAGTAACGTGTTGTGTATAATTTACAGGCCCTTGCTTGTGATTGTGCACTTAGGAACTTCCTAGGTCGTTGCAGGTGTTCGATTGATTTCAGGTGAGTTCATGATGCCCTTTTTACTTTTTTTACTTTTGGGATAGCATGCACACCTAAGTCTTTTCTTACATGATGAAATTTTTTAATTGAATTTATATAGGCTTGCTAGCATATGGTAGGCCTTGGGATGTTAAATATATATATATGTATATACATTATTGCTTGGCCTATATTTGGCGATGTTGAAGTCGTTTCGACTACTGATGTTTTGTATGCCTACTTTGTGTTTGCATGCACTGATGTTACGTGTTTGGGTTGTACGTTTGCTCGACCCTGATGTTATACGTGGATGTTATATATATATACTGTTATATATTTAGAGATGTAATTGAATGGATGTTTACATATACATTTTGTATATGTATGTATGAGGATGTTTAGTTTTCGGTAATGATGATTTGATGGATGCACCCTTTTACTTTTTAAAACTTTTGGTATGACTATCATAACTATTACTACTGATATTATTTATTTAAAACTTGAACTCACTCAGCTCAAGCTGACTTTGTGTGCATGTTAGTGTGAGTTTCAGGTTAGGAAGAGGATGCCTTATCGCTTAGACGTGCACGAAGCTACTTGGACGGTGAGGGGTATACAGGAATTGAAGTTTTACTATCAAACATTTATTTTTAAAGGTTTTTATTTAAATATAACTATGTTGATTTTGGGCAAAATTCCCGGGTTTTGGGAACTTATTTTATTATTTATGTTTTCCGCTGAATTATACTCTGAATTGCTTATTTTAATGAAATGAATCATTTTTAAGTTTAAATATTTTTACAAGTGTTTTCGATGATTACCAACTGTGGGGTTCCCGGGGTTCGGGGCCTTACAAAATGGCATATGGGATTGGTAAAATACCAAACCAGTGAAATTTGTTCCCGTAGCATCAAAAACTGCTGCTCCAATTCAATCATTTGATAATTCTAACGTTATTGTGTCTTGTGGAGCAGGTGATATAATCGATGGTGATTGTGGGAAGGTTAATCAGGGTTGCAAGCAAAATGGAGAGTTAAAACCCCGTTTTGAGTCCTGCGTGGGTCTAACAAAGTCAATTAACAATCCTGTTTGTAATAAAGTTTGTGAATCTATGTTGGGAAGTCTTATGTCAGGATCAAAAGCTGTATTTTGTGAAACTTCAAATGATGAAAGTTGTAAAAATGTTTGTAATGAAAGTGAATGTTCTTCTTCTGATTCAGAATGTGAAACTGTTTTTGACGAAACCATTGAAGCCAAGGTTGATGAACAGACTAGTTATAGTTGCTCATCAATTGATCATGATATTGAGAACTTAAAAAAAAAGAATCAAATTTTGAAAAAGAAAAACCAAGGACTTCCTGTAAATATGTGCCACCAAGGGAAACCTCATTTTCTCAAGATACAAGTTGTAAAAATAGTTCTTAATTTTATGATCAATTTGATAGTGCCTATTACTAATCTCGACAGAAACCTAGGCAATCAAATTATTTTGCAACTCATTATTCAAATGTTTACAATTATCAGTCAGATAAGTCAGATAGAGGTTACCAACATGTTAACCAGTCCACCTCACCCTATCCCACATATCTCAGTGATCAAGATGTCTATAAGTGTAACCAACGAAAGTATTGCTTCATTTGTGGAAATATATCTCATCTTGCGAGACATTGCATGAACTGGCACAAGCAGCAAAGAGAACTAAACAGTGCGTTTGGTCAGACATTTCCTAAGGTAAATGTCAAAACTAAGAAAATGTCTAACCAAACTCACTCCACTGCCAGTGAGACGGATTTCAAACCCGATAAGAAAATAAAGAAACCATTTTGGCTGACACAAAGGGAAAAAAAAAGTTAGCAAAGGGTTCAGAAGCTAAAAAAGTCAAAGGGTCCTTCAAATGTCTTCAAAAAGAAACACACCAAGGATTTAATTGTTAAGCCCAAACCCAAGAGAAAACAATCTAGAAAACAGTTTCAAAACCGAGGAAATCATAATTCAAGTTCCTCGAGGGATTGCTCTTCTGATTCCGATTCTCCAAAAGATTATATTTTCAGGAATCATAAAATTAACTGGGTGATTTTTTGTTTAATTTTCCCGAGATAAATACGTCTCGGGAAACCCTCCACTAACTAGCTTTTCATGTGTGTAAGGTCAGCCTGGAAGGCCTTTCAATAGTATTTGGTACTTAGACAGTGGCTGCACTTGACATATGACAGGAGATGAGTCCGTGTTGTTGTTTGACATCAAACCATTCGACGGTGGGCATGTCTCTTTTGCCGGTGATGTTGGAGGAGAGATAACAAAGCAAGGCAAGGTTTCTAATGGTACATTGACCTTTGATGACGTCAACCTGGTCGAATAGCTCAATCACAATCTGCTCGGTGTCTCCCAAATCTGTGATAAGAAATTCTCTACCCTTTTCACAGAAAATTAGTTTCTTATTCTTAAACCTAGTTTTAAAGTCCCAGAATAGTGGATCATGCCTCCACAGCAGAAGCCGTGTACATTGCCGCATCCAGCTGCTGCTCTCAAGTGATATGGATCCAGCATTAGCTGCTGGATTACGGTTTGAATTTCTATTGAACCACGATCAAATGTGATAGTGAGGCTGCCATTGCTATTGTTAAAAACCCGGTCCAGCACTCAAAGACTAAGCACATCGACATCCAAATACACTTTATTCGTGATTGTTTTGATCGTAAGCTTGTCGATATAAAAAGGGTCCATTCTGACTCTAAATTTGCAGATCTCTTTACCAAAGCTTTTAGTCGTGCCCGATTTTTGTATCTCGTTGAGTCATTGGGCATGATTTCTTTTAAGTAAATTTTATCATTTATTTTAAAAATTGTAAATATTTTTCAAATATGTCACAATTTTAAAGGGAGAAAATGAGTTAACTTTAACTCACCAAAAAGATTTTCAATTTACTTTAAGAAAAACCAAAATCAAGTCACTTGACTTAACAAAAAGATTTTATTTTTATATATAATATTAATTTCATCTTTACTCCTATTTAAGAAAATTTCAAGAAAACTCTAAAAGACTTATCCCGTTTAGAGGGAGCTCCTTCGTAGAGGGAGTTGGATATTTAAATTTTTCAATTAAGAATTTGATCCGACCATGTGGAAAGTGATAGTACATTGGTATATAATGATTCTAGCGCGTCAAAAGATTAGATTAAAAGGCTACAAGGTCATTCATCTATGTGTAGATAGACTTGACAAACAAGTAAGTGTTGGGTGACATAAACTTAAACTATAGCCGATGCTAGTGGCTATACGTTTATGAAGCGGTTACATGATTCCATTAAAGTCATATCAATGAAGGAAGAAATGTAATTACACATGTCATACTCAAGCCTCACTTTACCTGATCACAGTTGTCTTATAAATTAAATGTCAATTTTTAATTTTTATTTGAGTCAAGAAAAGCCTCATAGAAAGGCAAGAAAAAGAAAAACAAAAGAAAAGAGTCAAGAAAAGAAAAAGAAAAAGAAAAACAGAAAAACAAAATGAAAAATCAGAAAAAGAGTCATTTAGGATTTTAGCTTGTGCTTTATTTCTTCATTTATTTCGATTCAAGCTTTAGACTTTTTCTGTTTGTAGTCATACAAGATCTGATTGTTAAGGCCCTGAATATTCTGCTTTATTTTAACTTTTCTAAATCGAGTCAAGTGTGCAAAGCAAAAAATGTTGAGTGTACAAAGTACAAAGTGTTAAGTATGTTAATAAGAGTACTATGATCAACTAAGAAAGGTATAAGTCAAGTTGAGGTGATATGTTAACACAAAGTAGGGCCCGAGATATGATTGAATGATCAGTAATATGTCTAATTAAGTGGGGACCACATAAGTATCGTACCTAATTGAATCTTAAATGTATCACGTTAAAATCAAAACACTTGTCAATTTTAACAAGTGGACAATATCTATAATTGATGATGAACTTGTGTCACAATAATATCAAAATAGAAACGCGATCTAGGGCTTTGCAAATCAATATGATTCCACGTTGTGATCGTTCTTAATGATATTATGTAAATTTATTCAATATTTATTTTACACCAATCCCTCTAAATAGTTACTTCTAAATTTTAAGATTTTAAAAGCCTTATTATTTTAATTTTTGTTTATTTTATTTTTAAGTTTATTTTTACTTTTACTTTTAAATTTTTATTTTGTAAAATATTATGTATATAAATATTTTAACTTTATTTTCTTTTTAATTTTATTTTTAGTTTTTAATTTTTATTTTATTTTTATTTTTATTTTTACTTTTATTCCTATTTTAGTTTTATTTTTATTTTTACTTTAAAAACTTTAATCAAATTATATTTTATTTTGCTTTGTTTTGCTAAAGAGATCGTCAGTGCAAATGTTAACAGTTACGGACCGACAAAAGAAAATTAAGAAAAATAAGCAAGTGTTGGACTCGGGGGTAAATGTTTTTCGGGTTTGAAAATGCAAATATTTTTAAAGACCAAGGAACGAGAGTGTATTTTTGGTGAATACTCACGATGTTTTGACCTTATCGCGAGATAGGTTGACCCTATATATAAGGAAACCTAAAATCTTATTCACTATTTACCAACACTTTTCATTTTTTCACTCTCACTTTCTCTCTCTTGCTTTACTCTCTACAAACCCGAAATAAACTTCTTAAAATCCGAGACCACTTAGGTGACTTAGTGTGATTTCCGCTAGCACTAAGTTTAGTTGATCCAAAGATTGTTGTTAGATCCACCCGCGTCGGGACCTACAATAAGTATTATGACAAAATATAAGATTATATACTCATGCAAAACTACCGATAAACATTATTGAACCTTTCTTTCTCTCACTTCCTGAGGTTGATAAATAGTGCTCCACCACGTTCCAAGTTTAACATGCTTTTTTAATTTAAATGTTTTAATAAAATACCGAAAAGGGTATATATGCCAATATAGAGATTATAAAGAATCTTGTAAGCATATGCTAGTTGTATTATCTTTTCGTATTTCATATTCAGCATGCACATAAATTAATCTAAGTTGGTTCATCTTTCTCAGACCTTTCATAATTGTTGGATTGACATCTGTTAATTGAAGTCTTATACTTCTTGTTGCTTCAGTACCCTTTTAATAAACGAAATATAAGAAAATCAGATATGAAACTTGTCACAGCAAATAAAAATGTTCTAGTTTTCTACCCTTCATATAAACTTACCGAATCATTAACCAATATATCTTCTATTTCCTTTTTAATCCATAATCGTCTATGTCTGCTAGGCTTGTTAGGGTACACACGCCTAACAATATTCCAGCCCATTTCTTCAATATGGTCGTGGAAGCCCAAACTGCTATGGTCTGAAACAGTTATCAAAGATTTCTGCTCAAGACCACTTAAACCAATTTGAGCATTAAATCCACAGCTTTCAAGAATTCTAATTGCTTTATTTTTCTCTTCACCTTTGAGTATGCATACAACGTCTAAGAATATTTCTTTCTGATCATTCTCTAGACCATTATAGCTTATTTCCAATCTTTTCAATGTTTGATCTTCTGGAATTTTGTTTAATCTTTTTATAGCATCTTCCCATTCATGCTCACTTCTCCCACAAAGATGTGAACCCAAAACTTTGATTATTAAAGGAAGACCAGCTGCATTACGTATAACTTTTTTGAAAACTCTTCATAGCCTTCATTCGGAATATCCCTCATGAATGCGTACTTACTGAAGAGGCAGATTGCTTCCTCGTCTGCTAACAGATTGACATTATGAATAAATTTCACTTCATGTGCTACCGGTATTTGGCAATCTCTTGTTGTGATGATGATTCTACTTCCAGGCTTAAACCAAGTAAGCTCACCAGCTAACGCCTCAAGTTGGTCTATATCATCCACATCATCTAGAACAAATGCCTCAAGCTGGTTTATATCATCCACATCATCTAGAACAAGAAGAGCCTTTCTAATAGGCATAATCCTTTTCATCATATTTTTTCCATCAGAGACACTTGTTACGTCAATGTCTTTGTAATGTAACACATCTTTAAGAACCTTTTTTTGCAACTCCTCTATACCAGAGCGTTTTGATACTTCTCAGACATTTTCAACAAAGCTTTTACCATCAAACCATATGGATATTAGATCAAAAACTGCTCTCGCCAAAGTAGTGTTTCCACCACCTCCCATCCCCCTGATCCCAATGATGCGAACATCATCTGAACCACTTTCTAAAGATGAAACTACTTTCTTTACCCGGGTTTCCATGCCTACTAACTTCCCATCAATGCTCGATATAATGAAATGTAGCTTTAGTGAAATTTCTTGAACAATTTGTTGGATAAGTTTAGCTTCATGGCTGTGTGTTAAACAAGATTCAGTTAGATTTCTCAAAATCGAAAAGAAAATTTAATTTTAAGGATTTACCGGTCAAGAGTATTCTTCAACTCCCACCCAGCCAGATCAGCTGCTTTTTCAAAGCATCTATCTATCTCCCAGCAGCCTTTTTCTCCACATGTTTTGCAAAGGCTTCTCGAACAGCCCCAGTTTGGTTGCGGACTTCAGCTGGTTCTACATCATAGAAAACGGGGCAAGCAGTATGCTCCATTTTCTCGTGGCACTCCATGATCTTTAGGAGCTCATCTAAGCACCATGATGAAGATGCATAGTTCTTGGAGAAAACAAGAATGTAAAATCTAGACTGTTCAATGGATCTGGGGAGCTGATCACTGATCCTTTCTCCTTTCTCGATTCTTTCGTCATCTTTGTAAGTTATAATGCCTTTTTGTTGAAGGGCATGATAGAGATGATCAACAAAAGTCTTACGAGTGTCTTCACCCCGAAAACTCAAAAAGACATCATACTTGAAGCTCTTTTGAACTGATGAAGAAGTAGAAGCCATTGAATGTAAGCTTGAAGGGTCTGATGAAACAAAATCTTTATTATCTGGGGAAAAGTTTTATGAACGGAACGGAAAAGAAGTTGGGAGAGATATTCAAGTAAGCCATCAAGAGCTGATATTTTGAGTGGAAGTATATTGTTACAACCACCAAAAATTTAGTCTAATTCCGTGACATTGTAACCCGCGTTTATGTAAAATAATATAATAAACAAATGACATTACTTTAGTCCAAAAAGCTCCAAAAATATGTATATTAAATTTTATTATATTCAAAAAGTCAAGTTTGTCTCGTAGTAAACACCGGGCGAAACAAACAGTGACGATGACCTGGGTAAAGCTAATCGTTCAAAAATATTCCAAAACATCGGGAATGACCTAAAATAATATGTTATTAATAAAGACATTTATAATAGGTCATAAACTTATTAATTTTGAAGTTTCGGTTCGTGAAATAGTAAATAAGCGCGCAAAACCCACTCTAGCACACTATAAGAGACCAAACCTAACTTTCAAAATAAATAAATAAATAAACGTAATTAATATTTTTATTACTAGTATATAGGAAATTTAATTATAGATTTAACTAGTAAGTTTATTTGATATAAAATCATCATGAAGTAAGTTATATTTTATAAAATATCTACATCTGATAAGATGTAAGCTAGTTTGGCAACACAAATATAATAATAATAATAATACCAAATACCATTCTAGATATCATACCCAACCTCACCCCTACCACTAGCTTCCATTACAAATTTAGATGGAGTGTGTTGGTACTGCCAAGTATCACACCTTTACATGCAAAAGGACAATGTCCATCTTTTACCACTATAAAACCATTTCAATCAATTTTCCAACACCCAACCCTTTCTCTCACTTCACCTTCAACCGTCCACTTCATTTGCCATCTCCACTCTTTTTCTTCCATTTTAAAATAATACAAAACTTTAAAATTCTAGCATAAACCATGAGTTAGAGATCAAAAATTGGAGTTAAGGGAACGCTATGAAGCATTTTTATGTGAAATCAAGGAAAAACCTACCAAGAACCCACCCTACCTTCTTTATCTAACTCTAAGGTAAAACCCTTATGTTTAGATGTTCATTTTTTTTTAAATTGATGCTCAAAATAGTGTTCATAGATATATTGAAGATTCACACAAACATGAAAACACAAGTAAAAATGGAACAAAGTGATGGTTGTGTGTGGCGTGTGTGAACCACGAAGAGTATGTATGTATGTATGTGTATGTGTGTCGTACACATATACATACACACATATGTGTGTAATTTTACTCCCATTGCTAAAGATCGTAATGTCTAGATTAGTTTTGGTTTAAATGTGAATGATGAAATGGGGAAAGAATTGGGTATGTGTAAACGTATGTTTGTGTGTGTGTCGTAATGTATATATATATTGTGTACGCATGAATGTCTTGTTGGAAAACTAAAAGTTGGAAATATTAGATGGTTATTGTTTTAAGTTTTTAGAATAATAAAAAGTCTTAAATGTATGATAAATTTGATCTAAAGAAAAAAAAAAAGCCTTTCTTGTATGTAAGGAAAATGTACAAGTGGGTATGCATAATGTACATATTATTCATGTGCTTCTTAGTATGATGCTAGTAAGATTGTTGTAGGTTAAGTGATGAAATAACATGAATGATTATATTTGATGCATTATATGTATACCATGTTTTATTTGGTTTAGTTTGTGATGCTAGTAAGATTGTTGTAGGTTAAGTGATGAAATAACATGAATGATTATATTTGATGCATTATATGTATACCATGCTTTATTTGGTTTAGTTTGATAGTCGTTTACGTAAACGGTCGAAAGTTTGGATTTTTAACGAAAAACCGACAAAAAAAAGAAGAAAAAAAAACCGTTAAAATTAACTTTAATATATAAAATATACAAACTTATAAATAAATGGTATTAAAAACATAAGTTAATAAAAATAAATAATTTTTATTGATGAAAACATTATTATATAAATTATAATAAAACTCATGTGCATGTTTTATTTTCTAAGTGTTTTACGTGCATTGAAAGAAATAAGTTGGACCTAATATTTTAAATATTAGGTGATTATGACTGTTAGGAATTGTGTGCTTTGGTAAGGATTAACAACCTGGATTTAACCCAACCATATAAATCGCCTACCGGTCGTTTGAACACAAAATTTATAAAATGATGAAAAGGTACATTTTCAATAAATAAAATGTTTGTGTGAATATTTTAAGCTAAATGAACAAATTAATATATTACTAAAGCGGGTGCCATATTAATAGGACAAGAGTCGTTTGGACATTACCAATATTATACCCGCTAAAAGTGAGTTTCTTACAATCCCCTCATTTTTTTATAACGTTTCATATATAACTGTTTTGGGGGAAAGTATATTTAATTGATGCATTTTATTTTACAAAACGTATTAAACGGGATGAGTCTCTTGAATGGAAAAACCGTTAACCTTGGTCTTGAATCGGGGTGACGCCCCTCATTTAGCCAGATATACTGGTTACGAAGGTGAGAATATTTCGAGTTTGGTATGTTTCGTGTTATTCATTGATAGTCATACATGTGTTGTACTCTTAGCTTGTTTACAACTAATACGATTTGTTTAAGAAATAAATTGCAAGATTTAAAATTATTAAAGATATTCTCATTAATAAAAATGATAAAATAATTGATGTAAAAGCCGAAGCTATTATATCATGGTTTTAAATGAGAACTTACCAACATACGTGTTGACAAATATTTTAATATACTTTTAAGGTAAATGATAATTTGGAACTTCGTGGAGTGTGGCGGAAAAACGGTGACGTGTGTTTGAATGGGGAAAAATGTTGACTTTTGTCTAGTTGGACTAATAATTTGAATAAAAGTGGTGTATTTGAACACGTGTAAAAACGTTGTTGGTTAAATAAAGTCCAACTTATGATTTCATATGTATACTTGAATGTGATTGGCTGAAACGGCATCTGTCACCACCCGAAACGACTTAGTCAAATCTTTCGCTGCTTAAGATTTTTCGGTGTGTGACATATGTGCAAATAGATGTAGACAATAAAGGCCCTTATTTGGTCAAGATAAGATAAGATTCCTTGTCTGCATTTTCAACGAAAAAAATAGGAGGCTATATAATTAGTTACACGTATAACACTTAGATAAATACGTCTTTCAAATACCCTTGTCAGTGTTCAATTAAAATAATTTACTTGATTTTATAAACAATATGAATAATATAGCATTTTATTAAGCATTAATATATTTTCGTATTTCAATTCCGGAAAACTAATCAATCTTCATGAGTTTAGAATTCAGTTACGCCGTCACTCGGTTAATAATGGGTAATTCTTTTGAGTCGGCCTTCTTTGGTTACTGATTTAAAGATGGAAACAGGGTTAGACTGGTCATTTTCGCGATAATAGGAGCTGCCATGAGTAATCTGGAAATTTTTGTTTGCATGGAAACTACTGTTGTCATAGTTGACTTTATTGTGGTCAGCTGCACAAACTTGCTGGCAGTTTAAGATCATTCTTGGTATACCCGGCACACAACATCAAAATCATTCTACTGATGCCATTGTCTTAATGGAAGTTATTAAAGAATAGAGGTTGATTTTTGTGATTAGTGTTATAAGTTCAATCCTTATCTGACTTGTATTGGACTGAAAAGCCTGTATTAGAGGTCCAAACAGTTGGTATATCCAGCTTTGAACCTTTTCATAGTACGGGTATTTTGCTCACTGGGCTCTTTAATATAACCTTTTGTTTTGACATGACAAATTTTAAATATTTGAGTATTCAATGGCTTGTGTTGCAGGAATTCTGAATTAATAGCAGCATTTTGGTTAATCATGAATTTCTTGTCATGTTTGACTTTTTGCTGGTAAAACATGACATACGGAACTTTCAAAAGATTTTTAATCCATTTTGACAATAATTGGGGACTTTGGTGGATCAGTTGTATTCTTGAATCTTACAATACATGCAATATTGACACATGCAATGGTAATTTAGTCGTTTGGTACGACAGTCAAAGTTTAAGTATAAATGGAAATCACCAAAAGAATATGCAAAATGATATGGCAAAGCAACTGGTTTCGATTATTAATAAAGTTGTCAATATCTGCAGCAGTTTCTACATCTTTGGTTTATAGGACTTATTTGACCTTCTCTTGGTCAAGCTTGACATCTGTAATATTGTTGACTTATCGTGGATTAATAGTAGGTTCAAATGGCATAAAACTAGTAAAAGGATTGGATATGGATGGAAGGCTAATTTGGAAAACATGGAAAGTGTGTCATGTGGACAGAAGACGGTCACATTTTACCTTATAGTCAAAATTCAGCTGAGATTTTGGCGATGATACAAAAATAATATGAAGTTTCTTGAGTTCATGGATTAAGATGGGAAATGGTATAAATTGAATTTGAATAAAAGCTGGATTGATTATAAAAGAGCTATGGATTGGTTTCTGATCTTAACGTATATTAGCTACCACTGGGCTTTTTCCTTGATATGGGTTAATCACGATTTTGAAGATTTGTGGGCCCACATGAGAATTTGTAATAATAATTGTACCAGAACAATATGCTAAGAGATGCTCAAACCTTTGTATGGAATGAGTAGGATAACATGTTCAATTTACTATGCACAAATTAGTGATATAGCTTATAAATCTGAAATATTACCACATACATGACCAAGCAACAAGGTCCCAATAGGTTAATCCAGGCGTGGAAGCAGGGCGTTTGGTTTTCAACTCGATGTTATCGTGTCAGGCAAAATCACGCTAAACCATAATAAATCTAGCCGAACCAGTAATTAAACATGACAGAAAACTCATTTAACTTTGTAAGTGATAATGCCTTTATCTTGAAGAGCATGATAAAGATGATCAAAAAGTTCTTACGAGTGTCTTCACCACGTAAAATCCAAAAACATCATACTCGAAGCCCTTTTGAATCGATGCAACTGAATTAGATGCCATTGAATTTATATGGCTGAAGGATTGAAAAAAATGAAATCTTTATAAATCGGGAAATTTTATATGAACTGATAAGAGATTAGTCAATAATTGTATGGAAAACCTTTATAGTTAAATGTATGGCTGAAGACATAATTAGTATCATGAAAATTGTTCCATAACTCGTTTCCACCATGCTAGTTGGTAATATACTAATATGGCTAGCAAGGGAACCAGTACGTCTAGTGTCTTCTATTTTGTGGTTTACTTTATGGAGTGCTGACTTGGCCCAAGGTCTTCGAAGTCACCAATCTAATATCTTTTATTTTGGCGTTCTTCACTTTTACTATATATTTTACATTTCTTATTAATTATTTTTTAAACCTATTTTAAACTTGTCTTATTTACGAATTACGACTATCATACACAGTTACCCAGCAAACCCACGAGACCCGTGAACCGATTATACTCACTTAGAATACAATAGGGTTGGTTGCCGGGTTCTACAAATACTATAAAATTGGTTCCCGGTTTGCAAGAATGCATGGCTTAGAAACTGAACAAATTGGTTCAAATCAGCCTCATAATCACAACTTTAAACAAGCATCATCAATAAATTCAAGCGTTCATGATTAATTGTAAATTGATTGTAAGTATAACCTACTGCATATATGTTTTTGACACGATCAGAGATTGAAAAAAAATAATGAGGAGTTTTAATGTAGCGTTCTCACCCGATTAAGATATTAGGTGCTGGACTCACTGAGTCACTGTCTTATTCACAGCTCCACGTACGCGTATTCTAACTGGACTTCCACAACAGAATTAATGACCGATGTAAAACCATACGACTCAAGTTGTTCCTTGGACCCACAAATACGCAGGCCTTTCAACTGATAAATGCTCTGAGGAAGATGATTAATGTCTGTACCTTTTATCCATAACTCTTTCAAACATTCTAAACTCCCAATTTCCTCAGGCAATATCTTAATACTTTTACAATGGTAGAGCGCTAAATGTCTTAAAACAATTCATCTTACATATTGTGTTAGGAATATCTCATAAGGTTTCAGAACCCATTAAGCGTAACACCTCTAAACACTATAATTCACATATATTCTCAGGTTACTGCTCAAGAGACAAATAGTGAAAAAGTTGAAGTGATTTCAGATTTTTCAACCGACAAATGCTATCCGGAAGATGCTGAAACTGTTGCGACCACAAAGATAGCTTCTCTAGACTTTCTAACCGCCATATATCCCCATGAATTCCTTTTTGAAGTGTAAGCTCTCTTAAATGTTGTACACAGATTGTTGCTAGAAAATACTCAGGGTTTTCACAAGCGCATGGATCAAAACGAAAAATTCTCTCTAAATTTCCACTCCATGAGGATCTAGGTTCGTCATATATACATGTAAGCCTAAACCCTAGCAAATAATTTCTAGCATGCAGTGGCCATACATCTACACAACTTACAATTATTTCTACTGTATCTATTGAATCAAGAGAAGCTGATGCAGGAATATGGGCCACTTTTTATATTAAAATTAATACAAATAATAACGATACTCTCGTTATTAACTTGAGAAAATAAGTAGTACAAGTATCGTAATACAAAATAAAAATAAACAATGAAAAACATAACAAATATGTTAAATGATTCAACTCAAGAACTTCAAATGATAAAGTCTTCAACTTGTTATTCAGCAACATCTTCTTGTAATCTCCATGACAAGAACTTAAAAATAATTTTTCCAAAATTTACCACAACGGCTTATAGTAGTCTCTTTGGCTGCAAGAATGAACAAAACAAAAGTTGACGGTTGAGGCTGAGGCACATGTTCAACACGCTTCCCTTAAAACAGATTCCGCGCCTCTACCTAAGACAACGCGTCTGTCTCCCAAGGTACAACAACCTATGCAGTTTGTACTGCCGGAGATGTCCAAGCGCCCAAGGTTACATCTGGTAAATTATAGTGTTATGACTTGTGGAAAAAACAAAAAGAATGAAAAGGTTGATGAATCGAATAGAGAAACTCATCTCTATAGGTTCTCAACATATGGGTCTTCAAGACTTTCTTCTTCACCAAGAACTCTTCATGTATGCATCCATTTTTCCTTGTATTTTCAAGCTTATATATTTTTTCTAGAATTGCCAAAAACGAGGCACGTAGCCTACTATGTATAAGAGTTATGGATGATGAATAATCTCTCTTAATTAGAGATATAAAGTCTAACAAAAACTAATCAAGTTCATAAAGAGCTCTACTCAAGAGTTTTTCACTATATGAAGATTTTAATTTATTATTAATATAAATTCTCATAAATCAAAAAAGTGACATGAAGAATTTAATATTAATAATTTAATAAATTCCAGTAACATTATCCAATTTTTCAACAATCCTTCACATGAATGGAGATTGATCAAAACACACAAAGTATACAGTTGAGTATTGCAGGATAGGTAGGTGTTAGCTTTGAACCTTCCTTTGTGAAGTACACTTAGTCTCCTAGCGGTTAGTAGACGCGGTGTCCTTGAACAAACCCCATTCGTGTAGACAACAATACACATCACACAATACTCTCCCTAGTCGGGCACATCCCCTCATTGTCGTGTCCATTATGGTCCTTGAACACTAGCCTGGTTCTGTGAAAGCTTTAGGAATTGCACACCGCACAATTTCATTTGAAGCGACCCCACTTCTCTTTCACATAAGTGATTATCTTTAAATCATCAAAAGCATTAAGGTTATAAATCATTAACCATACATTATGCTTAGCCTAACAACATGTCACAGTTGTTATAGGAATCGACTAGGAAGTAATTAGACTCCCCCTTTTAATTTAGGAGGATATATATATATATATATATATATATATATATATATATATATATATATATATTAGCTTATGTGTCAAATTATACATAAGTTATGCCCCCACAGTGACCACCATTGGATATATAATTGGTTGTCCTATTGAACTTAGATCTGGGATCTTCAGTCAACTAAGTTAGGTTTTCCTTTATATACCTTTTTTCATGGGCTTTAGTCTCATTCCACAACATGATCTCTCAGGTTGTTGGATCAATAACATTATCGTTGACTTTGCCTAGTCACTACAGATAACTTGCGTAGTTGAGATCATTTGTCATTATTTGTTCTTAACTTATAAGTTAATTTTGCCTAATGTCAACTTTCTAAGACTATACCCTCAGTGGCCACCTGAATCTGGTTATAATATTTGTCTTTGTAAGATACACTTATCATTAAGGCAAACACATCTCCATTATGCACTACGACCTTTTTATCCTCCACTTAGTCTTGTGTTTGCAATGTTAGATTGGATTACAATAATCCTCATTGCTAAACCTTCCAAGTTTAAATGCAAGACACCTCCACATTTAAGTGCCATTGGATAACATCATCCAAATTTTGAATGGGGTAAAAAAGGTTCTTTCTTTTAACACAAGTTTGATAAATCATCTCAATTACCATTTCTATATACTTCTAAAGAGTAGTTTCTTAAATCCCCCCCCCCCCCCCCACACACACACACATTTCTTGCATTTTGATATAGTTTGTTTAACTTTACTTATGAAAACAACTCAAAACTCGTGATTTGAACAAGACGACCATGTCTTTGTATCAATGAGTTCATCAATGCAACACTTTTCATATGTTGCTATTAAACATCCCCAAATTAGAAGGATTCTAAAACACCCTGTAAGGCAAACATATAAATTTAAGATCTCATAATTTATATTATTTCCTTATATTAAATGAAAACCCACTTCAAATTTGTCTATGCATAAATTCATTCATATGTTTGTGTATCTTTGAATGTTTCACGTTAACTAGTTTTCGCAAAGCACCATAGTTAACAAGTACTAGTCTAGCATGCTTTAGACTACAATACTTTAGCATGTGAACAGAAATGCATCATTCTGATTCTTCACAACCATAATATTATTACAATATCACTTTCAAACATTCACCCCTTAGCTTAAACAAACTTATGAGATTTATTGACAATACCCAAACGTTAATATTCAGGAAAGTCTCACAAGTTATTGTATATAGATCATACATAATTTTTCATTTAATTAAGGAACATAACTTTTTTGCCTTTAATCTTCATGGCTTCACCATTAACTTATATGGACTTTAAACGTAAGTCTTAATCCAAATCATTTTGATGAATACATTCATCACCAACAAGATAAATGTTACTCATCTACAGTAACTATTATGTCGAGATAAAGTCAACTTGATTGACAATCAAACTCTTGGAATTTACATTTGCATAAAGTGATTTATGCATTTCATTGTTGTCTCTTGAAACTATTTTTAAGATTTCTCCCTAAATGAAAGACAAACTTTCATATAGTTCAAACAAAAATGGATGTGAATAGAAACATCTGTATGTTCATTGCTATTGTAAGGTTACCATAATAAATCTCTTAAGAGTTATTTAAATTCATTTACAATAGTAACATATATTAGTTTATATATGATCAACATATTTATGATTCACACTCGGTGAATTTCCAAATGTATACTCCTTCAATAATTTTCAAGGATTCAAATATCTCATCAACATATATTAATAATTCATATATTATAATTCATACTTACTGAACTTTCAAGAATTTTAATTTCTTCTTAACATACATTAGATTATATGTTATAATTCACACTTAACGAATTTCAAGGATTCAAATATAATATTCTAGTGTATTTCATTTTAATACACTCACCACGTTCTTCCATGAACCTCTCATAATGTAGTTGTACGTTTGATGTCTCATCTAAGACTTTATTTAACACCATAACTCTCAAGTTGTTTCTTGTGCAAATTCTTCTTTCATTATCCGTTTAAAATTATCCATTTTATTTTAAAATGCTGATTTATTTCGTTGTATAATTGCATGTGTTATCAGAAGTTCTTGAACACAAAATAACAATACAACCGAACATACAAAATAAAGTGTAAAACATTTTTAAAAGTAATTCAAACGGATAAAAAGACGACATATAGATAACAAATCTTAAAGTGTTATTATCTTCAACACCTTCATTGTCTGATCGAAATCATCGTAATGATATCCTTTTATGCCATGACTTGAGGTACTCCCTCAATAGTTCTCTATGAACTCATAAGGATAAGATCCTCATTTTCATCTTGAAACTAAACACTTGAACAATCAAATTTGTTCAAAACAACAACAAGCACGTTGTAAATTTTAACATAACTTATGTTCATAAGAACACCAAGTTTTTATTTTATCGTTTATTCTATAAAATAATTTGTTTCTTTTGAAAAGGGTTAAAACCATTGGTTTCACAAAAGAAATCATAGCTAACACGCATGTTAGGCTATTAAAATGTTTAGACAAGCATTATTTAAAGTTATAAAATAACTCTTTCTAACACACTTATTATTAGAAAAGTTAAACATTGAGACAAAATTTTTTTTTCTCTTTTAAACTTTCGTTTTTCTATAGTATATCGTGAAACCTTTAGTTCATAAAACCTTAATAGCCCAAGAGTCACTTCATTAACACTTAGTTAAGTCTTTCATTAACTCTTAATTAAGGCTATGACTATTGGTGACTTAATAAGAGGAATCTTAATAGACACACATGAAAGTCTCATATGTACTATTCAACTATAACCAAACATGGAAGTCTATGTTTATATTTCACTAAAATGCACCCAATGGATGTCTCCGTGCACTGTTTTCTAACACACTTGTTAGAAATAAACGATTACACAAACCGTTATAAAAATTATTGGTTTATATAAAATCAACCAAATCTAACACACTCATTAAAAAATAAATGATTACAAAAATCATTATAAGGCTTATTAGTTTACATAAAATAAACTACTTCTCACACTCATTTTAAGAAACGAGACATTTTGACAAACGCTTTAAAGCATAATATTTATAACTTGTAAGTATTTCTAACACACATGTTAGATAATGAAAAACTTTCAAAACGTATATCTTATAAAATAAATCCGGTCAAACATGCACGTTCGAGAACTTAATTAATATTCACAAAGAACATAGGTTTACACCAATAAACGTGATCTAACACACAAGTTAGAAAAGTAAACGGTTGAATCACAAACCATTCGTCTTGTATCATGGTATAGGAATTAAGATTATACCACATCTCTTTAAATCTATAGACAACAATTTGTACTACATACATATTTCCAAAACAAATATACAAGATTGTCGCAACAATCACAAAATAATTTTAATATTTTTTTGTGAACCCAATATCCTTAGTAAAAAGGTTTAAGATTGCCTTAACAGTCTCATGAAAAATCTGTTTTAAGATTATAGGAATATGGGCCACTTTTTATATTAAAATTAATAACAAATAATAATGATACTCTCGTTATTAACTTGAGAAAATAAGTAGTACCAATATCGTAATACAAAATAAAAATAAACAATGAAAAACATAACAAATATGTTAAATGATTCAACTCAAGAACTTCAAATGATAAAGTCTTCAACTTGTTATTCAGCAACATATTCTTGTAATCTCCATGACAAGAACTTAAAAATAATTTTTCCAAATTTTCCCACAAGGGCTTATAGTATTCTCTTTGGCTGCAAGAATGAACAAAACAAAAGTTAACGGTTGAGGCTGAGGCACATGTTCAACACGCTTCCCTTAAATCAGATTCCGCGCCTCTACTTAAGTCAACGCATCTGTCTCCCAGGGGTACAACAGCCTAAGCAGTTTGTACTGCCGGAGATGTCCACGCGCCCAAGGTTACATCAAGTAAATTATAGTGTTAGGACTAGTGGAAAAAATAAAAAGAGTGAAAAGGTAGATGAATCGAATAGAGAAACTCATCTCTATAGGTTCTCAACATATGGGTCTTTAAGACTTTCTTCTTCACCAAGAACTCTTCATGTATGCATCCATTTTTTCTTGTATTTTCAAGCTTATATATTTTTTCTAGAATTGCCAAAAATGAGGCATATAGCCTACTATGTATAAGAGTTATGGATGATGAATAATCTCTCTTAATTAAAGACATAAAGTCTAATAAAAACTAATCAAGTTCATAAAGAGCTCTACTTAAGAGTTTTTCACCATATGAAGATTTTAATATTAATATAAATTCTCATAAATCAAACAAGTGACATAAAGAATTTAATTTTAATAATTTAATAAATTCCATTCACATTATCTAATTTTCCAACATCTTATTCATGTTGTTTAACAACCTCAAAATATCTAAAATTGAAGCACTGACTTAAGGAAAAGTTGACAAGCTTTTTTTGACATCCACTGTAGCGTGAATTTCTTTATGATGAGAACATTCATGAAGATATAATCTCTCAAGATGTAGAGTTAGCCCAATGTTAAGGTGACTCAACTTAGAATGACTCAGGTTGAGGGATTTGAGGTTCGGAAACTCAAGTGGCATGCAGAGTTCTACAACGTCTTCACATCCTATAAGATTTAACAATTCAAGATGTAGAGTTAAGCTAAGGTCAAAGGTTCTTTGTTAGGACTTATTTTGTATATTAGTATATTAGAAGTCTTTTGTATTGTTTACATATGTATTTTGTCGTGTTTGTATTTTCTCATGTATTTTGGCCTGAGACCTTGTAAACAAAAGTTCATTGGGCCGTGAATAATATAATAGATGCATGACATGCTTCTCCTATAAATAGGGAAGCATGGGCATGCAAACACAACCTTTTGTAGAAATCTTATCCTTCTACGAACTCAAACTATCTCTCTTATCCTCCTCCTTCTACCTAAAATTGAAATAAACAAACTCAAACACTTCGCTTGTTGGGCTTTTGTAGTTGGGGCGGGTGGTTAGAGTTCGTTTGATGGTTCTATAAGGAAGACCTAAGGAAGGTAGGTTATAGAAAATAAAGAAAAGAAGGATAAATAAAGTAAAGGGGTTTTTGATTGGTCCGGGAATCCCATTTTGGATTCAGTATGGATAAAAGATGTTCGTATGTTATACTATTCAATTCTCGACGACGCTCTATCCGTAGAGTACATTGAATGTACAGAAATGGCTATAACAGAGTTTCTCTTATTCGTATTAACAGCTACTATAGGAGGAATGTTTTTATGCGGTGCTAACGATTTAATAACTATCTTTGTAGCTCCAGAATGTTTCAGTTTATGCTCTACCTATTATCTGGATATACCAAGAAAGATGTACGGTCTAATGAGGCTACTATGAAATATTTACTCATGGGTGGGGCAAGCTCTTCTATTCTGGTTCATGGTTTATTCGTTCTGTAGCGGATCTTTTACAAGAGCAATTTGGGTTGGCCTTAGTTCGTTTAGAAAATATGGCTCGAGGAAACATATATGCACTTAAGCATAACTGGACACCAACTCCTCAGAACTTGGTAAATTCAACTCCATTAACAGATACTTATAAAGTTTTTTTCCGTTTACACCCATTATCTCAAGTTTTGGATCGAACTAATCCATTGACACAAATAGTTCATGGGAGAAAATTGAGTTATTTGGGCCCGGGGGGATTGACTGCGCGAACTGCTACTTTTCCAATACGAGATATTCATCCTAGTCACTATGGGCGTATTTGCCCAATTGACACATCTGAAGGAATAAATGTTGGACTTATTGGATCCTTAGCAATTCATGCGAGGATTGGCCGTTGGGGGTCTCTAGAAAGTCCGTTTTATAAAATTTCTGAGAGATCAAAAGGGGCACAGATGCTTTATTTATCACCGAAACAAGATCTGAGATCTCGGTTCCTTTAGTGTGATTTCAGCTAGCATAAGAGATTGATCAAAGAATAGTTGTTAGATCCGATTTCGGGACCTACAATTGGTATAAGAGCTTTTGGCTCTACTAGTTAAGGTTCTTGGATCACAGCATTGGATTTTGGTCTTGTTTCTGACTTTTGAAGTGCGTTTGTGAAGAATCTTAAGAGTTTACGGGTTCTTGTCAAAAATCAAGTGTGTTTATGGGTTCCTTGGTAAAATCTTGTTGGTTCACGGGTATTTGTGTGTGACTTGTTTGTTTATGGATTGAAACGTGTGTTCAAGCATTCTAATCGCATTTCTTAAAAGGTGTTAAGTGTACTTGTTTCTGAAAAGGTGTCAAAGGTTAGTAAAAATCATACAAAACAAGTTCCAAGAAAGATTAAGTTTCCAAAAAAATCCAATCACATCGCTTCAGAATTTGAATCGCAACGCATCTTAAATTTGAATGGCATCGTACAGGAAAAAGAAATCGCATCGCTTCAGACAATCAATCGCATCGCACAAGAAAAGAAATCGCATCGCTTGAAAATTTTAGTCGCATCGCACAAAATATTTTAATCGCATCGCACTACGATTTTGAATCACATAGCATTCGAAATCCAATCGCATCACATTTCAGAAATTCTAATCACATCGCCTTTGCAAACTAAACGCATCGCATGCTCATGCGATTTGTTTGAAGTAAAATTTTCAATTGCATTCTTGTGCGATCGGATTCATCTGGACTTGTAATATTTCTATTTTTTTTAAGAGTTTTGCTACCACAAACTACCTTATACCATGGCTAATGATGCTGAGTTGTTGAAGAATTGTCTATTGTTGAGAATGAGGTCGGAACGACCACTGAGCCTTCAAAGTTTATGACCTTGGAAAGTAATTTTAATGATTTTAAGTGGTGGTTTAAAAAATTTATCAAGTTGACAAATGCTGGTCTTTTGAGATCTTTAGAAATTGGTCCTGGCATTCATATGGTTCAACTATAACCGGACCTGAGCCAAAACCGATTGATACATATGATGAGACTGATAAGCTGCTCTTGCAAGAAGATGAAAGGGCTTTCCTTACCTTGACTGTGTGTCTATCAAATGAAGTATCTCAAACACTTAGGGAACACACAACTGCCAAAGGTATGTAGGATGCTTTGGTTGAAAAGATTGAAGGAAATATTGAGATGAGAACAGCCGTAAAGCTATGTTAAAAGAGGAATTTAACATGTTTAATTCATTGTGGGGGGGGAGCCATTTAAGAAACTACTCTTTAGATGAAATACAGCAAAGATAGCTTCAGAGATACCGATGTTAATCAAAAGAAATACGAATCTCAATGTCATTCCAACTTAAGACTTGATCTCTACTATCAAGTCATTTGAGTTAGATGACAAGTTACAATTGAATAACCATATGAGTTCACTAAACCAAGCCGGCATTGCAACAGGATCAGGAATGACATCTGCCTTCATCGGCCAAGCTCACCCAACCATTTTCCCTGTGAGTGGTGTGAGAAATTTTTCTGCTCATCCCAGCTCAAAATTCAGCTTTCATATCTGCATCAATTGTCTCATCAACCAGCTTAAGCTCTATTCAAGATGTTATGAACAAAGCTATTGAACAAGCTTTGATAGCCCATGGAATCAACCCTTCTCCCAAAAGTCAACCCTACTCAAGCTGCTCCTACACCATTTCACTCATTAATGACTCAAACATCGCACTAGTTCACGCCTTTCTTTCGAGTCATGAGGAGTTGCTACAAGGAAAACTTTTGCCCCCATCATTTGATCAAGGTCACCTTTAAGACATCAACAAAAAGGATTTAAAGAAGATAGGTATCAAATATCAGATGGCTATGGCTATTCATTGTGCCACAAACTTCATGACGAAATACGGAAAAGACAGCTTCAAAGATACCGATGCTAAAGGATTGTGTTTAACAAAGAAAAGCTCAGATGTTACAACAGTAATGAGCCAGGTCACTTTGCAAGAGAATGCATCAACCCACCTAAGCCAGCAAATGATATTCGAGTCACCGAAGTTTCTGATGGAGAAGGAAGCAAGTCAAGTGGGAAAAAGCCTATTGGACGGAACTCCAATAAAGGGGTTTCAAGGATTGGTGGCAATCCTCATAAGGTCAACTCAAGAACAAGTATAAGAGCCCTTGTTTCCCAAAATGAAGCTTTATCCGAGCCAGACTGTAAGGATCAATTCAAAGAGCTTTGCTGGAATGGCTTTCACCAGCAATAATGAAGCCTCAACCTCCTTAGCAGCAACTCTTGCTACATCACCTGATCATGAGGTACACCACAATCTTTGTACTTAAGCATGCATTCACAAAGTTGAGCTCTCTAGATATAAGTACGATGTTGTAAAAGGGAAATCACAGTTGAAAAGTCTGAATGGCCAGTATGTTAAAGCCGATAAGATTTACAGCACCAAGATACAAACTCACCATGACGATATTACTAATTTTAAACTAAAAACTCAAGTCTAGGTTATGATTATTCAGCTGTGCCTCCACCTTTGAATGGCAATAACACTAGCCGACCTCATTTTAGTTATAACACTCCTCTTGAGGAAGAAATGGCATATGGTGTTGGTAAATTACCAAAACCCGTGAAATAATTTGTTTCTCCTACATCTCAAGCAAATGCTCTGACCCTGTATCAAATGTATCTAATGGTGTTTTATCTTATGTAGCAGGTGATGTAAACTAAATTGGATGTGTGAAGGATTACATGAGTTGTGACACGAAAAGGGTTTTAGATCCACTTTTTGAATCTGTTGTGAGTCTAAGGTGCTGTTTGTTTTTGAAGACAAAAACTTTTTGCAATCTTATTTCATCTGATTTCATGTCTGCAACTGAAGATGTGGTCTGAAGGTCTGCAATCTGAAAATATAATACTGTTTGTTTTATAAACTGCTGCATAAGCTGAAAATTAGTTACCTATCATACATATCACGGTAGATAGAAGTCATTTAACGTCTGTAGACTAGTAAAATAGTTGGTGGTGGGCGGTTGACGGTGGGTGGTGGTGGTGATGGGACGGTGATGGTGGTGGGTGGTGGACGGTGTTGGTGGCGGATGGTAGGTGGTGGTGGTGGGTGGTGGCAGCGGACGGTGGGTGGTGGTGGTGATGGACGGTGATGGTGGGGGGTGGTCGACGGTGTTGGTGGCGGATGGTAGGTGGTGGTGGTGGAGGACGGTGGGTGGTGGCAGTGGATGATGGTTGTGGCCGACGGGTGGGTGGTGGTGGTGATGGATGGTGGTGGTGGTGATGGACAGTGGTGGTGGGTGGTGTTGGTGGTGGTGGCTGGTGTTGGCGGACGGTGGGTGGTGGTAGTGGACGTTGGTTGTGGCCAACGGGTGGGTGGTGGTGGTGGTGATGGACGGTGGTTGTGGGTGGTGGATGGTGGTGGTGGTGGTGGGTGGTGGTAGTGGATGGTGGGTGGTAACGGTGATGGACGGTGGTGGTGGACGGTGGTGGTGGGGGCAGACGGTGGGTGGGAGTGGATGGTGGTGGTGGTGGTGCATGATGGGTGGCGGTGGTGTTGGACATTGGGTGTTGGTAGGATGTTAAGAAGTGTGAAGATGTGTGAAGAAGTTAAACAATAGCTTCTTTTTTAAGACCATAAAAGCAGTTTGCAGATCTTATTTAAAAAAAAACAAACAGTGTTCAGAAGCTTATGTCTGTGCACCTGCAGACATAAGCCTCCTGCAGATGTTTTAAGCAAAACAAACACCACCTAAAACAATCAAATGACAACTCAGTATGTAATAAATTGTGTAAATTGATGAAGGACATTCTTGCCTCATCTTCAAATCATGTATTTTGTGAAAACAAAGATGTTGAAAGCTGCAAAAGTGATTCAAATGAATGTGATAGTTAAACTTCTGATTCAGATTGTGAAGCCATTTTTATGAAACTATTACCGATAAGGTTGATGAGATGAACGTACCTAGTTGCTCATCAACTAGTTATAAAGTTGAGGCTAATAAAAGTGAAAGAAACTGCCTTGAAAATGAAAAGGCCAGTATTTCTTGTAAATATATACCACCGAAGAAAACTTTATTTTCACATAATACAAATTGTTATAAAAATCCTCAATCTTATAACCAGTTTAATAATAATTACTATTCTCCTCAACATCCAAGAAATATAACAACTTTTATTCAAATGCTTTTGATGACCAGGGTCATAGGTATGATGGTTATTACAAACATGTTCCCTTTCATGCATCTCTTTTCCCACCACATCACACGTATTACAGCTCAGATCTACAGAACTCAGCGAAGAAAATGTTGTTTTATTCGTGGAAATCCGTCTCATCTTCCGAGACACTGCAAGAACCGGCGCCGACAATAAAGAGAAATGAACCGTCCGTTTGTCAGTCATATCCAAAGGTTGCTTCTCATTCAAAAACAAGGACGGACTGAACCGACCAATCAGACATTGAGACACGTGTAAAACCCAGTAATACACAGAAAATAAAGAAACCCTTTTGGATAACTAAAAGGGAAAGGCAAAGATTGAAAAAAGGTTCTGAAGCTGAAAAACCGAAGAGCCCACAAAAACATTCAAGTAGAAAGATTCAAAGGTTGGAAATCTGAGGATTTTGTTGGAAAACAAAAAGGAGATAATCCATGAAATCTTTTCAAAACCGAAAGCATGTTGCTTCATGCCTTTCGAGGGATTGGTCTTCAGATTCTAACTCACCAAACGAATTCATTTTCAAATATAACAAGATAAAAGTTGGTGATTTTCTGGTTAATCTTCCCGAGACAACTACGTCTTGAGACTCCACCTCTAGCTCGTCGTTCATGTGTGTAGGGTCAGTCAAGAAGGCATGTCAACATTATTTGATACTTAGACAATGGCTGTACCCGACATATAACAGGAAATGAATCTTTACTGTTTGATATTAAACCATTCGATGGTCGACACGTTTCCTTTGCTGGTGATGTGGGAGGGCAAATAACAAAGTGCAAATGGCACATTAACCTTTGAAGATGTGAACCTTGTGGAGAACCTGAACCACAATATGCTCAGTGTCTCCTAGATATGCGATAAGCAATACTCCACTCTCTTTACAGAAAATGAGTGTCTTATTTTGAAACCTAGTTATAAAGTCCTGGAAGAATGGATTTTGATGCGTACTCCGAGGCACAATGATGCGTATATTATCGACATTAAAAGTCCTTACTCTTTACAAAAACTGCTTCATGTTTGTTATCCATAGCCTTGGAGAACGACTCATCTCTAGGCATCGACGGCTAGGTCATGTCAACTTTAAAAACTTTAATATGTTAGTTAAAGGTGAAAATGTGAGGGGCTTACCTGTTAAATCCTTTTCGTGTGTTGAAAAATATTTATCTTCTCTAAGTGCAAACAACACAAACTATCTCACTGGCCCAAAACCATCAATACCATAGATTCAATTCTTCATCTGTTACATAAGAACATCTTTGGTCCCATTCAACCAATGCAATAGGCCGAAAAACCTATTGTCTGATTATTACTAATGATTTCTCTCGTTTCAGCTGGAATTTCTTGCTAGGTCACAAGGAGGAGAGCACTCAATTTTTGATACAGTTCATGACACTAATGGAGATCCAAACTGATAAAAGGGTCAAGTGCATCAGAAGTGGCAATGGAACATAATTCTGCAACAGAGCTATGGATGATTTTTAACATAGCATTGGGATACTTCGTTAGTTCAGTGCTCCATACACTCCAGAAAAAAACGGAGATGCTCAAAGATGAAACAGAACACTTATTTAAGCTTCTCGAACAATGCTCTCATATTACAAACTTCCATTAATCTTTTGGGGGATGCCGTCAATGCAGCTTGCTTCACCCAGAACAGTCTACTGCTAAACATGAAATTAAATAAGACTCTTTATGAAGTCTACTATGGAATGAAGCCAAGAGTCGATTATTTCAAAACATTTGGATGCCCACGCACTTTTCTTCTATCAAACGCCAACTCAACTTCCAAATTTGCAGAGAAGTCGGATGAGTGTTAATTTATGGGCTATGCTATTCACAAGAGTGCTTATCAAGTTTACAACAAACGAGCCAAGGTGATTATGAAATCCTACAATAATGACTGGCAGGAAATGAATCCAACTGATGCATACACGGGTCTGAATTGGATGTTCGATTATGAAGGGTTATTTCTTGGAGTATATGTCCCACCTATTGCCCTTTAAGTTGCAGCTGCACAGTCCATACCATAGATGCTCGGTCTATCTTAATGCAATCTGTGTTGAGAAACTTAGAAGACGTTAGTCTGGCTATTGGTCCTCCAAACATGAATGTATTGCCTGTAGAAAATCAACCAGCTGCAAACAATGCAATGCCTCCTCCAGCAGACATTATTGACCTAGTCAACGTTTAAGATGCCTCTGATTCAGATTCAGATTCATTCATGTCGGCAGACAACGTTGGCAATGAGCAAACTAAGACTGTGGCGAATCTTCAGGTAGAACCTAGTGTTGTTGAGTCTATTCCCATACCTCCCTCTTCAGATGGCATTCAGGTTGCTGCCGAAGAGACTGCTGCAAACAATGTTCCCTCCGGTACTTCTGATAACACTGATTCCACACCAGTTCAAGCCAGATGGACCCATTGATCAAGAGTATGTGGTTGACCAACCAGAATTCGTTCAACCACCCACTGTTGTTCTTATCAAAGCACCTGCCATTTTCCATCCCCTAGAGAGTTTATTTGCGAAGATACAAGCTACTCCAATCGAGCCAGTCGACCCGATTCCTCAACTGGCAATTCATCGGACTCACCTGGCTCAGAACATCATAGGAGATCCTTTGGCTGGCATCCAAACTCGTAGCACATCCGGTACAATTAATAGATGTTTTTTTGCTTTTTTTATTTCGCAGGTTGAACCTAAGGACTACAAAATGGCTATGAGAGAGAACTCCTTGGTTGAAGCAATGTAAGAAGTACTATTACAGTTCAAGAAGCTGAGTGTTTGGAAGTTACTCAAGAAGCCTGCGAACAAGAAACCGATTAGAACGAGGTGGGTGTTTAGAAATAAAGAGGATTACAAGGGGTGATTACAAGTAGTAAAGCCAGGCTAGTTGTACAAGGTTTCTTACAGCGTGAAAATCTTGATTACGATAAAGATTATGCTCCCGTGGCTAGGAGTGAGGCAATTAGTCTCTTCTTGGCCTATGCTTCATATATGAACTTCAAAGTTTATCAAATGGATGTGAAGGCCGCCTTATTGTATGGGAAAGTGAAAGAGGAAATCTATGCCAATCAATCTCCATGTTTTGAGGATCCTAATCATCCTGAATACGTCTATTGACTTGACAAAGCTCTATATGGCCTTCACCAAGCACCCCATGTAGTGTATGCTACTCATGCTGAACATTTATTTAAGCATGGCTATAGAAGAGGTGTTATTGACCAGAAACTCTTTGTCAAGAAGGTTGGTGATGATTTGATCATGGTCCAAATTTTTGTTGACGATGTTATCTTGGGGTCAACGAATGATAATATGTGCAAGGAGTTTTCTGAGGTTATGAAGTGTCAGTTTGAGATGAGTTCATTGGGCAAGATGACATTCTTCCTGGGATTACAGGGTGAGCAAAAGACGGGTGGGATTTTGATACACCAAGAGAAATACATCCAAGACATTGTTCAGAAATAGGGGTTTAAATATGCATCTACATTTCTAACTCCGATTGCTACTCGACCTGTCCTAGCTCCTGATCCATTGTGAAAGCCAGTCGATTAACACCTTTACAGGTCAATGGTTGGCTCCCGAACGTATCTCGCTAAAAGCAGACCATACATCATGTTCCCTATTTATCAGTGTGCTAGATGTCAATCAAATCCAAAAGAATCCCACCTAGCCACCGTCAAACGTATCTTTCGATATCTCAAAGGAAAGCCTCATTTGGGAGTGATTATGGGGGATGCAATCTCGATCGAAAGTCAACTTCAGGAGGATGCCGATTCCTGGGAGACAAGTTAATATCTTGGCAGTTCAAGAAGTAGGTTACAGTATCCACCTCCACCACCGAAGCTGAATACATCGCTACATCCAGCTACTGCTCTTAGGTAATTTGGATCCAGCATCAGCTACTGGATTACGGTTTAAATTTCATTAATACCATGATCAAATGTGATAACGAGGCTACAGTTGCTATTGTGAAAAACCCGGTCCAGCACTCGAAGACAAAACACATTGACATCCTAATGCACTTCATTCGTGATTGTTTTGATCGTAAACTTGTCAATATCCAAAGGGTCCATACCAATTACAGCTTTGTGGATTTCTTTACAAAAGCTTTTGATCGTGCCCGATTTCTATATCTTGTAGAATCGCTTGGCATGATTTTGTTTAAGTAATTTATCTTTTATATTTTAAAATCGTAAATATTTTTTTATATGTCATAATTTTGGAGGGAGAAAATTGAGTTAACTTTAACTCAACAAAAAGATTTTAAACTTATTTTAAGAAAAACAAACAACTCATTTGACTTCCAAAAAGATTTTATTTTATTTTTAAGAAAGTTTGAAAATATTCCAAAAGAAATTGTCCCGCTTAGAGGGAGCTCCAGTGTAGAGGGAGTCAGACATTTTAAAATTTATTCAAATTTTGATAAACTGATCCGATCATTGGAAAATGATAGTAGATTGATTTTGATGATCCTAGCGTATGAAAAGAGTAGATCAAAAGCCAACAAGATCATCATCTGATGTGTAGATAGGCTTGACAAACGGGTAGGTGTCATGTGATATAAACTTAAATATCCGCCTATGTTAGTGGTTATACGTTTATGAAACGGTTGCACGACTCCATACAAAGTCATATCAATGAAGGCAAAAATGTTATTAGTCATATGCGAGCCCGTTAGTGATTGATCACAATAAAATTATTTTTGCTTTGTTATGAATATAAAAAATCAATCATTAAAGAAGATAAATTGCAAAGAGATTTAATGTTTAATGTCAACAAATGTTGACAAACAAACAAAAGGGAATCTAGAACCACTTAATATGGGCCATAAGTCTGACAGTAGTAAGTCCTAAATGTCTTAAATGAAGGCATGTAAGTCCGAACTGTGTGGCATGTAAGTCCATGGTTCAACCTTTAAATATTGAAATATTGCAAAAGTTTAAATATTATCAAAAGATTTTGATCCATCATTAGGTGGTTGGAGTCAATTCGAGGTGATCTGATAAAAAAAAAATTATGCCCGAGGTATGATGGAGTTTGTAACATGCCAGATTAAATGGGAACCATATAAACATTGTGCCTAAATCATACCTTAACATATCATATCGACATCAAAACACTTGTCAAGTTGTAAAAGAAACAATATCTACAATCAACTTTGGGTTTTTGGCACAATAGCATCAAAATGGAAATGCGATCTATGATGTTATAAATCAATATGATTCAATGTCATGAACTTTCTCACAAAAATGTTATAATTTTTATGTAAATTAATATAATATTAATTTCATCTTTATTCCTTTTATATTATTTTATTTCATTTTATTTTATTTTTGTTTTTATTTGTTTTATTTTGTTTTTAACTTTAAAACTTTTATATACCAGAGTGTTTGGATTTGGTGTGTAAATACTTTTCGGGTTTAAATCTTTAAATACTAAGAACGAGGGCTGAGAGTGTAAATTCGTTTTAAAACTCGAGATGTTAAACCCAAAGTATCTTTCATTTCATTCTATCATCTTTCTCTCAAAAACTCTCACTCTTTCTCTCTCTCTAAATTAACCCTAGAACCATTTCACACATATAAACAACAATCTCCTACTTCTTGTTATAATATCTATTTGATCATCATGGATCCTTCACCCGCGGTATAACACCATCTCATCTTCATCTTCTTCTTGGTTCTTGTTCTGGATCTAATGAACGGTTCATTTAAACTGTCGGGTAGATCTGGGGTTTGGTGAATTTTGGATGAAGATCCTTGTTATTGTTGTTAATTTGAACATCTAAGATCTTATAAACATCTTTAGATTATATATTAGGTTCTATTATGTACAGTTTGTTGATGTTTGGGTTTATCGGATCTTCTTATGTCTGATTGACCAAGTATGAGTTTGATTTGGGGTGCAATATTGTACAGAAATACAATTCGGGCATAGGCGACTAGTTCAAGGAAGAAAAGAAAAGTTTGGACTACGAGAACATTCGAGTTGCATCGCACAAAATTGAAAACAAGTCGCATTACAAAAATGATTGATATCTAGGACTGAAAAATTAGTCTTTGATACTCCATAATCGGTAACTAATGATTATCAGGGACTGATTTGTCATTCCCAAGCCAGTAACAGATGCCTAGTACTAAATAGTGGTTTTAGTAACTAAAAATCAGTCCCTGCTGTATGGCACCAATAAGGACTAATAGTCAGTCTCCATACATAAAAATTCAGTCCTTATTTTGTCCGTGGTACCACATTTTTTCAGTCACCAAAACATTTTGGTAGAGGCTATTAATCAGTCTCGGATACTAGGATATCTTAGTACCCAACTCATTTCTTTAAGGACTGAATATCAGTTCTTTAAACCATTCATATTTTGTCCACAATATGTTTATTACACTAGTGATTTCGTGTCAATTCGGTCCCTAATAAGAAGTTTTAGAGGCTAGAAACTAGTCTTTAATACCTGATGTGTGTCGGATAACCCTATAATAATGACCTTCACAACTAAGCTTTAAATATAAAACGAAAATCCTAAAACCACACACAACCAACAAGTGTACCCATCACAAGTAGTATAGACCTAGGAAGTCCGAGTATCGAACACGTGGACACGTAAGACGCTAACGATTACTAACCCTAGACAAGACCTACCTTAGAATAATATTTAATTAATTTGATTTTTAATTACTTAACTGAACTAACCTAACTAACTGACAAAACTTACCAAAAATAGAAAACTTAACGGGGAACTAACTGTGTTAACTTAGGATCGAGAAAAACGTCTACCTAGGTTTGAATCAAATTGTAGGCCTAACAAGCTAATGGATTGAATGATATCAAGAAACCGGTCCCTAAAGATGACACGACTAAGGATCGCTTGGGCTCACTGGATTACCTCTCGGTCTCACTCAACAAGCCTAAACTACTCAAAATCGGCTAAAACGACCAAACCGGGAAACAGTTGCTAACGTGTTCTAATGATGGATCACCTCTCGGTCTCACCAACACTCGACCCTAATGGCAATGAATACTACAAAACCAAGGATAGAGGAACAATTCAACTTAAACCAAAATAGATCAACTAGTCGCTCAAAACAATTAAACCTGACAAGAAACGAACTCGCTCTCGCGCAATCCTTATTCTAGGATGCAAAGGCAATGAGACAACCCTAACTTCTTATCACCTCTTGGTCTCTAAGAAGGTGCCTAACCGCTGTACTTTAACCTCAAATTCACGCAACAAAACCCTACGGTTGTACCTACCGCAAACAAACCCTAAACAACAAAGTCTAGAATCAAACAATGCACCGATCAATCAACACAAAACTAATTAACCGACACACGGGGTTTATGCAATGAATCACCAAAATTTCAAGCCCTTAAACACAACCTATTTCATGTCTAAATCAAACTTACATTAACAAATCAAGTCTATCAATCAAACAATCCATAAAACTCATCAAACACTAACAATTAACATCATCCCTAGGTAGAACTAACAAGATTAACCTCTAATCATTTTTGGACAGCCATGAACACTTAATAAAATCATCATATAACTCATCTCAATAATCATTCAAGCATTCAATGATCAACAATAATCATAAACAAGTTAATCCTTAAAGCAATTGCAAAACAATTCAACAATTGATCAAGAACAATGAAAGTGATGAACAAAGTTTAACAAGAAAGGATATAAGATGATTTTCGGGTTGCTCCTTGGCTGTGAAATTCATGATGAACGATCCCGAGGCTTGCACTTACTTCCTTCTTCCTTCCCTAACCGCCACAAGTCCACAACCTTGCTTCAAAAAAACTTTTTTCTTCTTTCTCCTTCCTGCTGCTACTGCCGATCGCAATAGGCTGCCCCCCTTAGGGTTTTTTTTTTCTTTTTTTATTATAATATTAACAAGATTCTTGGGCTTTTCCATGATGTAAACGGGCCGGGCTTTGAGTCTTGTCTTGAAATTGTATGCGTAAAAGACCCGTAAGCTCTCCAAAAAGCTCGGTTTTTCTTCCTTTCCTCCCTTTGCCTACAAGAAAAATAAAAATATGTAAAACCTATCTAAAACAAGTTAAAATACATAAAATATAATACAATACGTAGATAAAAGGTGCGGAAAATACGTGTGTTTTACAACACATCAATACCACGTCACTTCAATCATTAATATGTTTCTTTTAGTGACTTAAAAAGTAGTCTCGCATCAAGTCATTTTAGTCAAAAATAAGCTTCTTTAGAAACTAACAATCAATCCCTATCATCAACTTTTTAGTCACTAATATGTTTATTCAAAGCCTGAAATTCTGTCTCAGAAAGTAGTCCATAATATGTTTATTTGGAGATTACAAAATAGTCTCCAACACTATTACAAAACAACCATCAGTAAAAGGGTGACGAATGCTCTTCTACAACTTCAAAAATTAAAATATGAATCAACCAAAAAAAATGTTAATAAAATAAATAATTAGCAATTGATCGTTCACAAAAGACAACCATCGTTTAATTAGCAATGCCTCATAACTATGCGATTCAACAACAAATAATAAATTACTGCTCCGTATTATACAAATAGTTAATAGCTCCAGCTCAAGTTTCTTACTAATCATTATGACTCAAAACACAACTTCAATATGCCTGAATGCTTCAATAATTCCTCCCTACGAAACTCTCTGATCATTCTTACAAAATAGTTTGAGCATCCTTCCTGCAAAACAGTCTAATCATTCATACGAAACAGTTTGAGCATTCCTTCTTGTAAAAAAGTTTGATTATTAAAATATGACAGTTTGTGCATTCCTTCCTTCAAAACAGTTGGGTTACAAGTTAAGAATTGAGTTGAATCTGAAAACAAAAAATAAGAAATAGATGTCAACAAAAAAATTTAGATTCAAAACTTCTAGATAAAATGCATTCGGTACAATTGTACTAACTTCGATAAGCTGCCAATCTTTTTTAGAGATAACATAATAAGTTTTAAATGATTGATTAACGCTTTTAAAAAACAGACATACAAGTAATTATGTGGTCCACTATGAAGAGTCTAAACTAGGTCATCAACAAAAGGCTACATTATTAACATCTTCATATCCATCAAACTGCAAAAAGTAAACATGCATAATCAAATCTGTAATTTTAATTCAATAGATTTACCAAGAACATATGACAAATTTATAAATGCAGAAATTAGAATTAAGTCGAATACTATTGTTAAGGTTTAGTAGAACTACAATTAAGCCACATAAAGCTTCAACCTGACAAATGTTGTTTGTTCTAATGAGGTGGTTTGGCACTACATCTTTTTCGATGGTTATTCCGATTTCATGTTTATTAAACTACCATAGTAACTCCTTTTTAAAATGTATAACTACCGTGTCAAGGCATTATCTAGTATAATAACAATATAATAGACCACTAGCTTAAGTACATTAAATATTAATGGCTAAAAATAAAAATTTAAAATTAATAAAATGGAGAATTGGAATTATAAAGTGCATACTAGTTTTGCAGTTTCCAATCTTCTAACAGCTTTTTGGCATTATATCGTTGTGTCTTCCTCAATCTATGAAATTACCTAGTTGGAAACACAGTTTCAATAGATTAACAGTATATATTCAGCATAAGCCATCACACCACTGTTCAAGCAATTCAAATGTAACAAACCTCCGGATGTGATTGAAAAAGTGCACGCCTCTTGTTGTGAATAATCAAAAAATCAGATCATGTAATCCGCAATTGAATCAAATGTATTCATCGTAAAAAAATCTAGAAGTTGAAGGTTCGTGATAATGATACATTCGGGCTAGGAGATGGATCGAATTCGATAGGATTAGCACGTAATTAAAGAGAATTGGGGGTGAAGGTGAGCGGTTGAGGTTGATTTACGGTTAGGGAAGGCCGGGAACATGACTAATTTTTACGGGGAGGGAATTAGGGGAATCAAAATTGCAGAAATCAGGGGAAGGGAAATTTTAAACCTTTACTAGATTTTTAAGTTCATAAAAATTCTAAAAACAAACATAAAATTAACAACATACATAAAGTTAAATAAAAAAATATGTTTGACAATAAGAAAATAATTAGAAAAATTAATTAAATTTAAAAACATATCTTGATATAATAAAAAAACCTACATAATAAATATAAAAAAGTACATGACAAATGATAAAGTGCATATTTAAATATGAGCGATCAGATCAAACGAGCAATTTGAATCCATTGCGTGCTCGTCCACCCATGGGCCATGATTCCTCAAACGCAATTCAAGTTCATTATAGTACCCATACATTGGATCATCTATGTATTTCTCTCTAGGGTCAGTGACGTAAGCATCATTTGACTTGGGGAACTGGAAGTTGACCTACAACCTAGTGGAAGGCTCGGTTCCACTATTAACTAGTCCATGTAAATGTTTCGTCAACGAAAGCTGGCGGGTGGCATCGATTACAAGTAAAACTGTAAATGTCCGTTTTGTAAGGCGTGCATGTTTCTAAAAAGGAAAATGAATACCACGCGTGAGCTCTGGTAGGCTTTTACTCGCCTAGCTTCATGTTGGCTACATATGATGCAAGAGATGCTCTAATGGACCTTAACAGGTCCTATACATTCATGTCTGCTTAAGAAGCACTATGCTTGACCACGATTCACCAAGTGAGCATTATTTGACCTACGTTGATTATGTTTGACCACGAATCTCTATAAGTGACCAAGTTAGACGTACATTGACTATGTCTCATCAAGCACGCTATATTTCCTCATATTTGTCTAATATATCGTAATGAGAAATAATGTATCATTATAAGTCATAAGAGTTCATAATGGGTTTTGTACATCTTATCTTATGTGTTGGTCATCACTCCTAATCTTAATAAACAAACACATTTTCTATAAGAGAAAATGTTCTTTAAATGTTTGAGAACATACTCTTTTGGTTTCTTTAACATTTTATTTATATAATTATAAAATAAAATGTAAACTTTATTGTTATAATAGTTTTTTTTATTGTAATTTAAGATATTTAAAAGAAAAAACAATTAGAAAACTCCAATTTAATAAATTGGATGTGGCTCAATGATAGAGCACTCACTTTACTAGTGAGAGGTAGGGGGTTTTAACCTCACTATCACCAATTTATATGGGAGATATGAGGGATGTCCCTAGCTTGTCAGGGTTTGAGTCCTGATCTCATCCGGTTTACCTGCTCCTCGCTGTCGTGCTGTTTGGCGGGCGTGGGGGTCGGGTTTTATCTGAGGAATCCCTCAATAGGTGGACCGCTAGGGGCTCCGTTCGCCGGCTCGGGCTACCTTTAGCCAATGGGGGTCGCGTACGGAATACCCGGCGTTACTTAGTTGGTCATTCAAAAAAAAAAGAAGACTTCAATTTAAAATATTTGGAGGGGGGGGGGTGTTTGAGTTCAACTCACACTTGAGACAAAAGTAATCGGGGCTCAAGCTGGTCAGAAGGTTTTCTCACCTATTAATGGGGTTTAATTTGAAGGGGAAATTGAGATGATTAGGTAAATTAGTGATCTGTCCGTGATCAAAACTGGTCGTTCAAAAAAAAATAATAATAATTAAACAATCCAAACTATTTTCTAACTTTATTTACTTACCTTTTTTCTCTTCATTCGTTTAGACGCCAACTTTTTTTCATGATAAATTATTATAATACTTGATGGAAAATATAATTTAAAAAAAAAAGAGTGTAACAATTACTACTTTTTTTAATGATTTGTTTGCAATACCATATAACATAACTGACTTATTATACATATATTTGCTTAACTTGGGGATATTGTTTCCGGAACAGCCCTGCTTGCTCGATTCTTCGATTTCACTCAATTATTTTCGTGAATGTCCCCGGTAATGGGTAATGTGCTTATGTGCTTGTTTATCTTTGAAATTCATTGTGATTGTTCAGTAAATGCTTATATTTAATTTGTTTAGAAATAAATTCAACTATGTACACAAACAAACATAAGATACAACCATAAACAGACATCTTCATCAAACGCGTTGCATGGGATTTCAACTTCATCGCATGACTCATGCGATGCGACTGACATATAATTTTTAATCACATCACATGAACTACGTGATGTGATTGAAAATGCCATTCGGATGCGAATTCATTTATGCGATGCGATTACTTTACACTTGGACATTTTTCAAAAATTTTGGTATGTTTGAACTAAAAAGACTGCTAACCTACTGTCATCATATAAGATATAAAAGTGATAAATCACAAGAATATATGATTAAAATCAACTAATTGACTACTTAAACAATTAATTAACTAAAATATGTAATTATCACATTGTAATATAACACTTATTTAACTATTGTAAATTTGTTATCACATTATGTGCATATGCTATATCTTATATTTTATTCATCATTATAATAGATGTTCTAATGATCTCATTGTTTGAATTTCAGCAACATAACATGTTTTGTCCATTGGAGTTGCCCAGGAGGAAGAAGCACAGGGTATTAACATCTATGATCAAGGGGCTAAGGGAGACTCCGTTATTACATGCTATTACAGCAAACCCGGCAATTCACACGAGCAAGGTTAATGAGTTTTTGACGAATGCCAACGGCTCCAAACATTCTATGTTTCTTACTACAAATGTAGTCGGGAAGAGCCTATTGATCAAGGAAGAAGATATTAGACGTGCACTGAACATCCAAGACGTTTCGGATCACTATTTTGCTAAGGGCAACCAAGAGGATTTGAAGCCGTTTGTCGAGGAGATGGGATATGACATTGTTTGGAAGAGTTTGGAGAAGAGGCACCTCCCACCACACTGGAGATTATTGTTTCATATTATGGTGCATTGTCTGTCCGACCTCAAAGGTGGTTTTGATAGACTTCAGACAGTCTGGGTGGGAGTGATGGCCGCGATGACGTATAAGGTGAAATACAACTACTCGAGGCTTATCTTTCTATACATGATCCCCCAATGCCTTGACCGACAACACTTGGATGATGTATCCCAAATTTGTCTAGATGTTGTTGGATGACATGATGCCAGACACACCAAGGCTAGAGTATGCCGTCGAGTTTGATGAAGATGGTGTCGAGCTGCCTCCATTAGAGCCATATCATGTGAAGATGGTAAAGCCTACAATGTTCAATGCCATGTTGAACACGAAGGGGAAGGGATATGTATACAAAGGGGCTCTGCCGGGAAGGAAGTTGGGATTATTTGCTAAGGCTGAACAGGATAATGTTGAGTCCGATATTGAGAGTGAGAAGGTTGTTGGTACAGAGGTGGAGGAATCTGAAAGTGAGGTGGAGCCCGAGAGGAGGACAAAGAGGCTCCATGACCCGAAGAAACAGAAGGCCACCGGCAAGCCTTAAGCTGGCGGGCCGTCTTAACAAGTTGAGGAGGAAGAGGCTGAAGAGGACGTTCAGTCGCTGAAGCGTTTAAAAAGGGTAGGGGACTCCAAGAAGACCCCGACCTTGGTTTTCAAGCTTCCCGCCACTGGTAAACCCTCTTCCCAACCTAATTGACACACTGCCTCACCAACCACCCTAGCCTAAACCCTAGCCGCCTTAAAGCTAAACAGGTATAAATCCCCACCTACACCAAACCCAAAACCTATACAAAAGCCATATCCAAATCCAAACCACCAAAGACCTTACTACACGAAACACCTGTTACCTCACCCGAAACCTCACCTACCCAACAAGACCAACTATTACAAACCTTACTTGAAAACCTTCCACCATCACCTCCACAACAAACTATATAGACTTCAACTTTCCATCAATCATTCTCCCCACCTACAACCACCATACAAAATGACCAACCCATATCACCTGACACATCTACATCCTCACCATTCAAATCACCAACATTTACCTCACCCTTACGAACCACAAACATTTGGTCACAAACCTTTATAACCTCACCCTCAACCCAAACAATATCCACTTCCACACCATCCCAAACTAAAACCACAACCCCTGACAAACCACAGATGTAACACCCCGACCGATGGCGGATTATACATCGGGGCGCTACGAATTGTTTCATTACTCGTGACACTATTTGGGTGTCAATATTTAATAAATACATTTCATTGCGCATGCGCATAACACACCATAAAGTAACATAAATCACATATCATAACTCATAATATTCAAATACATAAATTTTTCTTGTTATATTTTAAACTAGGTCCAAAGTAAAAGAAAACATCCTACGTGTCCTCGAGTTTCCAAAAGCAGCTACAGCAAACCTGAACATGTGTTAAAATAAAACGTCAACACTTGCGTGTCGGTGAGAAATCAAGTTTAATAGATATAAATAGATAAAAACAAAGCACTGCGCGCAACATGTGTATAACTGGTGTTCAACATAGTGTGTAAATAGATTGTGATCAAGCCTAAATAGATCATAGCTCATAGTTCATAGCGTGCTCCAAATCGAGCAAAAACAAATAATCATTCGTGTATGTGCAAACAAACCAAGAAAAATCGTAACGATAGGTCTCCCGTGTTTATCTAATGGATCCATGAAAACTTCGGAATAGGCCGATCAAAGCGGTTAATGATCAACACATACAAATATACAACACTAGTAAACGTCCATAACACATGGGTTTTGCGCACATAATTTCATAAACAAGTTTAAGACTCAAGTTGTACGAACACATGAACATCCCAAAACGTTAAAAAATAAAAGGGGATTAGGTACGAGATTACTCACTTGTAAAAGGTGTGTTGAAAGATAATGCAAGAACCAACTTTTAAACAAGCGAAAGTTAACCTATAAATAAGAGGTTATTGGTTTAACGATTGGTTTTTATGTCTTGAATATATGTAAGTCACTTAAACAAATTATTTAAAAAAAAATTATATATTATTTATTTACCGAGATTTCTGGGCAGAAAAGAAGAGAAGACGGATTGCAAAGAGGGGAGTTGGAGGCGTCGCTGAGGATCTTCGGCTGAGAGTAAGGGAGAAAGATTTTGGGGAGTGTTTAAGTGTTTGAGTGTAGTGTTTAATTATCCAAGAAATTAGTTTTATTTATAGGAAAACCCCAGGGAACACATCCCTTGAATTGGGGAAAAGATCTTATCAAATCAAAGCAAAAGATATCAAAAGCAAGAGATATGGTGGCAGCTGCAGGGGATGGGGAAGGCTGACAGGTTACTGTTCATAGCATGGGAGGGGTCAGTCAAAGTACTGTTCAAGTCATGGAAAAGAAGATTTTAAAAGATTATGCCAGTTACTTTTTCTAACAACCAAGAGGGTTGGTAAGCAAGCTGCGCCGAAAGTGACATTTCGGACAGATGTCAGATCTGGCCTACTGTGCCCATACCTTGGCAGGTATAGCACAGAAGATAAGATATTTCAAAAGCATACAGGCTGGCTTAAACTGGAGAAAAGACTTAAGTGTCTAGCGCGAGAAGGCTTGAGTGCGCGAGGGCGAAGGCAGACAGAACAATCCTTAGCGCGCCGCGGGAAGAACTACAATCCTTTGCGCGCCGCGGGAACAGTTCGCCTCGCGTATCGCAGGAACAGCTGGTCTTCACGCAGGCTTCCTTGTAAGGAGTCTGGCGCGTGGAGCTGCGCAGACATCCTTAGGCGGGAAGAACCAAAGGACAAGCAAAGAGTTAAGAGAGAAAAAAAAAAAAAGGGTTCAAGGCTTAAGGGTTAAGCAGAGGGGCGGGACGGCGACAAGAGAGAAAAAGGGGCGGGACGGCGGAAAGGAAATATTATTATCATTATTATTATTAGTAATATATATATATATTTGATAAATTTATAAAGATTATAATCAAATTTTAAATCTTAAAATCGGATCCGAAAACGGGTACCTGGGTCGGGTCGGATTTGGGCAGTTGTCACAGTCTCCCCTACTTTAAGAAATTTCGTCCCGAAATTTATCTCGAAGTAGGATGCGCAGAGAAAAGGTGCGGGTATTTGATCTTCATTTGATCTTCCCTTTCCCAAGTGAACTCGGCTCCGCGCTTGGACTCCCAGCGAACTTTGACAATAGGGATGCGACTGCGCTTGGTTTGCTTCACCTCGCGATCCATAATCTCAACAGGCTTCTCAACGAAATGCATAGACTCATCAACTTGAACTTTATCAAGTGGTATGTGGAGGTTCTCGTCAGCTAAACATTTCTTGAGATTGGATACATGGAACGTTGGATGCACATTGCTGAGCGCGGGCGGCAGGTCCAATTTGTAGGCAACCTTTCCCACTCTCGCAAGAATCTTGAACGGACCAACATAACGAGGTGCAAGCTTACCTTTCTTCCCAAAGCGGACAACACTCTTCCAGGGCGATACTTTGAGGAGAACAGGATCACCAACTAGAAATTCGAGAGGCTTCCGCCTGCGATCTGCGTAACTCTTCTGTCGGCTCCTGGCAGTCAGCAGATGATCACGGATCTTGGCGATTTTATCGGTTGTCTCTTGAACTAGTTCTGGTCCTGTGATTTGAACTTCACCCACTTCGTTCCAACAAATCGGTGAGCGGCACTTTCGACCGTAAAGTGCTTCAAATGGGGCCATACCGATGCTGGAATGATAGCTGTTATTATAAGAGAACTCGATCAGAGGTAGGTGTGAATCCCAATTACCTCCAAAATCAAGAACGCAAGATCAAAGCATATCCTCAAGGGTTTGGATGGTTCGCTCAGACTGTCCGTCAGTCTGAGGATGATATGCAGTACTCATGTCCAAACGAGTTCCTAACGCAGATTGGAGAGATTTCCAAAAGCGAGATATAAAACGGCCATCGCGATCGGATATTATGCTCAAGGGAGTACCATGACGGCAGACAATTTCTTTGACATATAGATGCGCAAGTTGTTCAACACGGTAGGTTTCACGAATGGGCAGAAAGTGGGCAGACTTGGTCAATCGATCCACTATTACCCAAATGCTATCATGTTTGCTTGCGGTCGAGGGTAACTTGGTGATAAAGTCCATTGCTATACTTTCCCATTTCCACGTAGGAATTTCTGGTTGTTCGAGCAAACCAGATGGGCGTTGATGTTCAGCTTTTACCTTAGAACAAGTTAGGCATTTAGCTACGAACACAGCGATATCCTTTTTCATACCGGGCCACCAATAAGTAAGGCGCAAATCTTTGTACATTTTGTCAGCGCCAGGATGAATGGAATATCGAGTTTTGTGCGCTTCACTCAGTATGTCAGTGCGAAGAATCTCATCATTGGGAATCCAGATGCGATTGAGATAACAGAGAGTTCCATTCAGGTTAGGGACTAGATGCGCTTCCGCACCACACGCTAACTCGGCGCGTAGGTTGCCTTTGCTGATCGATGCGCGCTGCGCGTCGCGAATGCGCAATTCAAGATTGCTTTGGATCGGCGCGAAGTGAAGCTGCGTGCGCGGCAAAATACAGTTGAGTTGACTGGGTTTGCGGCTGAGCGCATCGGCTACCACATTAGCCTTTCCAGGGTGATATCGGATCTCACAATCGTAATCGCTGATGAGTTCGTTCCATCGGCGTTGTCTCATGTTAAGTTCCTTTTGATCAAAAATGTGCTGAAGGCTTTTATGGTCGGTGTAAATGATGCACTTAGTACCATAGAGGTAGTGTCTCCAGATTTTTAAGGCAAATACAACTGCGCCAAGTTCGAGGTCGTGAGTCGTATAATTCTTTTCATGAATTTTGAGTTGCCTTGACGCGTAAGCGATAACCTTGCCTCGTTGCATAAGTACACAACCGAGACCTTGGTTGGAGGCATCACAATAAACGACAAGGTCGTCAGTACCCTCTGGTAACGTTAGAACAGGAGCTTCGCACAACTTTCGCTTGAGCGTTAGAAAGGCTTCTTCTTGCTTCGAGCCCCAAATATACGGTTTGCCTTTGTGCATTAATGCTGTTAAAGGCAAGGCGATTTTTGAGAAGTTTGAAATGAATCGCCGGTAGTAACCAACTAAGCCCAAAAAGGAACGGATTTCGGTAGGAGTGGTCGGTGTAATCCAGTTCTTGATTGCTTCAATTTTGGATGGGTCGACATGAATACCCATCTTGTTTACAACATGACCAAGAAACTGTACTTCGTCAGACCAAAACTCACACTTGGAGAGTTTGGCATAGAGTTGCTCGGTTCGAAGCTTTTGCAACACCAACAGAAGATGTTGTTCATGCTCGGCCTTGGTTTTGGAATATACCAGAACGTCATCGATAAACACGATCACGAATTGGTCCAAGAAAGGCCTACACACCCGGTTCATTAGATCCATGAAGACAGCGGGTGCGTTGGTTAAACCGAAGGGCATGACCAAGAATTCAAAATGACCGTAGCGGGTTCGAAAGGCAGTTTTGGGAATATCTTCTTCGCGAATACGCAACTGGTGATAGCCAGAACGGAGATCGATTTTGGAGAAACAAGAGGCACCTTGGAGTTGGTCAAAGAGGTCGTCAATACGCGGTAAGGGGTACCGGTTCTTAATGGTGAGCTTGTTCAGCTCGCGGTAATCGATACACATGCGAAACGAACCGTCTTTCTTTTTAACGAACAAAACCGGAGCACCCCACGGCGAAGAACTAGGGCGAATGAATCCTTTATCGGTCAACTCTTGAAGTTGACTTGCTAATTCTTGCATTTCAGCGGGTGCAAGTCGATAAGGAGATTTGGCTACGGGGGATGCACCAGGAACAAGATCAACACGAAACTCGACTTCCCGAGCGGGAGGTAAACCAGAAAGATCTTCGGGAAAGACTTCAGGAAAGTCACGCACGATGGGGATTTCATGAAGTTTCTTCTTTCCTTCATCGGGTTTGACCACATGAGCTAAGAACGCGACACATTTCTTTCGTAAAAGTCTTCGGGCTTCAGTGTATGACATAAGTTTAAGACCGTTAGATGGTTTCTCGCCGTAGATATGAAGGTCTTGACCATTTTCCCGAGGAATGCGAATCAATTTCTTGGCGCAGATTACTTCGGCGCGATTTTGCGAGAGCCAGTCCATACCAATAATAACATCAAAACTTCCAAGAGGCATGGGAATGAGGTCGATTAGAAAATCGTGTTTATTAAGGTTAAGCGTGCAATCTTTGATCACGGAGTTTATTATAATTGTTTCACCGTTAGCCATTTCAACTGTAAAGTTTCCGTTTAAGTTTATTCGCGGTCGCGCAAGTTTTTGTTCAAATGCGCGAGAAATAAAACTCCTATCGGCGCCAGTATCAAAAAGTATAGATGCATATTGTCCGTTAAGTAAAAATGTACCATTAACCACGTCATTATTCGCTTGCGCTTGGTGCGCGGTTATATTAAAAGCTCGTCCGCGCGCCACTTGGTTTGAAATTTGGTTAACCGGATTAGCTTGCGTAATTTGTACTTGCAGTCTCGGGCACGCGTTCCGGAAATGACTGGGGTCACCGCAGTTATAGCACGACCTGGGTCGTGGATTATGGTATGTTGATTGTGGGTTTTGCGGGTATGTTGGTGGTGTTTGCGCGATTGGGTTGGCGGGAAGGACTCTACAGTACTCAGCAGTGTGACCAATACGGCCACATCGGTTGCATTGTCGACACGGGGCTTGAGTTGGGTGATGAAGTTTACAGGTTGGGCAAAAGGGTTGGTTTCCTGTGTAAGGTTTCTTAGTTGACGGGGCAGGGAGCGCGGAATTGGTTAAGGTATAGTTATGGACTACAGGGGGTGTTGGGTAGGTTGACAATGGGTTAGGAGCGTGTACTGGAGGTTGTTAGCGGGTTGCTGGACAATGAGCGGGTTGGTAAGCGCGTAGGCTTGATGATTGGGTTTGTGCCTGCGTTTGAGGTTGTTACGGTTTGAGGGTTCTGGCCTGGTTTCTGTTGGTTCTGGGACAGTCTTGGTGAGTTTGGTCTTCTCGGCTCCCCGCAGGAACAGGGTTCCTGCCCTGATATGGTTGTCGCTGAGCACAGCGGCCAACTCGATGGCGTCAGAGAGGGTTACTGGGTTCCTGGCCCATACAGAATCTTGAATTTCCATGGGGAGACCCCCAAGAAACTTTTCGATGGCGCGGCGGGAAGGGGTAACAAGGTGCGGGACAAGCAAACTTAGTTCGTGAAAGCGCGTAGCGTACTCGCGTGCTTCGCCACTGTACTGTTTCAAGTTCCAAAATTCCTCCTCAAGGCGCTTTACTTCGTTGGGAGGGCAGAATTCTCGAGTCAAAAGATCCTTGAATTCCTCCCAGAGCATGCTAGAAGCAGCCTCTGCGCCACGCGCGTGAGCTACTCCGTTCCACCATGTAAGCGCCCTTGATTCCAGGACACTTGAGGCGTATAAGGTTCGTCGGTCTGGAGGGCAATGGGTATGGAGGAAGGTGTTCTCAATTTTCTCGAGCCATTGGAGCATTACGGTGGCTCCTTCGAGCCCTGTGAATTTCGGAGGGTTACCCGCATTAAAGGACTTAATATTGTATCCGGAGGGGTTGGTATTATTTTGATTTAAGGCTTGGGCTATTGCGGCGGCCATTTCCTGGGAACGACGCTACATACGTCTGCGCGAGGCTTCTCTCCTCTGATGACGGCGAGCTGATAGCGGAGGCATTCTATAAAAGTTTTTGTTAATATCTTGGTATGGGAAATCGCTTTAGCGCAAAGTATATCATTGTAAAGCTTGTTTCGCGGAGTTAAATGCTATCAAATTTTGAAGTAAAATATGAATTTAAATGCAAACTTAATACATGTAATGAATTCGAATTGAAAATCGACAATTCATGCATCACCATGACTTTTCAAATCTTCAATTTAAAATATACGAGTAAATGAGTATTGGAGGTTGACAATTCATGTATCACCATGACTTTTCAAATCTTCAATTTAAAATATACGAGTAAATGAGTATTGGAGGTTGACAATTCATGTATCACCATGACTTTTCAAATCTTCAATTTAAAATATACGAGTAAATGAGTATTGGAGGTTGACAATTCATGTATCACCATGACTTTTCAAATCTTCAATTTTAGAACATAAAGTTAATGGGGATTGAAAATCAACTATTCATGTATCACCATGACTTTTCGGATTTTCAATGTTAAGTCCCAACAACAAACGAATATGTAAGTAAAGAAACGGATTGAAATTTAACAATAAAAATCGAAAGATCGCGGATAAAACATGAAATCATGTGCTGCGTATGCGCAAGCATATTTTATAAATATCGAGTAATTAACAATTAGCGCGCAATCATGAGATTTTTCTCATGCGCGAGAAGGGACTCTTAGTTATTCTAGGTCGTTACGTCTAACCACCTAATCCTAAAGTCACGGAGCTCTGATACCAATCTGTAACACCCCGACCGATGGCGGATTATACATCGGGGCGCTACAAATTGTTTCATTACTCGTGACACTATTTGGGTGTCAATATTTAATAAATACATTTCATTGCGCATGCGCATAACACACCATAAAGTAACATAAATCACATATCATAACTCATAATATTCAAATACATAAATTTGTCTTGTTATATTTTAAACTTGGTCCAAAGTAAAAGAAAACATCCTACGTGTCCTCGAGTTTCCAAAAGCAGCTACAGCAAACCTGAACATGTGTTAAAATAAAACGTCAACACTTGCGTGTCGGTGAGAAATCAAGTTTAATAGATATAAATAGATAAAAACAAAACACTGCGCGCAACATGTGTATAACTGGTGTTCAACATAGTGTGTAAATAGATTGTGATCAAGCCTAAATAGATCATAGCTCATAGTTCATAGCGTGCTCCAAATCGAGCAAAAACAAATAATCATTCGTGTATGTGCAAACAAACCAAGAAAAATCGTAACGATAGGTCTCCCGTGTTTATCTAATGGATCCATGAAAACTTCGGAATAGGCCGATCAAAGCGGTTAATGATCAACACATACAAATATACAACACTAGTAAACGTCCATAACACATGGGTTTTGCGCACATAATTTCATAAACAAGTTTAAGACTCAAGTTGTACGAACACATGAACATCCCAAAACGTTAAAAAATAAAAGGGGATTAGGTACGAGATTACTCACTTGTAAAAGGTGTGTTGAAAGATAATGCAAGAACCAACTTTTAAACAAGCGAAAGTTAACCTATAAATAAGAGGTTATTGGTTTAACGATTGGTTTTTATGTCTTGAATATATGTAAGTCACTTAAACAAATTATTTAAAAAAAAATTATATATTATTTATTTACCGAGATTTCTGGGCAGAAAAGAAGAGAAGACGGATTGCAAAGAGGGGAGTTGGAGGCGTCGCTGAGGATCTTCGGCTGAGAGTAAGGGAGAAAGATTTTGGGGAGTGTTTAAGTGTTTGAGTGTAGTGTTTAATTATCCAAGAAATTAGTTTTATTTATAGGAAAACCCCAGGGAACACATCCCTTGAATTGGGGAAAAGATCTTATCAAATCAAAGCAAAAGATATCAAAAGCAAGAGATATGGTGGCAGCTGCAGGGGATGGGGAAGGCTGACAGGTTACTGTTCATAGCATGGGAGGGGTCAGTCAAAGTACTGTTCAAGTCATGGAAAAGAAGATTTTAAAAGATTATGCCAGTTACTTTTTCTAACAACCAAGAGGGTTGGTAAGCAAGCTGCGCCGAAAGTGACATTTCGGACAGATGTCAGATCTGGCCTACTGTGCCCATACCTTGGCAGGTATAGCACAGAAGATAAGATATTTCAAAAGCATACAGGCTGGCTTAAACTGGAGAAAAGACTTAAGTGTCTAGCGCGAGAAGGCTTGAGTGCGCGAGGGCGAAGGCAGACAGAACAATCCTTAGCGCGCCGCGGGAAGAACTACAATCCTTAGCGCGCCGCGGGAAGAACTACAATCCTTTGCGCGCCGCGGGAACAGTTCGCCTCGCGTATCGCAGGAACAGCTGGTCTTCACGCAGGCTTCCTTGTAAGGAGTCTGGCGCGTGGAGCTGCGCAGACATCCTTAGGCGGGAAGAACCAAAGGACAAGCAAAGAGTTAAGAGTGAAAAAAAAAAAAGGGTTCAAGGCTTAAGGGTTAAGCAGAGGGGCGGGACGGCGACAAGAGAGAAAAAGGGGCGGGACGGCGGAAAGGAAATATTATTATCATTATTATTATTAGTAATATATATATATATATTTGATAAATTTATAAAGATTATAATCAAATTTTAAATCTTAAAATCGGATCCGAAAACGGGTACCTGGGTCGGGTCGGATTTGGGCAGTTGTCACAACAGACACTACCTTTAACCATAACCTCAACCAAATCAATAACCTTACCTTTACAAACCACAACTCCACCTACACAATCAGACACACCTCCTACCATTTTCAAACCCATATTCTACACACCCAAAAACCCTGTCCAACGGGAAGTATAAAAAGGCCCCAATGTATGCCGATCCTATCCTCGATAGGATCGTCGCACTGGAGGAATCAAACGTCAAGCATGCTGAACGGGAACGTGTGCTGCTTGAGTATGTTAAAACTCAAAAGCAGAAGGAGTTGCAGGCGTGGAAGAAGAAGATGGGATTATTGGCACGCATTGCAAAGTTGGAGCAAAGGCGTGATCTTGTCAGCGCTGATAGAGTGTCAAAGAGGGAGGATCAAAGCCTCCAAAAGTGAATGGATAGTCAGCATAAACTGCTTAATGATCAGTCACTGTCACTCGCTAGTCATCGTGAGAAGGGTCAAAGGTCGAGGATCGGGTGTCGACTTTGGAGAGAAACTTACCATCTGCCTCAGTTCTTCAAAAGAAACTGGATGCTTATCTGAAGACGATAGTGGATAAGTGGTGGATTGAACAGGAGGCGATTGACTCTCGGGTCAAGATGTTGGAGTGTCAATTGGGGACTTCTCAATCTCTCGGTATTCTTATTTCTAAAAATGTCGATTTCAGAACCGAGATAGAATCCCTGAAGATAAAGCTTTCCGCCCAAGACTGTCTGAATGAGTTGCTGCTCAAGATTAATGAAGAGATGTCAAGCAAATATCAAGTGGCCTCAGAGTTGATTGGAATTCGTGATGAGCATTTCAATACGCTCGTGGACCGCCTTGATTTGGTATTTGGTAGTTGGAAGAGTTCTGGGGGAGCAAAGCACATTCAAGGACAGCAACCGTCTGTTGGTCCGTGTGTTTCTGCTGGTATTGAGATGGGGTGGTCTCAGAAGGTAAAGCAACTGTGGGAGTACTTGTACAACATGTTGGTGTTGCTTTAAGTGCAGGAGGTACCAGTCCTAGTGCTCCAAATGTTGGAGGATCTGCTGCTAGGACCGATGCTGAGGAGGAGGAAGATTACGAGGATGATGAGGAAGATGATGAAGAAAGCGTGCATGATAGTTTTAATGAAGATGATGATGACGATGATGACGAAGGAGGAGCCGGAGTAGGAGGTGGTGGTGGAGCGGACATATAAACTGCTCCACAAGATGATCAACCACATGAAGATCCCTCTACTACCAAGGCTTCGAAAGGAGTGAGAGATTGAGACGCTGCACTAGAGGATGAGTTTAACGCATTATTTAATGCTGATGATTTTGCAGGTACCATATTGTCTCTTGATAAAGAAGGGATCTCTTACGAAGACGATGGAATCAACTACTCTCTACGTCCTGACACACATACTGAAGATCTAGCTCCTGAAGCTGACCCCGTGATTGCCCTTACAGCAGACTCGTCACAAGTGCCAAAACCTATGAAGAAAAAGTGGCACCGTGTGACAATTCGTGGAAGCGTTCGCTGCCGCAACTACCCCTATCACGAAGATTCGCTCATTGCTTATGCGAAGTATCATGTTGATAGCGAGTCGTGGTCGTTGCAAAGGGTAGACGGGGACCTCACCTACATGCATTCAACTTAAATGCATACTCTGTTCGAGCTCGACATGAATTATTTCTGGCGGGCTGCGGGTGACGGTGTTGGTGAAAAGAATATGGAAAGATGGCTCAAGCCGCACATGGATCGGTAATCAAAGCGCCACCATGCCAACTTCCAGCTTAATAAAGGTCGGAAATAAAGACATCCTACAGAAATTGATCTAACAACGGGCAAGCGCAGAACAACATGGAGATATAAGATGCCCAGGGAAGGTCGTGAGGTTTACCACGGAGATCCGTTCGAGCCAAATCTCCTCCACGACTTCCTTTGCGGGGAGTTTGACAATAACACAAGTGAACCGTGATCCATTGCCAGACCATGCATCCGTTACAAGTGTTATATGAACATGAGCTGATGGGCCTCAACAAGGAGGACGTTGTGACACCCCGCTAAATAGGTCTCTTTCCGTACAATGCTTAATAATAACTTCTTAACGTTAGTTCCCGCTTGATTAAATTTTGTTTAGTTTAATCACGATGAGTCTAGCATAGGCCGCATACGCACAATAAATCACATTTAGTAATTATTTTTATTTAAATTACTCGAAATTTTGGATTTTGTCCGACGAACACGGAGGTTGGTGACAATTTTAAAACGACTAAAACATGTATATAAACTAACTAGGAGGTTTGAACCCTATGTAATGCGATTGTATTTTACAATATTTTTTTAATAAAATATCCGAACAACGTATACCAAACGATTCTTTGAGCGTGCGTTTATTTGCTTCTCGAGCTATCAATGACTAACAAACACATGAATGGCTAAACTCATTTTATCGAAAATACATATATGATATTTAGTGTATGCTTAATTAATATCTAAGCATCTTGATTTACATCGAAGCAAATAAATCTATCTCTAATACATACTATAATTGGCACAAACTAATTTTATAAATGCAAAAGATATGTCCTATGCAAGATTTTATATACGGTCAAACAAAATCTACCAACTCTTGTAATGGCCATAAACAAAATCCCACAACCATTTCCCTTGTCTTGTCTCTCTCATGCATGGCCGGCATACCACCTCACCCCTTTGAACTTTATTTTGAGTGACCAAGTTCTTCACTCAACCATCAAACTATTTCACCATGTTTATTGTCCCTGTTGTTTCTCTTCAGCCATGCCATACCCAAACATAAAACACCCACAAAAATTCAAACCTCACAATTATAACTCATAATCATTCTTCTTATAAGCAAACTAGAAAGCACTATAAGAAAAATACGACATCAACCACCTCTCTCCCTCTCTCGGACTTCACATCACTACCGATGCCAGGCCATGCCACTGCTCTCCTCACGGCTCCCAGCAACACCACCGTAGCCTACCGCTCCTTCACCTCTCAGCCACCATCTACAGCCTATAACACCCGACTAGCCTCCCTTTTCTCCCGATTTGAACATCACCATGGGTGGCAGCCCTCCACGATCATCGGGCCACCATCAGATGACCCCCTCTGCCACCCCACACTAAAAATAACCATCTCTGCCACCGTCCTATACCTCGGAGAAGTTAGACATCACTCGTAGTGACCACCGCAGCCACCATCGCCAGCAACAACCTTCTTTTCGGTCACCAGAACTCCACCCTGACACCGCCACAATACACCATCGCCAACCTAACACCGGCAATGACCATCTCCGTCACCACCGGTAGTCACCGCCACCTTCATCGCGCTACTAGAAGAAGTGTCATCGACCACCACCTTTTGTCTCTCTAAAAACCACCACGATCTTTCCCTGTTAACCATGGTGAAAGTATCCGACACATAATTGATAAACGAAACGCTCGGTTGGTGAAGTAACCGAAACATATTTGATAAACGAAATGCTCGGTTGGTGAAAGCAACCGACACATATTTGATAAACGAAACGTTTGGTTGGTGAAAGAAACCGACACAAATTGATAAACAAAACGTTCAGTTGGTGAAAGCAATCGGCACAAATTAGAAAAATGAAATGCATGGTTAATGAAAGCAACCGACACACGAAACGACTAGTTGGGTGAAAGCGACTAGCATAAAACGACTTGTGCGTCGTTAACGAACTAACTGACCCTACGTGCTTTGGACGTGTGAAGGCAGCGAACTGAGTTTAATCTGATATTGCTAGCAAATCGACCACCGAGCGCACGAGGTGAGTTTCACGGCCTGTAACACCCGTTAATTCCGAATTCAAGGGTTAAAGGGGTAGAGTATGTATAATTCTCGGGATTTATCCGACGTTTCTCGGAAGCCTTTATGTCACCCTGGTACGTTAAAGAACCTAACCATTCCTTTCATTTTGCCTTACACTTGAATCTAGAAGGACTAGAGTGTAATATCTTATATTATAACAAAAAAAAAAATAAAACCCTCAACCTAAAACCCTGCAGCAATCGGCCAAGAGGCAGCCCCCCTTCATTGCTTAGACTTTTTGACCGATTCCAAGTTTCTAGAGGTAGTTCAAGGTATGTACTACAATCCTCTACACTCTTTTTGCTCACCCCTAATTGTTTTGATGCTCAATTTTTCCGAAACTTTTCGTTGGGCAGATTTCGGCTAGAGTGCAATTGACCCACTTCCCGTGGATAAAAATTAGAGTTTCCGGTGTAGAAAGATCCCCAGGTATGGCATTTACATAATATTAAAATTTCGTGGTCATTGGAGGTGTTTAGGTCGGTCAATCGATTTTAGTTCTAAAACTAGGGTTTATCGGGTGTAGAATTGCAAATTGTTGAGTTTGATGCGTTAGTTGATCGGGTGACCGACCGATTCAGTTTTTGCAGCCCTAGGAAGGTTTAAGGGATGTGGAAAAATTACTTTTTTGGTGCTCGGGGCTGTCGTGGTTAGTGCTTCGTCAATCGAGTCGGCGGTGCGCGATTTTTCGTTTAAATGTTTAAGTAAGTGTTGTAAAAAGGAACCGTCAACCCTATCAACTCGGGTGACATAATTATGATGAATTAAAAGAGTTAAGATGGAATTTGGTCCATTCGGGGCTGATTCGTTTAACAAATGGTTTTAAGGCTTATTACACACGCATTCGACCCGATTTGACTATCCTTGGGCCTTGGGCCAGGTGTTGGGCCTTGGGCCAGGTGTTGGGCCTTGGGCCAAGTTGTTGGGCCTTGGGCCAGGTATTGGGCCTTGGGCCAGGTATTAGGCCTTGGGACAATTTGTTGGGCCTTGGGCCAGGTGTTGGGCCTTGGGCCACGTGTTGGGCCTTGGGCCAAGTTGTTGGGCCTTGGGCCAAGTTGTTGGGCCTTGGGCAAGGTATTGGGCCTTGGGCCAAGTGTTGGGCCTTGGGCTAAGTTGTTGGGCCCTTGGCCAAAGTGTTGGGCTTGTACGACCTATTAGGCTAGAGTGTTCCTACAGTCTAGTTTAGTAACACGTTATGTATAATTTACAGGCCCTTGCCTGTGATTGTACCCTTAGGAACTTCCTAGCTCGTTGCAAGTATTCGATCGATCTTAGGTGAGTTCATGATGCCCTTTTACTCATTTTACTTTTGGGCTAGCATGCGCACCTAAATGTTTTCTTACTTGATGAAATGTTTTAAAATGATTTTATATAGGCTTGTTTGTATATGGTAAGCCTTGGGATGTTAAATATATATATATGTATGTACATTATTTCCTGGCCTCTATTTGGCGATGTTGTAGTCATTTCGACTACTGATGTTGTGTATGCCTACTTCGTGTTTGCATGCACTGATGTGACGTGTTTGGTGTACGTTTGCTCGACCCCGATGTTATACATGGATGTTATATATATATACTGATATGTATATAGGGATGTTATTGAATGGATGTTTACATATATATTTGTATATGTATGTATGAGGATGTTTAAGTTCGGTAATGATGATTAGATGGATGTACCCTTTTAGTTTTAGAAAACCTTTGGTATGACTATCATGATTTTTACTACTGATATCTTTTACTTAAAACTTGAACTCACTCAGCTCAAGCTGACTTTGAGTGCATGTTAGTGTAAGTTTCAGGATTTGGAAGAGGATGCCTTATCACTTGGTCGTGCACGAAGATACTTGGATGGTGAAGGGCATACTGGAAGGAAGAATTGTTATGAATATTTTATTTCAAGGAAACTTATAAAAGTTATACTTACTTTGGATTTTGGGCAAAATTCCCGGGTTTCGGGAACTTATTTCATTTTTTCATGTTTTCTGCAAAATTGATACTCTGATACGTTTGTTTTAATGGAAGAAACGGTTTTTAAGTTTATTTAAATTTTAAGAGTGTTTTGAATGATTACCAACTGTGGGGTTCCCGGGGTTCGGGGCCTTACAAGTTGGTATAAGAGCCTTGGTTCGAGGGATCCGAGCATCATCGAATGCTTGGACTCGAACTGTAAGTGAATAGACTTGTATGCCCACCGCGAGTAGCTGCACGCCAAGAGGTAACTTTAAATTGTTTACTCATTCCTTTGAATTTTAAAGTTCCAGTATGTGATTAATTGTTAAGTGTTCGATAGAGTGCTAATATGGTTAGGGGCCAGGGGTGATTAGGACGGGCGGGTAAAGTAAACGACTAATCACACTTGATCAACGTCATTAGCAGTTTACCCTTACCTTACATGTTCTAAATGCCACTTGTACTTAATCATATTAAAACTCTGTCTTTGTAGGGATAAGTCATGGTTAATACTCGAACAACCAAGAGAGGTGGTTCTAGTGTCGTGGTCGTGGTCGTAGGCCATGTGCCGAAGCCGAGAATGAAATTCCTACTCCCCAGCAGGAAACTCCGATTCGTGAGGAGGGGGGTAACCCCGCCTTAGATCCTGCTTTACGCGCGGCTATCGCGGATGAGGTTTACCAGGTGCTCCATAGCGCCATCCCAGAGATCGTTGCTGAGTCCATCAGGGTCATGGAAGAATCTCTAGTTGGTAAGGGTTCGGATAGGGGAAGGAAGAGTAAGGAGGTGCAGGTCGAAGAGGAAGAGGAAGTGTATGTACCAAGTGGGGATGAAGATGAGGTGCGGACTGTTAGTGTATCGACCCGGGGTTGCTCGTATGTTGACTTTGAGAAGTGTGACCCCGCTTCTTTCGATGGTACTAAAGATGCCTTGGCAGCACACCAGTGGGTAAGAGAGATGGAGGCCGTACTGAGGGTCAGTAAGTGCAAGGGGGATGATATGGTGACTTATGCTACTGCCTCGTTTCGTTCCTAGGCTCTATGTTGGTGGGATAACTTGGCACAAGCTATGGGTGATCGTACGATTAGGAGGATGACGTGGGATGAGTTGAAGAAATTGGTTCTCGATCAGTTTTGTCCTCCGTATGAATTGGATAAGATAGAACAGGAATTCTTGACCTTGGAGGCTGGTTCTATGTCGCATCGGGAGTATACCACCAAGTTTAACAAGATGGCTCACTTATTCCTGACTTGGTTACTCCCGAAGCCAAGAGGATTAAGAAGTACGTGAAGGGACTTCCGGTGGATATTCGTAGGGGTGTGTTGACTACCGACATGAACTCTTTTCACTCGGTGGTCACTCTAGCAGGTACTTTATATGGTCAGAGGGAGAAGTTACCGCCTACCGAGAATAGGAGGGCATGGAGCGCAAATTCGTACGGTAAGCGGCCAGGGGGACAATTTTAACTCATCCGGGAAAATGGTAAAGACTGAGACTTCTGAGTTTAAAAGGGATGCAGCGCCTGGTAATTGCAAGAAGTGCGGGAAGCCGCACAAGGGGGAGTGCAGGATGGGGTCTGGCACTTGTTTTCGTTATGATAAGGTAGGACACCCCCATTTCGAGTGTCCGACATTGACCTGTTTCCGCTGTAAGGGTTCGGGTCACTTGGTATCAAACTGTCCTTCCAATAAGGCGGGGGGGGGGGGGGGTCCGGGTAGGGGACTTCCTCGAGGGGGAAAATAGATGAGAAGTCGAAGGCCAGGGCGAGGGCCTTCAACATCTCCAAGAAGGAAGCGAAAGAGGAGGCGGATGTCGTTTCAGGTACTTTTTCCTTATTTAGCTTTCATTCCACCGTTACAATTTCTTGTTCCTTTGAAATCGTATGTTTTGATTGTGTAGCTAAGCAGTAGTATAATATTGTCCTAGGTACCTTTCTACTTGATGAATTACAGGCGTCAGTTTTATTTGATTCGGGCGTTAGCAGGAGTTTTGTGTCTACCGCTTTCTGTTCCTTGCTGAATAAATCACCCGAGCGCGTAGTCGATGGGTTTGAGGTTGAGGTCACCGTAAGAAAATCCGTGTCCGTGTCTAGGGCTATACAGGGTTGTTCCATCGAGTTGTTTGGTTATAGATTTCCCGTGCGACTGTATCTGATGCCGCTTTGTTGTTTTGATGTGGTGCTCGGGATGGATTGGCTCGCGAATGTTGATGCTTAGATCATTTGTGGTCTGAAACTCGTTCGTCTAAGGGCCTTGGATGGGACTCGGATTACGGTCTTCGGTGATCGGATTGTTGCGACGCCACATATTATATCCATGCTTAAGGCGGGGAAGTTGATGTAGCAGGGGTGCGGGGCGTATCTGGCGTATGCTATGAAGGTGAATACCGATGTGGCTACCGTTGGTGATGTTCCTATTGTTCGGGATTTCCCGGATGTATTTCCAGATGATTTGTCAGATGTGCCGCCGGATCGCGAGGTCGAGTTCCAGATAGACCTTGTACCGGGTGCCAAACTCGTTGCCCGGGCTCCCTACCGCCTAGCGCCGAATGAAATGAAGGAGCTTATGGCTCAGTTGGAAGACTTGCTCAATAAGGGCTGTATTCGACCGAGCATCTCGCCTTGGGATGCCCCGGTCTTGTTCGTTAAGAAAAAGGACGGTAGCATGCGAATGTGCATTGACTACCGTGAATTGAATAAGCTCACTGTTAAAAATCGGTACCCGCTCCCTAGGATCGATCACTTATTCTATCAACTCCAAGGGGCTAATTGGTTCTCAAAGATTAATCTTAGGTCCGGGTATCATCAGCTAAAGATTCGGGAGGAGGATATTCCTAAGACGGCCTACCGCACTCATTATGGACATTACGAATTTCTGGTGATGTCTTTCGATTTGACCAACACATCAGCTGCGTTCATGGACCATATGAACCGGGTGTGTAGACCGATGCTCGATTGTTCGGCTATTGTGTTCATCGACGATATTCTTGTGTCCTCAAAAAGTGAATCCGATCACGCCAGTCATCTCAGGGAAGTGCTGTAGGCTCTGCAAAAGAACAAATTGTATGCGAAATTTTCTAAGTGTTCTTTCTGGTTATGTGAGGTTCAATTCTTGGGCCATGTTATTAACCTGAGTGGTATTCTGGTTGACCCTGCAAAGGTGGTTGCCATGAATGAATGGGAGTCTCCTACGTCTCCAACCAAAATCCGTAGTTTTCTGGGTTTGGCGGGGTATTACCGCCGCTTTATTCCCAATTTTTCGAAAATTGCTTCTTCGCTAACCAAGCTGACTAAGAAAAGTGTTAAGTTTGTTTGGGGTACGGAACAGGAGGAGGCTTTTCTCGAGTTGAAGAACAGATTGACGCATGCCCCGATCTTAGCTTTACCTGATGGCACCGACGATTTGGTGGTGTATTCTGATGCCTCTTATCAGGGGCTTGGGTGTGTTTTGATGCAGCGAGTTCGAGTCATCGCTTATGCCTCCTGACAATTGAAGCCTCACGAGACGAATTATCCTACCCACGATTTAGAACTGGCAGCGGTTGTGTTTGTGCTTAAGTTGTGGAGACACTATTTGTACGGTGTTCCTTGTGATATTTATACCGATCATAAGAGCTTAAAGTATTTCTTCGAGCAAAAGGAACTGAATATGCGACAGTGTCGATGGTTGGAGTTGATTAAGGACTACGACTTGGAGATCATGTACCATCCAGGTAAGGCTAACGTGGTGGCCGACGCGTTAAGCCGGAAGGAGAGACCAAAACCTATTCGTGTGAAATCCTACCAGCTTATTCTCAAACCCGACATTTTGAAACAAATAGCCAACGTACAGAATAAAGCGTTGCAGGTGGAATGGATTATGTCAGAGCGTATTTGGGGTCAGGAAAAGTTGTTGGAAGACGTAGGTGATGGGGTGAAATATAAGGATGGTCGTTTATGGGTACCGAGGAATGGAGGATTCAGAGATAAAATTTGGGATGAGGCACACAAGTCGTGCTATTCTATTCACCCGGGCGCGACCAAGATGTACCAAGACTTGAAGAAAAATTATTGGTGGCCTGCAATGAAATTTGAGGTGGCTCAGTACGTGAGTAGGTGTTTGACGTGTCTACAGGTTAAGGCCGAGCATCAGAAGCCATTTGGGAAACTTCAGCCGTTGGAAATACCTGAGTGGAAATGGGAACATCTTACCATGGATTTCGTGACTAAACTGCCTCGTACTCCTAGGGGCAATTATGACACCATTTGGGTAATAGTGGATAGACTGACCAAGAGCGCTCATTTCTTGCCGATTCGAGAGACTTTTAACTCTGAGCAGCTGGCCGATGTGTTTATTTGTGAGATCATCTCTAGGCACGGGGTGCTGGTGTCTATTTTTTCGGATAGGGATACACGTTTCACCTCCAGGTTTTGGAAGAGGTTTCACGAGGAGATGGGCACCAAACTCCTCATCAGTACTGCCTATCACCCGCAGACGGATGGTCAGTCCAAGAGGGCCATTCAGACTCTCCAGGATATTTTGCGGGCTTGTGTTATCGACTTTGGTGGTAGTTGGGACCGTCACTTACCGTTGGTGGAGTTTTCGTATAATAACAGTCATCACCCCATGATTGGGATGCCACCGTTTGAGATGTTGTATGGTAGGAGGTGTAGAACTCCTGTATGTTGGGGTTCCATTGGTCAAAAGCAGTTAGGTAGTTTAGAGGGTGGTCGAGGCTACGACTGAGAAACTCGGCAATATCAAAGCATTTATGAAGGCTGCGCAAGATCTTCAGAAGTCTTATGCAGATAAAAGGCGAAGGCCCATCGTGTTTGAGGTTGGAGATCGGGTTATGTTAAAAGTTTCTCCCTGAAAGGGCATTATTCATTTTCGTAAGAGGGGGAAGCTCAGTCTGAGGTGTATTGGGTCGTTTCGTATTTTGGCATGAGTTGGCGAGATAGCTTATAGACTGGATTTACCCGAGGAGCTCGCGGGGATTCATCCTACTTTTCACGGGTCTCATTTGAGGAAATGCTTAGCGGATGAGGAGGCCCATGTGCCTCTTGACGATATTGAGCTCGATGGTAAGCTGAACTACGTCGAGCAACCGATTGCTATCCTTGACCGTCAGGAGAGACGACTGAGGAATAAGGTGGTTAGGCAGGTGAAGGTGCAGTGGAGACACCGTAGGGGTTCCAAGGCTACTTGGGAGTCTGAAGACGAGATGAGGAAGCATTATCCGCAGTTGTTCCTGTTGCATCGGGATTCGAGGACGAATCCCATTGTAAAGGGGGTGGACTTGTAACACCCGTTAATTCTGAATTCAATGGTTAAAGGGGTAGAGTATGTATAATTCTCGGGATTTATCCGATGTTTCTCGGAAGCCTTTATGTCACCCCGGTACGTTAAAGAACCTAACCATTCCTTCCATTTTGCCTTACACTTGAATCTAGAAGGACTAGAGTGTAATATCTTATATTATAACAAAAAAAAAAAAAAAAAAAAAACCCTAAACCTAAAACCCTGCAGCAATCGGCCAAGAGGCAGCCCCCCCCTTCATTGCTTAGACTTTTGATCGATTCCAAGTTCCTAGAGGTAGTTCAAGGTATGTACTACAATCCCCTACACTCTTTTTGCTCACCCCTAATCGTTTTGATGCTCAATTTTGCTGAAACTTTTCGTTGGGCGGATTTCGGCTAGAGTGCAATTGACCCACTTCCCGTGGATAAAAATTAGAGTTTCCGATGTAGAAAGATCCCCAGGTATGGCATTTACATCATATTAAAATTTCGTGGTCATTGGAGGTGTTTAGGTCGGTCAATCGATTTTAGTTCGAAAACTAGGGTTTATCGGGTGTAGAATTGCAAATTGTTGAGTTTGATGCATTAGTTGATCGGGTGACCGACCGATTCAGTTTGTGCAGCCCTAGGAAGGTTTAAGGGATGTGGAAAAATTACTTTTTTGGTGCTCGGGGCTGTCGTGGTTAGTGCTTCGTCAATCGAGTCGGCGGTGTGCGATATTTCGTTTAAATGTTAAAGTAAGTGTTGTAAAAAGGAACCGTCTACCCTATCAACTCGGGTGACATAATTATGATGAATTAAAAGAGTTAAGATGGAATTTGGTCCATTCGGGGCTGATTCGTTTAAAAAATGGTTTTAAGGCTTATTACACGTGCATTCGACCCGATTTGAGCCTTGGGCCTTGGGCCAGGGCCTTGGGCCAAGTTGTTGGACCTTGGGCCAGGTATTGGGCCTTGGGCCAGGTGTTGGGCCTTAGGCCACGTTGTTGGGCCTTGGGCCAGGTCTTGGGCCTTGGGCCAAGTTGTTAGGCCTTGGCCAGGTATTGGCCCTTGGGCAAGGTATTGGGCCTTGGGACAAGTTGGCCAAAGTGTTGGGCTTGTACGGCCCATTAGGCTAGAGTGTTCCTACAGTCTAGTTTAGTAACGCGTTATGTATAATTTACAGGCCCTTGCCTGTGATTGTGCCCTTAGGAACTTCCTAGCTCGTTGCAAGTATTCGATCGATCTCAGGTGAGTTCATGATGCCCTTTTACTCATTTTACTTTTGAGCTAGCATGCGCACCTAAATGTTTTCTTACTTGATGAAATGTTTTAAAATGATTTTATATAGGCTTGTTAGTATATGGTAAGCCTTGGGATGTTAAATATATATATATGTATGTACATTATTTCCTGGCCTCTATTTGGCGATGTTGTATTCGTTTCGACTACTGATGTTGTGTATGCCTACTTCGTGTTCGCATGCACTGATGTTACGTGTTTGGTATACGTTTGCTCGACCCCGATGTTATACGTGGATGTTATATATATATACTGATATGTATATAGGGATGTTATTGAATGGATGTTTACATATATATTTGTATATGTATGTATGAGGATGTTTAAGTTCGGTAATGATGATTAGATGGATGTACCCTTTTAGTTTTAGAAAACCTTTGGTATGACTATCATGATTTTTACTACTGATATCTTTTACTTAAAACTTGAACTCACTCAGCTCAAGCTGACTTTGTGTGTATGTTAGTGTAAGTTTCAGGATTTGGAAGAGGATGCCTTATCGCTTGGTCGTGCACGAAGATACTTGGATGGTGAAGGGCATACTGGAAGGAAGAATTGTTATGAATATTTTATTTCAAGGAAACTTATAAAAGTTATACTTACTTTGGATTTTGGGCAAAATTCCCGGGTTTCGGGAACTTATTTCATTTTTCATGTTTTCCGCAAAATTGATACTCTGATACGTTTGTTTTAATGGAAGAAACGGTTTTTAAGTTTATTTAAATTTTATGAGTGTTTTGAATGATTTCCAACTGTGGAGTTCCCGGGGTTCGGGGCCTTACACGACCCCTTTTTACTATTTTATTGTTTTATAAATCCGGGGTGGAAAACATACACAATTGCTTTTATATACGATAATTAGAAACAAAACATCAATCCTTATGCGAACATGAGTTGAACTATGTAGTGCTAAAAGTCCCTTACTTGCATACTATAACCATTAGCTAACGGAGTCAGCCACAGGAATATACGAATAGTACTATTGACGTTGACATTTCCCCTACTGTTAGGTTAGTCGCGCTAACCTCCGATATTGCATCAAAACAGGGTGCGTATATTCCATATGTGAGATTTGAACAGGGCAAAAGGATATAAGTCGTGGTTTGGTTATAGGCTCAGGGTTCGTCTCATTAATTCGTAGATTTAGCTAGTCTACGGAGGATCATCGTATTTGTTTTAACAGATTATCGTATACTTACTTGTGAACTGATTCAATGATTTATAAATAACGTGATTTCATATCAAGCGTCAAAAATTGTGAACTAACCAACCATTGTGTTGACTTTTTAAAACATATGTTTTTCAGGGAATTAACAACTTACGCAAGGACTCATGAAGATGGGACCTCAATGCATAATTAGGATACCTTCTTGGAGGGATTTCTCTTGTATAACCCTATCGTTGTTTAGAATCATATACGAGAAATCTCCTTTTTATCCTGCACTAATTTTGTTTGGAAACAAGTTATCGTTTATAAATGCTTTCTAAAACTATTTGTATCCTAATACATGTATGTTGGCGATAATCATATACTTACGGTATACATGACGCCTCGCTTCCGCCTTGGCAGGGTGTGGCAGATTGGTATCAGAGCCATTGGTTATTGCGAACTAGAGGGTCTAGTCTATAACTGGTGACTCAGAAAGCTGTTTTTGTTACGTGCATACACATTTGCGTAATCTATATTACATTGTACAGATACTGTTGTCACATGGATTTCGTCCTTATCATCCACTCACATTGTGTGTTTCTCGACACCATAACCATTAGTCTGATCGCCGTCACTTCATGAGCTGTGGCACACTAGTCTTGGAAACCGCGCCAACCTCCCGAGCCGGCATGTAGTGGGACCCTCACCAGAGTGGTGACTTGAGATAGTGTTCTTAACTGCCTAAGAGTCGGAATGTTGGCGATAATCATATACTTACGGTATACATGACGCCTCGCTTCCGCCTTGGCAGGGTGTGGCAGATTGGTATCAGAGCCATTGGTTATTGCGAACTAGAGGGTCTAGTCTATAACTGGTGACTCAGAAAACTGTTTTTGTTACGTGCATACACATTTGCGTAATCTATATTACATTGTACAGATACTGTTGTCACATGGATTTCGTCCTTATCATCCACTCACATTGTGTGTTTCTCGACACCATAACCATTAGTCTGATCGCCGTCACTTCATGAGCTGTGGCACACTATTCTTGGAAACCGCGCCAACCTCCCGAACCGGCATGTAGTGGGACCCTCACCAGAGTGGTGACTTGAGATAGTGTTCTTAACTGCCTAAGAGTCGGAATGACCCGGCAACTTCAATGAACCTTCAAGGAATAAATACCGACAACTCCAGTAATGGGAGTACCGAATTGATACAATGCTAACGTAAACTGAGAAACGTCCCACGACATTGCCGTATGGAGTTGGTGAATCGTGGACACAATCATATGGTGCGCATGGAATACTTGTGGACTTATAAACCCAAAAGAGCCCTGCATAAATATCTATTTGAATCTTACGTAAGGTTGTAGAGGATAACAGACACAAACTAGAGTAGACTTAGGCGAATAAAAGATTACTCTCCTGGTGTTTAAACCAAACCATTTGTGTAGCATCATATCTTGAGAATGCATCTGGATGTGCTCTTCCTGTTCATTCTATCCTGCACAACTTCATCCCCTAATTATTGATAATTATTTTATTGTCCATAACGAATTTTTATCATGCGATAATGTAATTAAACAGACGCTTTGGTTCCCTTGCATTTAAGATCGAATATGGAAGATACTTGGGTGACCATGCAAGGTAGATTATCATTACGGGTGCACACGTAATCATAATGTGCAATGCATGAGAATCCTGGTGAAAGCCGTGATTCAAGCAGATGTTCAAATTACTCCAAATTTATAAGTTCATTTATCGAGATTCCCCTCCAAGTAAAACGAACGTTCATTAAAGTAATTGTAATGACGTCGATGCTATGTTGATATTTCGTCGTTTACGTGAAAAGTTTGGGATTTCACCTCGTTACCATGTCTGACAAAAATTCAATACCATTAGTAATAGAACTGGCCAGATACTCTATTAAGATTATTCTCTTTTTTTTCGGGGCTCTACACCTAAGCAAATTTGAAAACAACTTGTAACGCATTTCGACGTTGGGAACTAACTAGAAAAGAAACTTTTCTTTCATTACCTATACTTTTATTTATTATTATTATTTTTATGTGTGCTCCCTGGTAGGGCACTAGTCACCTAGTGACTCCACTACCCAACTCCACCCTATGTTTAAGAAAGGTTTCTAACAATCTTATCAGAACTAGAGTGACTCATCTTCTATATGGTCAAAGCATTGTATAATGTAGTATATGAAAATTTTCTCATTACCCTTATAAATGGAATCTCGCCCTTCGTATACTCTACCTGCTGGTGGTTGTGTAACAAACGAAAACTTCTTGCACATGCGCAAGCATTCCAGGTGCTTACAAATGATCTTGTAATATTCTTAATGATCCAAACGTACTTTACCTACGTTGGAACCTTCTACCAAATGCTATACCATATTAGTACATTCTTGTTAATTCCCTCAGCCTACGTACTTCATTGATTTCAAAGCTCTCCAATCTCTTTTAACTGTTGCCATAATTTACACCATATTCTTGGTGTTTATTGTGATCCATTCAACGTTATCAAATCACCTAACAAAAAGAGAGTTATTTCCTTGGACTACATTTCGGTTTACAACCATCAATGAATATCTTCATTCTTGATGATAACAGGACTCACCGCATGTTATTGTGATGATTGCTAAGTAGTCATACATAATTTATATAAGAAATGATTTCAACCTTCGATGCTTATCTTACACTTATGTATCAAGCTCGTTCATTTTTCTCTTGCATCCCATTTAATCGCTAGGTATGTTTCTCTCAAATCTTGCCCTACTTAAAGTTATTTTGAGTCTCATGTGGCAGTCAGGTTCTAAACACCTTTACAAAGTACCAGTTTTATTTAAGATTTCATACTAGATCAATACAAGGAATTTCCAAAACAATATTTCGTGTTTAAATCATATGATTTCATGTTAAATAATTGTATTCTTATTTACAATCATGTCACATTTATATAAACATTCAAGTCGGAGAACTTTCTTTTATAAAGATCCATATAGCATATGGTTTTGCGAAATAAAAAAAACAACTCTAAAACCTATTTGTTCAGTACTATCATCTTTATGTGAGTGCGTTTCCTTTTAAAGTTAAACTTTCAAAATGCCACATCAGTCGTACAAGAAAAGTTTTATTACACTTATACAATTTTCTAGAATTATTGGATAAAACTTTTTGAGTTGTTATGATGACTATATTTCTCAAAAACCTCACAATGTTTATGTAGTTTTATTAATACACAATTCCTTATTCAATCTTCATGATCATTTGAGTCTCTTTTATTCCATAACTAATTCTTCACTTTTTTTTTTCTTTTCTAAACTTTGGGGATTACACTACTAATAGGTTGTTCATATCATTAATAAACCAAACGTCTTATTGGTTAAATTTATGAAAATAAATATAAAAATATGAACTCTATATTCTTCCTCGACGTAACACAACATAAGATTGAAATATTCTATTCCCTAACCACCAGCGTCCTAGTGTCCACTTCAAACGTTATAGGACTTGAGGTTTGGCACTAGAGGTTTGAAATGAATAATGATCATTATCAGTGATAGACTCAAAACGGCATAAGACTTCCGAAATCATAATCCGACTAATAAACCATGATGATCACATTCCATATTCTTGTCATCCATTTCAAACGTTATAAGCTCAACACCTTAAATTGTTCAAAGTGCCTTCATCAAGTCTAATAAAAATAATAATAATAATAATAATAATAATAATAATAATAACTTTGATATCTATAACCATACCGAGTCGCTTTCTATGCTGATTCTTACGATTCGTGATTATAAAGCAAATAGTGAGCACATCCTCTTATGCAAATGTGGAATTTAGCGCACATATGTTTCTATGTCGCTCACGCAAATCCTAGTCACTAGAAATAGAGGATGTCTTTCATGGCATAATTATTAACCTTTCTATTATTCTAGACAGGAAGGATAATATTAGCAAATGATATCTTTTTTTCTATAAACCACCACAATGGGACTAATAAGTATTCCTACTCACTGCTAAGCTAGCATTTCGGAGCTAACTAATTCGAATACTCTAGAACGTAAACCATATGATTCATTCTGATTATGTAGTCGTAATAAGTCTCTAGGCCGATTTATCGATAGTTTGAATTGACCCCTACTCAAATTTTAAAATCAAGATCTTCCATGTTTCGATCTGTACAAAAGTATTTCTAGTCACACATGCTATGTGTGGATTGCATTGCTAATAGGGCCTTGCCCATAACTACGTCATTATTGCCTTTGACAAAGAAGCTTGGCACGATGATAAGTGTAACACTAAAACTCCCTTTATGACGTTAAATATTCCCTATATGCCTCAGATTTCATAAAAAAGAAAAAAAAACCATGTCGTCGAGTCTTTATCTTGCCTCTAAATTTCTTTATCAAACCATTCCAAATTCTTGCAATATTGTCCACTAACTTCTCAGTCAAGATAACAGTTTAAGCCATTTGTTCTTCGTGCGAGACCACCTTGAGATATATTCATAAAGACTTCGGATTACCATGGGCCTTTGTGACAAACAATTAAACATCCAGTTTGGTGATTCATTTTTGGTAGGCATATAAATCTACCCATCAAATTCTAACGGTGCATGCCTCGAAAGGTCATCCTTAATACTCGTTAAGGACTAAGCCTCAACTGAGTTTCGGGATGAAATTCTAATAACATGGGGAGAATGTGACACCCCGCTAAATATTCTTTTTCCATACAATGCTTAATAATGACTTCTTAACGTTAATTCCCGCTTGATTAAATTTTGTTAAGTTTAATCACGATGAGTCTATCATAGGCTGCATACGCACGATAAATCACATATAGTAATTTATTTTTATTTAACTTACTCGAAATTTTGGATAAATCACATATAGTGATAATTTTAAAACGACTCAAACATATATATAAACGAACTAGGAGGTTTGAATCCTATGTAATGAGACTGTATTTTATAATATTTTTTTATAAAATATCCGAACAACATATACGAAACGATTCTTTGAGCGTGCGTTTATTTGCTTCTCAAGCTATCAACGACTAACAAACACATGAACGGCTAAACTCATTTTATCGAAAATACATATATGATATTCAGTGTATGCTTACTTAATATCTAAACATCTTGATTTACATTGAAGCAAATAAATCTATTTCTAATACATTCTATAATGGGGCATTTACATATTTCCCCTTCCTAAACTTTGAAATTATATATTTCCCCAAACCATGCTTAAAAAGCGTTGTACATTGTGCATTAAAAACTTGTATTTTAAGGAAATATGAAATTTCAAAGGTTTTGGAAGGGGAAATATGAAAAAATCCCTTCTATTTTAATCAGTACAAACTAATTTTATAAGTGCAAAAGATATGTCACATGCAAGATTTTATATATGGCAAACAAAATCTACCGACTCTTGTAATTGTCATAAACAAATCCCACAACCATTCCCCTTGTCTTGTCTCTCCATGCATGACCGACATACCCCCTTTCCCCTTTGAACTTTATCTTGAGTGAACAAGTTCTTCACTCAACCATCAAACTATTTCACCATGTGTATTGTCCTTGTTGTTTCTCTTCAGCCATGCCATACCCAAACATAAAACACCCACAAAAATTCAAACTTCACAATTATAACTCATAATCGTTCTCCTTAAGCAAACTAGAAAGCACTATAAAAAAAAACGACATCAACCACCTCTCTCCCTTTCTCTCGGACTTCAGATCACTACCGATGCCAGACCATGCCACCGCTCTCCATACGACATCAACCCCCTTTCCATCTACAACCTGTAACATCCGACTACCCTCCCTTTTCTCCCGCTTTGAACATCACCACCGGTGGCAGCCCTCCACGATCATCGGGCCACCATCAGATGACCCACTCTGCCACCCCACACTAGAAACAACCATTTTCGCCACCGTCCTATACCTTGGGAAAGTTAGATATCACTCGCAGCGACCACCGCAGCCACCATCACCAGCCACAGGAATATACAAATAGTACTATTGACGTTGACATTCCCCTACTGCTAGGTTACTCGCTAACCTCCGATATTGCATTGAAATAGGGTGCGTATATTCCATATGTGAGATTTGAATAGGGCAAAAGGATATAAGTCGTGGTTTGGTTATTGGCTTAGGGTTCGTCATATTAATTCGTAGATTTTGCTAGTCTATGGAGGATCATTGTATTTGTTTCAACAGATTATCGTATACTTACTTGTGAACTGATTCATGATTTATAAATAACATGATTTCATATCGAGTCTCAAAACCTGTGAACTCATCAACCATTGTGTTGACTTTTTAAAACTTATGTTTTTCAGGGAATTAACAACTTACGCAAGGAATCATGAAGACGAGACCTCAATGCATAATTAGGATACCTTTTTGGAGGGATTTCGCATGTATAACCCTACCGTTGTTTAGGGTCATATACGAGAAATCTCCTTTTTGTCCAGCACTAATTTTGTTTGAAAACAAGTTATGGTTTGTAAACGCTTTTTAAAACTATTGGTATCGTAATACATGTATGTTAGCGATAATCATATGCTTACGGTATACATGATGTCACGCGCCCGCGCTTCTGCTTTGGCAGGATGTGACAGACATTCAGAAGTTATACAACTCTACTTTGCTCACTCTGGAGATCACGGGAAACAAAATACCGACAAGATAGTGGAAGCCTTCAACAAGTTCATACGCAAACTTGTTGAACTTCCACTACCTGTAGATGGTGCTTTGGAGTACGAGACCGACTAAAGATGAAAATTAGATACAATACTAAAGACTCTAGGATGATTATTTGGCCCTATTTTGTATATTAGAAGTCTTTTGTATTGTTACGTATGCATTTTGTTGTCTTTGTATTTTCTCATGTATTTGGGCCCGAGGCCTTGTAAACAAAATCCCATTGGGCCGTGAATAATATAATAGATGCATGCCATGCTTCTCCTATAAATAGGAAAGCATTGGCATGTAAATACAACCTTTTGCAAAAAGCTTATCATTCTATCAACTCAAACTTTCTCTCTTCTCCTGCTCCTTCTTCCTAAACCAGAAATAAACAAACTTAAACAAGATCCGAGATCTCGGTTCCTTCAGTTTTATTTCTGCTAGCATTAAGAGATTGATCCAAGAGTAGTTGTTGTTAGATCCGTTTTTTTCAGGATCGGGATCTTGTGCTACTCTAAAACAGTTGACAGGAACACACTCAAGAACAGTGGACGTGTTTAGGGTTTGCATGGAACGTGTAGGGTTTCGTATTCAATGAAGGACGAACTAGGTTTGCATAAATGAGATATTAGTCTCTCATTAATCGTTTATGCATGCGTACCTATGATGTAAAGATAGTATTCTTTATATAGGCACATAGACGTTCATTCTAGAAGCCCTAATGATTACAAAATACAAGTGTAAACTAGGTCTTCGAGTATGATAAATCATCGTTGAGCAGACCTTGTAACATTGAGTATGCTCGAAACATGTCTCGAGCAACCTTTACTTAGAATATTTTCCTTAGAAAATATTCTACTTCAGCAGACTTCAATTTTCATGACTATCCCAATTTTGTTCGGACAAATCCCACAAGCAAACATATGTTTCTAGATCTCTTCAATCTTCATCAAGGTTTATTGAGAACAGTATGCTTGGGTACCGAAACTTGCTCGAGATTGAACCATGCTCGAAGCTTTACTTAGAACATATTAAGATCACCCTTTATATTATTCATGCTCGACCCACCAAAATACTTGTAGACTTTGGTTTAAGCTCGGGTTGATCAAGTGTTTGCTCGAATAGCAAACTGTGATTGATGAAGAACATCCTTGCTCGACGAAGTGTAGCTTGCTCGAAACTTTCAACACTTAGAAGAATTCCAGAAAATAATCTTACACGAGTAAGATATCATGCTCGAGGTAGCAAAAGTCGTGCTTGAAGGTCCAAGCTTGCTCGAGTTCCATACTTAGCCATTTTCTGAGGAAGTTGAGAAGATTCCAATCTTCCTTGTCTAATTTCTGACCCAACAATCTCCCCCTAGATTGGAACAAGCTCAGATGCACCAAAATATACTTGCGTTACATACACTGTTCAAAATACAAATCAAATTTCATATGAAAATCAAATAACATTACATAATTAGATTCTAGATTCTGCCTCCAAGGCATTACACATCAAATTACAAAAACATGAAATCACACAAAAATATTAATTACACAAAAAGATAAAAATTACTAGCATCAAACAAATACTCCCTTCATCACATAACCTGTAATTTTACCTTTACTCCTGCCTCCTAGCCTTGTTGATCTTTCTTTCTCTAATGGCAGTGGCTCTCTGTTGAAACATGTCCAACTCCACATAGTCTTCAAATTCCAAAGGTAGCTCCAATTCCTTGATATCAGTCAAGTCCTTAATATGAATGAGGAGGAGAGGTGAACTTGGATAGGTTATTAAAGGCCGGACATGATTGGGACTAGGCAGTGACTGAGTTCTTCATTCCCATGCGAAGTGTCCTAGTCTACCACACTTATGACATGCCATTTTCACCTTATCATAGCCCACTTTTGTCCTATTATTGATTCTAGGGAATTTTCTTCATGTCCTCTTGTAGAACCTGTTTGTCTTTGTCTTAACTGTTAGTAATGCCAAGGAGTTCAAAATTCCATTTCCTCTAGATCAGTTGAAACTATGTGTTGCAAATCTTCCATAATGAATGAGAGATTGTCAGACATGTGGAGAATTCGCTTGAGCAACAAATGCTTGATTGTCAACTGCTGATCCAATATCAGTTGTTATGTCTATGTGGTAGTCATAACTTTAGTCAGCAGTTTGGACAGATTGAGTCTCTTGACATAGAAATGCTGATCTAATAGTAAAATCATCAGTTGATTTACTAGTAGCAATCAACTTCTTCTTTTGACTTATCTCCCTTTCAAAAGTAAGTAACATACCATGAAGAGTAGACAGACTTAGATTTTGAAAATTCACTAGAGTTCTTAGTATAATAGCATGAGTGTCCCAATTTTCTTGAAGTGATCTCAGAAATCAGTTATTAAAAGCAGAGTTTGTGAAAGTAACATGAACCATTGTTAATTCGCTGGTTAAAGTTGTGAATCGGTCGTAATGTTGAGTTAAGCTCTCTCCTCTTAAATGACAAAATACTTAATACTGTTGTCTGAGAATTTCACGAGTATTCTCAAGGACTTGTGAGGTTCCACCATATTGTTCTTTCAGTGCATCTCACAAAGCCTTAGTAGACTTATGATGAATTAATCCATTGTAAATTTCATTTGGAATTTCCATGGCAAGTACAACATGTACTTTGGCATCCTATTCAAATTTTTGTAGATCTTGATCAGAATAATCCTTAGGATCCTTCTTAATCAACTTGTTTCCATATAATGGATTAATAATTTCTGGAACATGAGGTCCGTGAAATACAGATATCCAACAACCAGTGTTTTGGTTACATAAATGGTGGAGAATTCGTTGTGCTCAGATGTTGTATTGACCTCGAACCAACATGGGTGACTTGGAGGTTGAACTAGTATTGTGAGGATCTTGTACAATCGACATGATTCTCAGTTAACTAGTTTTTCACTTACAACAGAATATTAAGTAGATATTTATATTCTTTTTGAAATCCACAATTAGAAATATCAAATTCTTAGATCTTTGTTTTTGAATTGATTATTAGATCAAATTCAGTGATCTATGGCTCTAATACCAATTGTTAGGATCGTTGGATTCATAATCCAAACTAATTGAACACAATTCAATCCATTGAAATAGGAAACTATTGATCTAAGCCTTTGAACGGATTAGTTATCGTGTTAATTGAAATCATATTTGAATTACAACATCACTTAGTATATGAAATGAACAAGTTAATCAACAGAATTCATTTGAGCTAACTAAGAGGTTTCATATGAAAGAACAACTATGCATTAACTATAATCGATATCCCCCTACCCTCAACCTTAGTTCATCATTCAAACTGAATTTTCTAGTACAAAAGTACACATTCATGTGAGTATTGTGACATTGAAAAGTGTTAATGAAGAACAGACCCTCTTATTCATTTTATACATGTGTAAAACTACTGATAAGCTAAAGTTGATAGTGATATGTAACAAAAAACAGTTACAAACTATTGACAACTAATTATAAACAAATGTCTAAAGAGAATCCTATGTTAACTACTGATCTTCATTAAGCAACTAAAGTTTGTTTTATCAGTTGTTTGTCTTCAGCAGTTTGGAACTTCAATAGTTCATAAAACAGCTTTTGTGTCTTCGGTTCTTTTCTGTCAGCAGTTTACCTTGTCATCTATTTGGTGTAGTTGTTGAAAAAACTTCATAATGGGGAACAACTGATGTTTGAGCCATAAGTCAAACATCAATTGTTTTGTAGTTGGTCATCAGTTCTTTGCAAGGTTCAACATATTCCTTTGGGTGCAGTAGTTGCGATAGTTTCATATCAAGAATTATGGTTGACTTGCTCTTATAGGAAGGTTAATTGAGGATTTTCTCCCGTATTTTGTCCTTCCATTGTTGCATAGTTTGAACAAGGATTAAAGAAGTTCCATGACACCCGTGCTTAATCCGCACACTGATTGGTTAAAGACAAAAATGTTGCCTTAGTTTCGAACATTAATCAAGAGGGACACTTTATCTGGCTTCAATTTTGTAAACTAACGAAAGTAAAGATTCCCTCATCCATAGCGTGGGGAAGCACTTTTCAGCGATTTCCTCAATTAGCTCAGCTCGGTTTTGAAGACGCAAAATATGTGTCTACAAAGGTAGCCAATGCGAGTAAGACCCTTACAAGAACATGTAAATGGTGATTATGTTATGACATAAATGTAAATTAAGGTAAGTTTAATGATGCTCTTGCATGAAAAAAGATTAACCTTAAATTTATCAATTAAGACCTTCCTTTTTTTCTGTGACAGATGCCTTTTGAAATTTTCTTTTGAACCTCTTTATAAATTATTATTGTGTAATAAAGATAGCATGAAGTTCGATTGGCAAACGAGTTTCTAAGGATAGTGGTGTTGTTGTAGTTTCATATTGCAATTCGCGTTGCACTTGTTGAACATTTTATGTTTTTTCGGAGCAATTCATGAGTTGCGCAAGATTATATATGAGCTAGAATATACTTTATTGAACCTTTTTAAAGATTGTTCTAGTGTATACATAGGAAGCATGAAGTTCAATTAACAAACAGGTCTCTAAAGATGGTGAGGTTGTTGTAGTTCCGTATTGCAATTCTCATTGAACGTGTTTGTTGAGAAGTGTTTTAGAAGCAATTCATGAATTAAGCAAGAGTGTTGCCCGAGCTAGAATATACTTCAATAATCTTCTTTAAAATTGTCTTTGTGTATGCATAGGAAGCATGAAGTTCAATTGGCAAACCAGTCTCTAAAAATGGTGACGACGTAGTTTCATTGCAATTCTTGTTGAACATGTTGTCATGCATTTCGTGCTTTTTCAAGGTAATTCATGAATTGAACAAGAGTTTGATATTGCTATCCTCGTTGTGTATGCAAGCAGGTCTCTAAAGATGGTACGTTGTTGTAGTTTGATATTGCTATCCTCGTTGAACGTGTTGTTAGGTATTCTATGCTTTTTCGAAGCATTTCATGAATTGAACAAGTGTGTTGCCCGAGCTAGACTATACTTTAAACTATGAATTCAAACTCTCACATCTTGATGTATTTTTCATTAGAAAATACATGGGTCAAGTCTCGAAAGTTAGCCGGAACCCGTTTCCAAATAGCAAACATGTCATGTAACCATTTGTTGTCGGCTACGTTGAATTCTTCAGTCAATTCATTGCCATCTTGATTCAAATGTCTCTGGTTTATGAATACGTTCCAAACCAGTTTATGAACACGAACCCTGATGATTTTATTATGCTTCAGATCACCCCTTAGTTGTAAATAAAAAGGTAGTACGAAATTAAAATAAACATGATAGGCACCATATTTTGTACAAAACATCATGATTGCTACAGAAAAATGTAAAACATTAACTGTTCTTTAAGAGGAATTCTAGGGACACCCCCCTTTTGCTAAAACACCCATCAATACGCCCTGCATAGGGCGGCTATAAGGGACGTATAGGGGTTGTCTGGGAGTCCTTAGTAGGACCCTTTTTTAGTAAGTGATTCCTACACAAACAAGTATGTAACAAAAAACAAAGAACATACTGGTGGCTGTATAGACTGAATAATATGTTGCAGTCTACTAGTATTTAGCACACACAATGCTACATAAAAATGTAATTTATAATACATGTGACGATTCAGTTACATACACATCTAATGCATAAATTGCAAAAAAATCTCACCAATACATACACACAGAATTTAAGATTTTTCTATGCGCACTAAAATGAAAGTCAGATACATACCTTAATAGGAATTTTCTTAGTCACATGCCACACGCAAAGTCTGTGTGTTGCTTTGGTCATAACGGTTGAAACCACTTGCTTCATAGAGACGTCCTTTAGCTGCTTGCCGTGAGCTTTGAGGAACACATATGATAACCACATGAATAAGTCAATTGTCTCATCGTAGATCATGCCAGCCTGAGAGTTACACATTCTTTTGGCAATCAAAACTCGTGAAAAGAACAAATCTAATTGAAAGAGTAGTCCCAATTCCTGTTATTTATGCAAACAAATGCAATTCAGTTAGAAGTTGAATGAAATATGGGCTTTATATTTTAGTAATTTCTTATAAAGGGCATGCATTTTCTTTGTTAGTTAGGAACAAAATAGAACAAAAGAAACTAATAATCTAATTTCATGCGGAAAGCAATCATTCACTTATATTCAAAAAATAATTCTAATTCACGTGCATACATAAAGGAGGAAATATGTCCATAGAAAATCCACAGTATACAAAAGAAGTTTTTTACAACGTTACATATATTAATACTATACTAAAAGATATCTACATACCTAAATATTACAGAACTTAAAAGCAGCTTGTCATACATCTTAGAATTGAAAGGGCAGATTTGTGGCACCAATAATAATGAATCAAAAACCACTTTTTCCTAAACTAGATTTATGTGTTGGGTTTTATATTTTAGACCGACTATTCGAATCGTTACTCTTTTATAATAAATATTAAATGCAAGCCGACAAAGAAAAATGACGAGTAATTGAAGATGTTTCGGGTGAATTATTATTTTTATATTATTTGTTTGGTCTTATGCAAGAGGCGGATGGAGTGAAGAACAAGGCACAAGACCACTATAAATAGACTATTAGGTCATGTGTTTCATTATGTGTGTTTTGATTGAGAGTTTGCCACCGGGAAAGAGCTCTTCCCGAGTGGCCGAGCGTTTATGATTATGTATATATGTATGTATGAATATTCTTTGTGACAATCTTTTGATTAATGAAATCATACTACTACATCTATCTATTTGTGTTTCGATTACGATTGTTGATCCTATTATTGATTGTTAATCGAATCGAGCTCTCCGCATCCGTCAATAGATCTTTCAAGAGTGAATACATGTTGATTCGATTCTAGCTCAGATCTGAGCACCTCCGTTAATACCGACTATTCACGCTTCCGCACCGGGCTCGGTTCTCACATTATGTCTGTTCGTCATAAAATAATTCTGATTGTTTGAAGATAATCCCAAATAAAAAGGTTAAATCAAGTGAAATAATAGTTAATGATATGTAAATCATGCAACCAGTTATCATGTTCACACTCACAGGCATTAGTCCATAATAGCAATTTAGTTCATAATTAAAATCCGGCACACATATCATATTCATTGGTAAATCCAATATATCGATTTAAATCTAAAGTGATTATAGAGGTAGGGTGGTAAAAGCTACCAGGCAGATCCCTGATCCAATCCACGGACTCCCACTTAACCCGCGGATTGTCAATAAACATCCGCGAGACGAACACATGAACAGACACTTGCAGCACAAGACAAGATAATGATCCATAGTTCTAGAAACATGCTTCACGGGTACCCATCGTAATCTGCGGATTACCAATGAGCATCTATGGGAAGAACCGGCAAGCAACACAAGGGATTAATTACACACGTGATTCCCACGTGATATGGGAGAGCAGTTGTAACAAACTATTTCTAGAAGATTTCCCAAATATTCCCTGATAGTGACATCGACTAATGGAAAAGTGACACCTAGGCACGTAATGGCCATCCCACATCTCACAGTAATGGCCACGGCCAGGCTATCACGACCAATAAAAAAAGATCGACACGTATCCTTTCAAGTAGAAAGGAAATATTACGATAGGGACAACTCCACCAATCACCTTCCTCCACCTCTCATGCCTTACAGGTATTCATTCACTCACACTCTCAAGCCTTACGCAATATACTTGTACTCTCTTTTATTATTCCGATCCGGATGGTACTTATTATCACGCTGGAGGGTGGTTACAGGAAGAACCTCATCTTGTCCTTCCCGTAACGAGACTCACTGTGCTATGTTTTGTAGGCGGGCAGCTTGGATTTGGTTCTATCATTATTTAGTAGACTCACACTTGGGGTAAACTCGAGTTCGGACCCGGTGTTTCTTCATTGGTGCCATCCAGTTTTAGCTAGAAATATGGTCGTTGGAACAATTTGTTGGAAGTTTTCGTGATCTGAAAATGAGTCAGAGCCAACAACCACCTGCAAGTGCTTCGGCAAAAGTCCGGCGTCCAGATGCCTAGGACGAGTCCGCTCCCGAAGGACAAACGCCAGTAGTACCTTGACAGAACAATCCACCTCCGATCCTGGAAGACAGGACCGAAGAGTTCCCAAGGTTTGAAGAAATAACACCTCGCCGGAACACACGAACTTAGGCCTTGGAAGACAGGGCCGGAGAATTCCCGAGATATCCTGACATTCAGCCTCACCGTACTACTCGTACTCCGGTTCTGGAAGACAAAACTGGAGATTTTCCTAGATTCTACGGTGACGAAACAAGAGTTCGTCACCAATACCGATCTAGAAAATCTACTTTTACCCCAGACGAGTGGTACCAATAGGAGAAACTAAGGTTAAAGAAGAGTATGAATGACGGGTGAAGGCTAACCAGTTACAAGCCAGGACCCTGACATATGATTCACCACCTCTGTCACCGCCACCGGCGGTTCGACGAACCCAAGATCCGGAAGAGGACGTGTCTCAATCAGTCGATCGGTCACTTACGAAAAGTCGTATGAAGAGTTTTCAAACTCTGCGGGTCCCGTCTCACAAGACCCAGCATGATAACAGCCACGCTTCGCGAAGGCCGAGAGAAATCACTTACCAGGAAGACGGTTATGTCAGTGAAGATAGCCGAGAGTATGGTCGAGAAGACACCAGTCGCCCGCGACCATTGGTAAAGCACACTGAATACTATAATGATGCGGAAGAGGATTTTACTAAGCCTTACCGGCCAGCCGCGTTCGCTGGAAAATCCAAGTTCATTCCGCGGATAGCCACTGATCCTTCCCAACAAATATCAAAATTCCAACTAATTTGGAAAAGTACAACGGAATGACATATCCGAGTGATCGTTTACTGAATTTCACAGCAGTTGGCGGAGTAAGTGGATGGACGCTCCCCTACTGGTGTCACATGTTCGCATTGACACTAATAGTGGCGGCAAGGGAGTGGTTCGAAAAGTTTCCGAATGGACAGAATAAAAGTTGGGACGATTTAGTTGCTAAATTCTCGCAGAACTTTAGTCAACAGCATAAACATATGCGCGACCCCTCAGAAATTTTGAGCGTTGTCCGCCGGGACAACAAGTCGTTAGAAAACTTTAGCACTAGATTCAACAATGAAATCTTGAATATTGGCAGAATCAGTGAGGACATGCTAAGGGGGCATTCAGGGTGAACGCGAAAATCCCAGAAATGGTTCGATGCTTGACTAGCAGAGATGGCATGCCTTAGACTTGGGACGGAATCTTGTCCGCCGCCAAGGTCTTTGCAGCCACAGAAAAGTTGTTGGGGTGAGAAAATGCGAAACAGAGTACGAACTCTGAACCAAAACATACCCAGCCCAAAAAAGAAGAGAAAGGTTCAACTTGGTCCCGAATTCAACCTCCCGAAAGCTCCTCCAAACAATTTGATGCAAGAACACTGATTGGACAAAAACAGAAAGATAGAAAGGCGGGTAAGTTTGATCAACAACATTGGACCCCCTGAAGAAAACTCTGTTGGAAATTCTGACCACTGAAAATATCGACTTCAGTAAGCCTCAGCCAATGACCAGGCGGGTGAACCTGAACCCAAACAAGCACTGCATGTTTCATGAAGATATTGGGCATGACAAAAACCAATGTGTAAGCTTGAGGAATGAAATTGAATCCGTCATCAAATTCGTGAAACTCGAGCATTTGCTAAAAAAACGTGCGACAAGGTCCAGGGAAGAACACGGCTCCCGCAGATAAAGGTCTCCCAAGAAAACAGATAAAAGACTTGAACGTTCATATGATTCAAGGGGGGCCTATTCGGAAGAACAAAAGGATGGAGGTGGATGAGGATGAATGGAAAAGTGAACCTGTGGTTTTTCCAAGAGTAAAAGGAGGCCCATATATGAAGCAACCTTTGATCGTCACAGCACTGTTTGAACACTATTGGTCCCAATATGTTTTCTTTGACATTGGAGTATGTCCGATATCTTGTACAAGCAATGCTTTGAGCAGCTACACAATGAAGATAAAGCAAAATTGAAGCCGGTGCATGCACCAGTTTCCTGGTTTGGATATGAAGTTATGCATCCCAAAGGGGTCATAGCATTCCCGGTCACACTCAGTGACGGAATTCATACACGGACTGAGGATGTTGAGTTCCTTCTCCTACCCGTAATATCTAAGCATGACATCATTTTAGGGCGGGAAGCAATTGGTGACTTTAATGCTAATCCTTCCATAGCACATGGCGCTGTTGGGGCACCCACGAGGACAGGGATAGCTATTATACGGGTTAACAAACACTGCTACGCGACTAAAGGGTCAAAGCCCACGAAGGTCCCTAGAAAGACAGTGCGGACATAACCAAAAAAACATGTCATCAACCCGAAGTACCCAGAGCAGACTGTTACCATTGGTGAAACCATTTCAGAAACAGTAAGGGTTTTCTTGAAGCAGTTGCTAGCAAAGAACATAGATATTTTCACCTGGACACCGGCAGACATGACAGGCGTCCCACGGGAAATACCAGAACATTAGTTGCGGGTCAACCCAGCCTGCACACCGGTTATACAAAAGAAGAGAAAAATAGGTCCCCAGCAAACAAAGGCCATCAATGAACAAGTTCAAAACTTGCTGCATGCGGGGATCATCCGCGAGATACAATATCAAACCTGGGTTGCCAACCCAGTAATGATTCTTAAAAGCAGTGGCTCGTGGCGATTGTGTATCGAATTTAAAGACTTAAACAAAGCTTGTCCTAAAGGCTGCTATTCCCTTCCCGAAATTGACCTAAAGGTTGACGCCGTGGCATCTCTCAAATTCAAATGCTTCCCAGATGCTTACAAAGGGTACCATCAGATACGTATGGCAGCTCGCGAGGAAGATAAAATAGCTTTCCGCACAGACCAAGGCACTTTTTGTTACAAAATGATGCCTTTTGGCCTGAAGAATGCAGGTGCCACGTATTAGCACTTAATGGACAATACTTTCCGGAAACAGATCGGAAAAACCTTGAAGTTTACATGGATGACTTGCTCATCAAAAGCACCAAGGAAGACCAAATGTTAAGAGACATTGAGGACGTCTTTTCTACATTACGAAAGATAAATATGAAGTTGAATCATTCAAAATGTTCCTTTGGGATGGAAGAAGGGAAGTTCCTCAGGGTAATCGTGACAGGGGAAGGATTTAAAGCAAATCCAGATAAAGATCAGGAAATCGCCCGAATGCCTTCACCATCATCAGTAAAAGAGGTACAGACGTTGAACGGAAGGCTGGTTGCTTTGAACAGGTTTCTGGCCAATCATTCAGCCAAATCTTATCCTTTTGTGTCCACGTTGCGGAATTGCCTGAAAAAGGCACATTTCATATGGACACCTGAAGCTGAACAAGTCTTCATCGAGGTAAAGAAGTGTCTTATGGAACTTCCAGACTGCACCCCAGGAAGGAGAGCCCCTCACGTTGTACCTATTCGCATCCGATATTGCATAGGAGCAGTCCTCCGGACAGATACGGAAACCATACAAACGCCAATATATTATCTCAGTAGAACATTGGCAGATGCTGAAACCAGGTACTCAATGTTGGAAAAGCTGGTGTTGGCATTGGTGTATGTGGAAATGAGGTCAAAACCGGGTACTTTCAAGGCCATCCCATCAGCGTGCTGACTGATTACAAATTGAAAAGTGTATTGGCAAAGCCCGAATTGTCCAAGAGGTTGGCTAATTGGGCTATCAAGCTGGGAGAACACTAGATTGAGAATAAGCCCAGACCCTTGATTAAGGGGCAGGTTTTGGCAGATATTGTTACGGAGGTTCCGAGTGATAAAATCCAAGAATGTCTGTATGAGAAACAACCCCAGACCCCAACAGACGAAAGTTAGAAATAGACCTTGTTCATGGATGGGGCATCAAGCGGGGAAGGATCTGGTGCGGGCCTGAAATTAATCAACCCAGAGAGATTTTGAACGGGCTCTGGAGCAGGAGAAGCAACGCCAGGCTTCTACCGTGAAGGATTGGGAAGAGGCGTGCCGGCGACAAAATGTTTCTATTGAAGCCGCACGTGCTCATTCTCGTGCCCGAGAAGCTGAGCTTGCCAAGGCAGAGAAGGAAAAACAGGCTCTTAAAGCCCGCCTTGCTGCTCAAGAAGAAACTGTCAGCACTCTTCGTGCTGCCGCTACTGAGAAGGATTGCTTAATTGAAGATTTGATCAAAGAGAACACCCGCTTTGTTGGTGAGCAGGGTGCACTGAAGCTGAACGCTGAACGGGCTTCCTCTAACTGGGCATGGTTAATGAAGGAAGGCCTTCCCAAGGTAATGATCCCAATTTAATTAAGCCTCTGTGACGTATCTTAACTCATTTGTGTTGCTGGTGCAGGTAATCTCCCATATTCACGGAGGATCAGTTTTGGAAGACTTTCTTGTTGATCTCCTTCGCACTTCTTGTGACTCCGGATGCAAGGAAGGTTTCTAGGAGGGGATAACCTTTGCTCGGGAGGGTCGTTCCTTAGAAGATTTTGAGCTTCATGGAGTGGACATGGATGGGAAGTATGATGCACAGATGGACGCTTTTAACGATCTTCCCTTTTCCATCTAGGACGTTGTCCAAAATTTTGCTGAATCGGCGGATGGCGTCCAGCAACTTTGTAACTTTCTCTAGGAAGAAGAATAGTTTTTTGTTGTATATTTATCTTCTTGTTTCTGTAATCCATTTTTTGATTGTATATATAACATGGGTTTTACATTTTGTCTTGTATGATTACAATATCCATCAATGAGAAGTTAATTGGATAAGTTTAGTGAATTCTTTTTTTTTTTTTTACGTTCCTTATAGGGAAAGGAAGACAAACTCAAATTTAGTAAAAAAAAATCATTTTATTATAAGTTAGAAGGAACTTGGTATTTAAAAAGAAAAAGTATTGGAATATAAATGTGTGTTAGCTAAACCAGCCATATATCCAAAGTATAGGATTAGGATAAGTATTGGCACGCAGGCCTATCCGTACAGAAACTAAGATGCTAAAAATTTAAAACTGGACAATTCTTATTAACTAAATTCGTATTAACACCAATTCTTGAGAAAAAGTAAAATACTTGGTACACAGACCAAAATACACAGCACGCAGGCTGGTAAGAAGGTACGCAGGCCTATGAAAAATTTACATTATCTAATTGTAGCACCTTCGAAGTTGTGCTGTGTTCCAAGTTCTAGGTATTGAAGTGCCATCTAATTTCTTTAGCTTGTATGCACCTTTTCCCAGTACTTCGTCGATTTCGTAAGGACCTTCCCATGTCGGAGATAACTTCCCTGGAAATTCGGCGTTGGATGCCTCATTGCTCTAGAAAACGTAGTCTCCTTTGTTATATTCACATAGTTTGACCCTTGCATCATAATATCTCTGGAGTTGGCTCTTATACTTGCTTTCACGTATAGCTGCCAACTCTCTCCTTTCCTCCAGAAGATCCAAGTTTAACCGAAGTTCTTTCTCATTATCAGCAACCAAGAGCATTCGTGCAGATGGGACACCAATTTCGGCAGGGATCATTGCTTCTATACCGTATGTTAAGCTGAACAGGGTTTCTGAGTTACTGGTTTTCTTGCTGGTTCTATGCACCCACAGGACGTGAGGCAATTCATCTACCCACCCCGTTCGCTTGGTTCCAAATCGCGCCTTGATGCCTTCTTTGATGCTTCGATTGGCTCGTTCCACTTGCCCATTGGCTTGTGGATGAGCTACTGATATGAACACTTGACTGATGTGCAGCTCTGATAACCATTCTTCCACCTTTGGGTGTTAGCCTCGATACGATATTTCTCTTCTTTGGCCCGGAGCTCTTCAAGAAGATTATCTTGCAACATACAGTTCCGCCCTATAAAGTTCTAATCTCGGTATTTCTCTTGGGTTGTCGAGACGAATTTGGCCAGGTGGTATATATAAGAATTCCCAAGAGACACCCGGGCTCGGTTATGCTGGAACTCGCATTCCGTAGAAGACACACCCTCATGAAGGAACTCAAAACACACTTCCCCGTCAGAAAACCTGGAAGAAGGAGTTAAGTTCCATTTTGGAATATGACGGGTGATACCTCCCTACAAAACATGAGCCCCTTCCTCTTCCAAGGAATGAGGAGGTGGCGGAGGTACAGATGCCTGCCCCGCTGGTTCATCAATTTTCGGAATAATTGACGGAGACAGGGGTAATGATTCTGGCATCGGTAACTCCCGGGCAACGGAGAGGGGTGCACCCTCTTTGGATTTCCCCTTGTCATCCGCAGACAGTTTGCTAGGACCACTCTTCGCAGGAAGAGTATCCAAGAGGATAACATGGTCTGCATAAAAGAGAATCACAAAATCAGTTTGCTAAAAATATGAAAACTCACGCGCAGCCCCCTGAAAGGTACCTGGTATATTCTGCTTACGAACCGCAACGCGTCACGAAGGCAGATCCTCTTCGCGTCTGGAGGAGAGGAAGGAGGAGAAGGGTTCACATCCTGACTCTCACCAGTGGTCGCCAAAGGAACGCCATTGGAAGAAGCTTCCTTCCTCTTGCGACCAAAAGCTACACCATAGTCATATTCATCAGTGAATAGATTACAAAATCAACAAGTGTCAAAACAGGTTACCTGTCGCGTACAAACCCTCGGATACCACAGGTTCCTGATGGATGTGTTGGGGAAACAGAAAATTTTCCTGGTGTTTGTCAAGGATCGGAAGATCCTTCTTGTCACGAGTAGCAAGCTGCATTGTTCCAGGCACGTCCGCAACAGGGACAGATAACAAAAGGCCTTCAGCTGCATAAAAAACCGGTGTTAGATATTTAGCTTAATCTCAGAAAATTCTTAGTATACTTACATCCATTTGGTTTCGGGAAGTATGGCACCTCATCTGGATAGGCCACAAGCGACTCATCCCAGCCCTCACAAGGGTAGCTTCAGGGATGGGGTGCATTGGGGTTGCAGCATGGGTCAAATGTTGGTACCATTCATGCCTCTCCGGGCGTACAGTAGGGCAAGCAGTGGTTGATCCGCCAAACGCCAATACATAGAAAGCGGAATCACATCCTCCCGGATCTAGAAGAATTTCTTAGCCCATTGGGGATCCAATGGAGATGTGTCCAAAGCAATGTCATTCTTGTCAGTATGTAGACAGATATATCGTCCACCCCTACCATGCATATGATAGAACACGGCGAACTTGTCAATGGTGGGCATGATGCCATGCGCCCGGCAGGAAAATTCAAAATGATGCATATGCATCATAGCCGACGCATGGAGTTGCGAAAGATGAATCATGTTCCTAGTTATGAGTTTGCCCAGAAACCGTGTAACCGGAAGATGGAAATTCCCAGAACTGAAGAACTCAGCATAGAGAGCCATCTTCCCCATCGGAGAGCGATTGGCTGTCAAACCGGGAGCTGGAAATTCCGGCTCCCATTTAGGGGTAATTCCATAAGCATTGATTACATCTTGAAACCCCTTTTCATCCCAATCGACGGTGACACGGTCGACGGTTTGGTAAACTGGCTTTGACGACATCATATACTCAACTAAGAATCGATTGCAACGAGCTATGGTTACTAGTAATCAAGAAGTAGCAAAGAAGTCTTAAAAGATCAGGATGACAGTTATCTCAAAAATCCGGCGAGCGTAAAACAATTTCTCAAGAACAATAAAAGAGAGGAGAAACAGACGAGTATTTATACTAATAGCATTTATTACGTCAGATAACCGTCAACCAATATAGGCATGAAATGTCAGGCGGAAAAAGGGTTAAAATTCAAAATCCCGAGGTACAGCTGTCGCCAACTTTCATACCTGTCACACCCTACTCCTAGGGAAAGCAGACCTGTTACGCCAGTTAGTCTCTAGAAATAATCGGCGTGTCCCTAGTTACACAATAACGAGACAAACTAAATGTTTCGACTGACAAGTCAGATATCAACAGAATTCAAGTTACAAGAAAAAACAAGAAAAAGACAAGTAATAGAGGGCCAAACATGGGAGTCGCAGACAACAAAATTACCCGCGACTAAAAGTTAGCATGATATTTCGACAATTAAAAATTAATTTAAAGGTATCTTCCTTGGGGATGCTAAATTTCAGAAGCCACTTCGTCTCATTCGTGGCATCGGTAAGGGTCTTCTACGTACCCTCATTTTCCTCAGATAAAAAGGCAAATAGGTCATCCTTCTTTTTCACCTCCGCCACGAGCCTTCGGACTTCCTCGTCCCGGGCAGAGATAAACTTCACCTGCAAGGCCACTTGCTCTTCCAGACGTTTATTCTTCTCTTAGGCAGCCTGGAGAGCAGTGGCCTTCTCCTCAGCATCTGCTCGGGTAGCATCCCGGGCCTTCTCAGCCTCTCCCATGTGGCTAGCAGCCCGCAACAAGTCAGCCTCCCATGCAACCCAGCTCTCAAATACCTCACGACTAGTGGAGAGCACATTAGCCTTATGATAGCTAAGCGCTTGCGCCAAACTACCTAGGGTATGAGTGTGAATACGATCACGCTCAGAGGACGGGAGAAAATGCTCAAAGAATTTCTGGCACACACGCAGATCTGCAAAAAGTGTGTCCGAGCCAAGATTCCATGAGGGACGGAAAGAGGAACCCCTAGGAACTTGTGCTATTGAAGGGTGGGAAGATTCCCCATCCCCGCCCATGGAAACAGGAGGGTCTTCAGTTGTGTCCTTGGGAGGCACAACCTCCGTTTCCACCACGACCTCTAGGGGGCTACATGTCCACCCCCAAACCACATTCGCTCCGCAGAATGACAGGAGGCGGAGACGGTAGGCGAGGAGCAACGATCGTTGTTAATCCAAAAACAAAAAAAAAAGTTAGCAATATCCACAAAAGAAAAGAAACAAGGATGAAGTAGCAAATGTCAAAATACCTGCAGGCTCCCGGGTTGTAGTCTTCTTCTTCACTCGGTCCTTAAGATGAGTCAACTTGATCTGTATCGCTCATTAATTTTCGGTTCAAGGATTTGAAGCTTGTAAAGTATGTACATTTCTCAGGATTTAACCGACCTTTCTCGGAAACCTTCTCGTCATCCTGGTACGTTAAAACATTTAACTTTTCAACCAAGATGTTAATTCTCTAAAATTTGAAAGGCTAGATGTGAAAAGTATTTATATCATAAACCTAACCCTAAACCCTTTCCTCTTTTTCCGATCGGCAGCCTCCAGCCCCCCCCCCCCCCCCCCCGCGATTTTGTTCTCCCTATATATATATATATAGGGATGTACTTATAAAGATGTTTATATATATGTATGTATGTATATATATAAGGATGATCATTAAGGATGATCATTTATTGATGATGATGGCCTAACTGATGTATCCCTTTTATATTTTAAAATCCTTGGAATGACTATTATGAATATTATTATTGATGTTATTTATTAAAACTTGAACACACTCAGCTCAAGCTGACTTTGTGTGCATGTTAGTTTGAGTTTCAGGTTAAGAGGAGGATGCCTTACCGCTTGGACGTGCACGAAGCTACTTGGACGGTGAAGGGCATACTTGGATGGAAGATTTAAATATTGAATTTTTTTAAAGTTTATCAAATACGTTTAAATTGGATTTTGGGCATAATTCCCCGGTTTTGGGAACTTATTTTATTAATTATGGTTTTCCGTTGAATTATACTCTGAATTGGTTGTTTTAATGGAATGAACTGTTTTCAAGTTTAAGTATTTTTATAAGTATCATGGATGAATACCAATTGTAGGATTCCCAGGATTCGGGGTCTTATAAGTTGGTATCAGAGACATGGTTCGAGGGATCCGAGCATCCCCGAATGCTTGGACTCGAACTATAAGGGAAGAGACTAGTATGCCCACCGTGAGTAGCTGCACGCCAAGAGGTAACTTTAAATTGTTTAGTCATTCCTTTGAATTTTAAAGTTCCAGTATGTGATTAATTGTTTAAGTGTTAGATAGAATGCTAATGTGGTTAGGGGCAGGGGTGATTAAGACGGGCGGGTAAAGTAACGACTAATTACACCTGATCAACGTCATTAGCAGTTTACCCTTACCTTACATGTTCTAAATGCCACTTGTACTTGACCGTGTTAAAATTCTGTTTTTGTAGGGATAAGTCATGGTTAATACTCGAGCAGCTAAGAGAGGTGGTCCTAGTGTTCGTGGCCGTGGTCGTAAGCCACGTGTCGAAGCTAAGAGTGAGATTCCTACTTCCCAGCAGAAAGCCCCGATTCATGAGGAGGGGGATAACCCCGCCTTAGATCCTGCTATGCGCGCGGCAATCGCGGATGAGGTTTACCAGGTGCTTCATTGGGCCATTCCCGAGATCGTTGCTGAGGCCATTAGGGCCATGGAGGAGTCGTTGGTCGGTAAGAGTTCGGGTAAGGAAAGAAAGGGTAAGGAGATGCAGGTCGAGGAGGAGGAGGAGGAGGTGTATGTGCCGAGTGGGGATGAAGACGAAGTGCGGACTATTAGTGTGTCTACCTGGGGTTGATCGTACGGTGACTTTAAGAAATGTGATCCTCATTCTTTCGATGGTACTAAATATGCGTTGGCAGCACATCAGTGGGTGAGGGAGATGGAGGCCATTCTGAGAGTTAGTAAGTGCAAAGGGGATGACATGGTGACTTATGCTACTGCCTCGTTTCGTTCGGAGGCACTATGTTGGTGGGATAACTTGACGCAGGCTATGGGTGATCGTTCGATTAGTAGGATGACGTGGGATGAGTTGAAGAAATTGGTTCTTGATCAGTTTTGTCCTCCACATGAATTGGATAAGATTGAACAAGAATTCTTGACCTTGGAGGTGGGTGGTTTGACGCATCGGGAGTATACCACAAAGTTTAACCAGATGGCCTGTTTATGTCCCGATTTGGTTTCTCACGATGTGTTTAAGGTTGAGGTTGCCGTAGGAAAGTCCGTTTCCATGTCTAGGGCTATTCAGGGTTGTTTCATCGAGTTGTCTGGGTATAGATTTCCGGTGCGGTTGTACTTGATGCCGCTTGGCTGTTTCGATGTGGTACTTGGGATGGATTAGCTCGCAAGTGTTGATGCTCATATCGTTTGTGGTCAGAAACTTGTACGTCTAAGAGCCCCGGATGGGACCCAAATTACGGTCTTCAGTGATTGGAATGGTGCGACGCCACATATCATATCCATGCTTAAGGCGGGAAAGTTGATGCAGCACGGGTAAGGGGCGTATCTGGCATATGCTATAAACGTGAATACCGAGGTGGCTACCGTCGGTGATGTTCCTATTGTTCGAGATTTCCCGGATGTATTTCCTGATGATTTGTCAGATGTGCCACCGGATCGCTAGGTCGAGTTCCAGATAGACCTTCTACCGGGCGCCAAACCCGTTGCTCGAGCCCCTTACCGTATAGCACCGAATAAAATGAAAGAACTTATGGCTCAATCGGAAAACTTGCTCGACAAGGGCTTCATTCGACTGAGCATCTCACCTTGGGGTGCCCCTGTCCTATTCGTTAAGAAGAAGGACGGTAGCATGCGGATGTGCATTAAGTACCGTGACTTGAATAAACTCACTGTTAAAAATCGGTACCCTCTCCCAAGGATCGACGACTTATTTGATCAGCTCCAAGGAGCTAGTTGGTTCTCGAAGATCGACCTTAGGTCCGGGTATCATCAGTTGAAAATTTGGGAGGAAGATATACCTAAGACCGCCTTCCGCATCGTTATGGGCATTATGAATTCCACGTGATGTCTTTCGGTTAGACCAACGCACCGACTGCGTTCATGGATCTTATGAACCGGGTGTGTAGGCCGATGCTCGATCGTTCGGTTATTGTGTTGATTGACGACATTCTTGTGTATTCCAAAAGCGAATCCGATCACGCTGTCCATCTCACAGAAGTTTTGGAAGCTCTGCGAAAGAACAAATTGTATGCGAAATTTTCTAAGTGTTCCTTTTGGTTACGCGAGGTTCAGTTCTTGGGTCATGTTATTAACCCGAGTGGTATTTTGGTTGACCCTGCAAAGGTGGAAGCCGTAAACGAATGGGAATCTCCTAAGTCTCCATCCGAAATTCGTAGTTTTCTAGGCTTGGCGGGGTATTACCGCCGCTTCATTCCCAACTTTTCGAAAATTGCTTCTTCATTGACCAAGTTGACTAAGAAGAGCGTTAAGTTTTTTTGGGGGTACTGAGCAGGAGGAGGCTTTTCTCGAGTTGAAGAACAGGTTGACGCATGCCCCGATTCTAGCTTTACCCGATGGCGCTGATGATCTAGTGGTTTATTCTGATACCTCTTACCAGGGGCTTGGGTGTGTTCTGATGCAGCGACGCCGAGTCATCGCGTATGCCTCACGGCAGTTAAAGCCTCATGAGGCGAATTATCCTACTCACGATTTGGAGCTGGCGGCAGTTGTGTTTACGCTTAAGTTTTTGAGGCATTATTTGTACGATGTTCCTTGCGTTATCTATACCGATCATAAGAGCCTAAAGTATTTCTTCAAACAAAAGGAACTGAATATGCGACAGCGTCGATGGTTGGAGTTGATTAAGGATTATGATATGGAGATTATGTACCATCCCGGTAAGGCTAATGTGGTAGCCGACGCGTTGAGCTGGAAGGAGAGACCGAAACCTATTCGTGTGAAATCTTATCAGCTTATTCTTGAACCCGATATTTTAAGACAGATAGCCAACGTCCAGAACGAAGCTTTACAGGTGGAATGAATTATATCAGAGCGTATTTGGGGTCAAGAAAAACTGTTAAAGGACGTCGGTGATGGGGTGAAGTATAAGGATGGGTGTTTATGGGTACCAAGGTATGGGAGATTCAGAAGTAAAATTTTGGATGAAGCACACAAGTCACGCTATTCCATTCATCCAAGCGAGACCAAAATGTACCAAGACCTGAAGAAAAATTATTGTTTGCCTGCGATGAAGTATGAGGTGGCTCAGTACATTAGTAAGTGTTTGACGTGTCTGCATGTTAAGGCCGAGCACCAGAAGCCTTTCGGGAAACTTCTGCCCTTGGAAATATCTGAGTGGAAGTGGGAGCATCTTACGATGGATTTTGTGACTAAACTACCTCGTACTCCTAGGGGTAGCTATGACACCATTTGGGTAATCGTTGATAGACTGACCAAGAGCGCTCATTTCTTGCCGATCCGAGAAACTTTTAATTCCGAGCAGTTGACCGATGTATTTATTCGTGAGATCGGTTCTAGGCACGGGGTGCCGGTATCTATTGTTTCGGACAGGGATACGCGTTTTACTTCCAGATTTTGGAAGAAGTTTCATGAGGAGATGGGTACCAAACTCCTCATCAGCACCGCTTATCACCCGCAGACGGATGGTCAATCCGAGAGGACCATTCAGACTCTCGAGGATATGTTGCGAGCTTGTTTTATCGATTTTGGTGGTAGTTGGGATCGTCATTTACTGCTGGTCGAATTTTCTTATAATTACAGTTACCATGCCACGATTGGGATGTCACTGTTTGAGATGTTGTACGGTAGTAGGTGTAGGACTCCAGTCTGTTGGGGTTCCATTGGTCAGAAACAGTTGGGTAGTTTGGAGGTGGTTGAGGCTACGACTGAGAAGCTCGATAAGATTAAGGCTTATATGAAAGCCGCTCAGGATTGTCAAAAGTCCTATGTGGATAAAAGGCAGAGGCCTATTGTCTTTGAGGCTGGGGATTGAGTTATGTTGAAAGTTGTATTATTCATTTTCGTAAGAGGGGGAAGCTTAGTCTGAGGTTCATTGGTCCATTTCGTATATTGTCCCATGATGGTGAGGTAGCGTATAGACTGGAATTTCCTGATGAGCCCGCGGGGATTCATCCTACTTTCCACGTGTCCCATTTGAGGAAATATTTAGCAGATGATGAGGCCCTTGTGCCTCTTGATGACATTGAACTCGATAGTAAGTTGAACTACGTTGAAGAACCGGTTGCTATAACTGATCGTCAGGAAAGACGTTTAAGGAATAAGGTGGTTAGGCAGGTGAAGGTGCAGTGGAGGCACCGTAGGGGCTCTGAGGCTACTTGGGAGTCTGAAGACGAGATGAAGAAACTCTATCCGCAGTTGTTCCTGTCGCAACGGGATTCGGGGACGAATCCCATTGTAAAGGGGGGTGGACTTGTAACGCCCGTTAATTTTCGGTTCAAGGATTCGAAGCTTGTAAAGTATGTACATTTCTTGGGATTTAACCGGGCTTTCTCGGAAACCTTCTCGTCATCCCGATACGTTAAAACATTTAAATTTTTAACCAAGATGTTAATTCTCTAGAATTTGAAGGGCTAGATGTGAAAAATTTTTATATCATAAACCTAACCCTAAACCCTTTCCTCTTGTTCCAATCGGCAGCCTCCAGCCCCTCCCCCTGCGATTTTCTTCTTTCCAGCCAAGGTGTGAGCGTAAAACATCAATTGAAGGTTAGTTCTACGATTCCCCAAGTCTTTTACACCTTAATTGATCTTTATATTACGCGTATTGATCGATAAACGACTTGTTTTAGGTTAACCGGGTGGCTGTCTAATTGAGCGGTTTCAGGACTGTTTTGGCTGAGGTTTTTGCACCAAAATCTTCCTAGGTGTGTCTAGTATAACATACTTAAAAATCATATTCATTGGTGTTGGTTAGATTGGTCAACTAGTTGTAGTTTGATTGTTAGTGTTCGATTGACTAGAATTGTAGTTTGATGCGTTTAATGCGAGGGTTGAAATGATTAACGACCAATTCAGCTGGGGGGAACTTGGTTTGATGTACGGGCTGTTGAAAAATCATTTTTATAGGTTATGGGGCTGAATTGGTTGTCGGTTACTCAAACGGGTCGGTACAACGCGCAATTACGTTTATTGAATAGTTGGTGCGTTGTACTTTCGAGTTACCGACCCATTTGATTCGTGTAGCATCGTGTGGACATGTTGGCTGTGATTTTATCATATTGGGTCCACACGGGGGGGCTGAGTTGGATGTTAATTGCCTACATGACCCTTAAATGCGCGTGTTAGTGTCACCTAGTGCTTCCGGGGGTAAATTGGGAATTCTTTATTCCCGGTAGTATCTAAGGGTCGTTTTGGTGAATGTAAGGCCTCGGGGGCTGTTGTGATTGAGTTTGATGAGGTCGAGGCTTTAGGTAACTCGAATCATGTTAGAACGTCTCGTAGGATAAACGAGTCATCTCGATGTCAATAGTATTGATTGTATGTAAACCGACAGGAGTTTGAGTTGTGGGGCTACGTAGGGATTCTCTAGCTCGTGGTGAATACGTGTCTTGCGTCAGGTGAGCTCATGATGCCCCCTTTTTACTCTTTTATGATTTTGGGCTAGCGTGCACACCTAAGCGATTTTGCTTGATGAATTGTTTAAAATTATTTTTGGATGGGCTTGCTTGTATAGGGTAGGCCTTGAGATGATATTATCGTATGTATGTATGTATTATTGTATGGCCAATATTTGGCGATGTTAGTAGTCGTTATCGACTACGGATGTTACGTATGCCTACTTTGTGTTTACATACGTTGGATCAGATGTTATGTGTTTGGGTTGTACGTGTGCTCGACCTTGATGTTATTACTTGGATGTTAAATATATATATATATATATATATATATATATATATATATATATATATATATATATATATATATATATATATAGGGAGAGGATCAAGAGAAAACTCACATTTAAAGAGAAAACTAAAAAACTCCTAAAAACTTTTGAAAAATTATTATTAATTAAAAATAAAAAATATTTTCAAAATTCTGTTTTAGCCATTATTCTTATATTTTCTTATATTTCACTCGAAAAATAAAAAAAAAACCGTTGTAATACACATACGTATTCGTATTACTGTGCGATACCGTTATATTACACATGTGTATTACTATGTTTTTTTGAGTTTAATAGTGTTTTATTGCATATATTTAATATTTGTGTATTGTATATGTGTAGTAGTGTTGTATTATATGGAAAAAAAATAATAATAAAATAAAAGTCGATGTGGTGCACATGTGCGTTAATGTTGTATTACACATACGTACTAATGTGTATTCAATGTGTGTATTAGTCTTAAATTGCATATATACAGTAGTGTGTATCAAATATGTGCAATATTGTTGTATTCTATGCAATACAAACACTTTTGTATATATGCAATGCACACTAGTGCAACCGCGAGTTAAGGATATACACACCTTGGGCAATCGAGGATTCATTAACTTCAGGTTCCACACGCCCGCAAGTCAGGAAAAGGAAATTCCCCATGGTGTGGTCAAGAACTAGAGTTTGCCCCATCTCCAAGGGCATCATAAACATGTTCCCATCCATGGCAGGAACAAGAACCTCAAAAAGGGAGCTTCTCCCTGAAATAGAAAGCAGTTAATATATATATATATATATATATATATATAGGGAGAGAAAGAGAGAACTCCTTCTTAAAGAGAGAGAGAAGTAGAGAACTAATAAAGAAATATTTTTAATTTAATTAAAAAAAATATTATTAAATTTTCGTTTTTGCCATTATCCTTATTTTTGTTGCCATTCACTTGAAAAAAATATAAAAAAATAAAAATAAAAAAACCGTTGAGTACCCATATGCAATACATCGACTTTTTTTTATTGCATATGTGCACTAGTGTGTATTTTGATATGTGCAATAGTGTTGAATAGCATATATGTAATTTTTAGTATTGTATTAATGCAATAGTGTTATATTATATCAAAAAATACAAAAAAATCAATATAATGCATATGTGCATTAATTTTGTATTACGTATATGCGATAGTGTGTTTTGAGTACAATTATTAGTGTTGTATTTGCATATATTCAATAGTGTGTATTGTATAATGCAATTGTGTTGTATTAAATGCAATAAAACACTATTGTTTATATGCAATTGTGGACATATGCATTACATGGACGAGTTTTTTTTAAGAACACTATCATCTTATTAGAAGGAGGAAAGAAAAAAAAATCGCAAAATATTTTTTTATAAAAAGTTACAAATAATTTTTATTGGTTCTCTAGTTCTCTCTTTAAAATAAGTTCTCTCTAGATCCCACCCCTATATATATATATATATATATATATATATATATATATAATGAAGCAGAATACTTACTCCCATTATCTCTAGAGAAGTATGGCTGGTCATTCGGATACGGCCACAGGCGGCTCATCCCCACCTACACCAGCGCGGACTCAGGAAGGAGTCCCATGGGGGTTGGTGTCTTCAAGAGGGTAGCATACCACTCCTGACCCTCCACATCAGCGATCGGAAGATGGGAGAACTTCTGGACTAGTGAACGACAAGTCATAGCCTTTGGAATCACGTCCGCGTTGATCCAGAAGAACTTGTTCTTCCACTCGTGAGCACTCCGCGGAGGCTCAGTTCCTATCGCCTTCCGTTGAACTTGGAGAGTGAACCAGCTCCTGTGGACCTGATCTTGTAGATCACAAAAAAGCGATCCACAGTAGGCTCAACCTCCAAATGGCGGAGCCTCATGACTCCAAAAGGATGCATCTGGGAGATATGAATCCCAGAAACATCAAGGAAGTCACCCATAAACCTCGTGATGGGTAACTGGAAGTTGCCTGTGGTGAAGAATTCACCATACAACGCAATCTTCCCGGTCGGCGGCTGATCGGCCGTGGATCCCGGAGAAGGAAGCTCCGGTCCCACTCCGGCGCCAACCCATAGAGGTTGACGATATCCTGGAAATCTGACACCTTACAGTTGATGCATATGTTCTCCACTAACCCCTTCGACGCATCTTTCTTGCCTTCTTTAGCCTTTCCTCCTCCTTTCTTGCCACCAGCCATGGTTAATCGAAACAGTAGAAAGATATATGTAGGAGATGAACGAAAAAGGGAAGAAGATGAAAAGACTTGGAGAAATTTTTGCGAGTAAGAAGGAAAAGTAAAACGGTTCCCCCTATATATACACATTGCAATTATTGCGAAAGACAGGGGTACAGCTCACGTTTCTGAACCAACCAATCAAAAACTAGACACGTTAGGCGGGAACTGACAAAAACAAATTGATTTTAAATCAACCACCTAAAACTTCGTGCAACCACCTGGAGCAACACCCCTGACACGACTTAGACCAAAGACGTCACATCTCAGACGACATAACAGTACCCCCAGTTCTAAAGCAACAGGATTCCCACGAACCAACAGGCCTAACCCACATCAAAAGGTCAGAGTAGAGTCGATAATTCCACCCACGACATCGGCTCGCGAAAGTAACAATGGACTGGGGGACTTATAGAGGTAGAGTGGTAAAAGCTACCTGTGGATCCCTGATCCAATCCGCGGACCCCCACTTAACCCGCGGATCATCAATAAACATCCGCGAGAGGAATGGACAGACACTTGCAGTCAGCTCAAGACCAGATAATGATCCATAGTTCCGGAAACATGCTTCGCAGGTACCCATCGTAATCCACGGATTACCAATGAGCATCCGCGGGAAGAACCCACAAGCAACACAAGGGATTCATTACACATGTGATTCCCACGTAATATAGGAGAGCAGTTGTAACAAACTACTTCTAGAAGATTTCTCAAATATTCCCTATTCCCTGATAGTGACATTGACTAATGGAAAGGTGACGCCTAGGCACGTAATGGCCATCTCACGTCTCGCACGTAATGGCCACGGCCAGACTGTCACTACCAATAAAAGATCGGCACGTGTCCTTTCAGGTAGAAAGGGAATATTATGATAGTGACAACTCCATCAATCACCTTCCCCCAACTCTGGCTATAAATACCAAGTACACCACTTACATGTATTCATTCACTCACACTCTCAAGCCTTACGCAATATACTTGTAATCTCTTTGATTACTCCGATCAGGACGATACTTATTCTCACGCCGGATGGTGGTTACGGGAAGGCCCTCCATCTTGTCCTTCCCGTAACAAGACTCACGGTGATCTGTTTTGCAGGCGGGCAGCTTGGATATGGTTTTATCATTATTCAGTAGACTCACATTTGGGGTAAACTCGAGTTCGGACCCGTGTTTCTTCAGTGATCTTAAAGCATCGCTTGATTGTAAAGCATATATAGCAATTCAGGCAATTTAAACGAATACGAAATCAAAATCGGGCACCAATCACAATCACTAATAGATATAATCAATCTATTTAAATTCCAAGCAATCTTAAAAGCAACAAATGGCTTAGAAGCATATAGCAATTTAAGTAAGTTAGGTGAATTTGAAATCAAAATGGGACACCCCTGTCACATTCATAAGTAAATCCAATCAAACAATACAAACTCGAAGCTATCTTAGTACATATGGATTTTGAATCTAAACAAATCTGAAATACATGAATTTCTAAAATAGATGGAGAAAAAAACTTCTTTACCTTGAACCATGTATTGCAATGTGAGTACCTTGTACTTGTGTTCCAAGAGAATTTAGCATACGAATATATGCCCAAATCACACATTTCACATCCAAAACAAACGCAGTACTTGCTACCTTCGCAGTTTGTTTTCTTTTGGCATGCCCTATGGGTCTTGAGCTTCTTTCCACATGATCTTCACATGTCCACCTTAAACAATATATATATATATATATATATATATATATAGGGTAAGGATTCTAAGAGAACCATTGGCAAATTGAGAACTTTGAGAACCATTTTGGAACACTAAAAAAAACCCTCTAAAAAATATTAAAAAAATTAGAAAATAAACAAAACCGAAAATTTTAAAAAAGTAAAAAACCAAAATTCTTATATTTCATTCCGGTTTCATTAAAAAAAACGAAATTTTTTTTTTTAATTCGTATTATACCTACACACATATGTATACTTTCATTTAATCTCTAGTTACGTAATATACATATATGTAAATTATCATTTACCTTAAATTATACATATGTGTATAGGAAAAAACATGTGTGTACATGTTATACATATATGTATAATAAAAATAAACCGATTTTTTTTCTTTTTAATTCGTATTATACCTACACACATATGTATACTTTCATTTAATCTCTAGTTATGTAATGTACACATATGTACATTATCATTTACCTTAAATTATACATATGTGTATAGGAAAAAAATATGTGTGTACACATATGTACATATTATACATATATGTATATGTATATGTATAATTTAGCTAAACCGAGAATTTTTTTTACGTTTTTTTTAGAAACCGGGATGATAAATAAGAACTTTGGTTTTTTTACTTTTTTTATTTTTGTGTTTTTTTTGTTTTATAATTTTTTTTATTTTTGGGTTTTTTTGTGGTCCAAAATAGTTCTCATAGTTCTCAATTCCCAAAAAGTTTTCACATGATCCTGATTATATATATATGCAGAGGATAAAGAGAAAACTTATCTTTAGAGAGAAAACTAAAAAAACTCCTAAAGAATTATTTTTAATTAAAAATAAAAAAAAATATTTTTAAAATTCTGTTTGTGCCGTCTACCTATATTATAATAAAGTAAAATAAATATGGACACTTGTCATGATTTGGTTAATTCTCATAATTTTTTTCCCTCCAAAACTAATACATCATAATATATGTAATAAATCAATAATTATTCACTTTTCTTTAACACTATATTTATATAATATCTATATATTTTTATAAATATAAATATTAACATATTATTTTATTATATATTTCAAAATACTTGGAGAATTCCAAAAATCAACAACAAATCATGTTTCTCAAATGAAAATTGTTTCGGATTTTTTGTGGAAGTTAAATTTGATTTATAGGTCAAAAGTTAGTAAATAGATTGTTTGGTACAAGTTAACTACATTTAGGTCAAATTTGTTACGGGTCAAAAATGAAAATTTTAAGTACTTTTAAAAGTTTTAGAATGCAAAATAGATTTATCGTCAAATTTGTTATGGGTTCAAAGTGCTGACTTTAAAATGTCAAAAGTATGATAGTTATAATTTTAAACATGATTCGGGTTTCAAGTTTATTTTTAAGGGCATTTTTTGAAATAATCAAAAGGTTCGGGATTTGGCAAGTTGACTATTTTTTCCTCAACTATAAAAATTTAAGAAAAGATTGCGAACACTTTCGACTTGTCATCCCCATGCCTATCAATGCTTCTAACTTTTATCAAATTTGAAATATTTATGTTAACATTAATTTTTCCTTCAATGGTGATCAGAACGTTGTATGGGAAGCATGTCATGCAAAACTATGCTCAAATGAAACAAAATATTCACAAAATTGAATGGAAACACATATTATTTTTTATGTCGTCATTATGACAAAGTCGAGAAGCCCTCTAAAACTTATCAAAATCTTTTTTATGGTGTAGCTCAGAAAAACATAGTTATTGAAAAACATTCATTGCTACAATTTAATATCATACTTTCCTTTGATGGGTGGTAAATTGATAAATATATCAATAAAGGTAACACCTCTTTTGTATTTAGGCTAAGTGGTTAGAACTACTACCGTCTGAAAATTTTATTTTCGAAATTAGTTCATAACCAAAATTCTTTTAATTATACATATATGACACCGGGAATGAATTTTTCAATAGAAAAAAGCATTCTCGGGTACGATTTTGCACGGGTAATTTTTTTATTAAGTTTTTTTTTAAATTATTTTGTGATATAAATAAAATCAATTTATGTACACATTGTATAGATATAAGTATAGATGTAATATATTTTTTTCATATATGCTATGTAATTATTTGTTTTACTTATGATTTTATAATTTGAGTTATCCCGTGTGTGACACGGGCTCTAAAACTAGTATTCAAATAAAGTAAAATAATTGTTGACACGTGTCAGTTTGTGGTTAAACCTCATAATTTTTTCCATCCAAATTAATGACTATATCATAGATCAATAATTATTCACTTTTCTTTTACACTCTATTTATATTATATTTATAACATGATTAAATTATTCATTTTTCTGTAAACTTTAATTTATTATATACACTATACATTTTTATAAAAATAAATATTTTTATAATTTATAAATATATGCTTTAAATATATCCATTTATTTTTGCAGTTAATTACATACTATGTGTGTGTGTGTGTGTTTGTTAAAATGTAATAATATATACCATTAACTTTCATATATAATACTTAGTCAGTTTCTCGGTTTTTTTATCAATGATTGTTTCAGGTTTTATGTGGGACTTAAATTTGATTGTTAGGGGTCAAAAGTTGGTAAATAGATTGTGTGGTACAAGTTAACTAAATTTGGCTCAAAGTTTGTTACGGGTCAAAAGGGGTAAGATGAATATCTTTAAAAGTTTGAGAATGCAAGTAGAATTATCATCAAATTTGTTACGGGTTCAAAGTTTTGACTTGAAATGTCAAAAAAATGAAAGTTAGAATTTTAAACGTGATTTAGGTTTTGAATTTATTTTTAGACAGAATTACAAATTTTTTCCTTTAAACAAAGCTAATTTATGGATCGTGTCCCTTTTTTAGTTTTCTTACAGGTGGTGTCCTTTAAACATTTTTTTCCAACACGTTATGTCCTTTACGCTAACTGGGTTAGAAAAACTCAGTTAAAAAACGTCACGTGAGTCGCACGTGAGGGCTGTTTGGTCTTTTCATCTATACCTGAAATGTATGTCAATTCCCTCCTCTTTTAAACCCCCCCCCCCCCCCCCCCCCCGACCGATTAGGGCTTCAATCCAATAACCCAAATTAGGGCTCGATGCAAATTTCAAATACTAGGGCTCAATTGAGGATGACTTACTGTGTTCGTGGCAAGCTAGCTGTTGTTCGAACTTCAATTTGAACTTACCATAAAACTTCTCAACATTCGATTGTTCTAAAGCTTCACAGATGAAGAATCGGGGATCATCCATTTAGGGTTTTTGATTAATCGGCGTAGGAGAATGTTTAATTTGGTGGAATTGAAGTAAAAGAAAAGCGGTATAAATGAAAATACCAAACAGCCCTCACATGTGACTCACGTGACGTTTTTTAACTGAGTTTCTCTAACCCAGTTAGCGTAAAGGACATAACGTGTAGGAAAAAATGTTTAAAGGACACCGCCTGTAAGAAAACTAAAAAAGGGACACGATCCATAAATTGGCTTTGTTTAAGAGACAGAATTTGTAATTCTTTCTTATATTTAATGACATTTTTGGAAATAATGAAAAGATTCTGGATTTAACTAATTGACTATTTTTCCCATAACTATTAAAATTTAAGAAAAGACGGTGAACACTTTCGACATGCTACCTCCAAGCCTATCAATTATTCTAACTTTTATCAAATTTGAAATATTTGTTTTAGCATTGGCTTTTCCTTTAATGGTGGTTAAAATGTTGTGTGTAAAACATGTCATACAAAATTATGCTTAAGTGAAGCAAAACATTCACAAAATTGAATTGGTTAACGTGTTATTTTTATGTGTTGTCATTATAGAAAAGTCGAGAAGCCCCCTCAAAATTATAAAAATCATTTTCATGGTGTAGCTCAAAACTATTATTTTATGAAAGTCTTTTTTGAAATTTGTTCATAACCAAAATTCTTTCAATTATATATATATATATATATATATATATATTATATATATATATATATATATATATCACCGAGAATCAAATTTCTAATAGATGGACTCTCAGATATGTTTTTGCACTTGCATTATTATTATTATTATTATTATTATTATTATTATTATTTATTTCATTTTTTTTTTGAAAAAAATGATCTTCTGGTATAAATAATATCAATTTATGTACACATAGTACAGATATAAGTATAGATGTTTTCATTTTTTCATATTCAGTATGCACTTATTTACTTCATTTATAACTTTATTATTTGGATCATCTCGTGTGTTACACGGGCTCTAAAACTATTTATTCTTATATTTAAAAAAATAAAAAAATTAAAAAAAAAACTGCTATAATGCACATATGTATTACTGTGCGATACCGTTGTATTATACATGTGTATTACTATGTATTTTTAAGTTCAATAGTGCTTAATTGTATTTATTCAATATTTGTGTATTGTATATGTGGTAGTAGTGTTGTATTATGTGGAAAAAAAATAATAATAAAATAAAAATCGATGTAGTGCACATGTGCGTTAATGTCGTATTACACATACGTACTAATCTATATTCGATGTGCGTATTAGTCTTATATTACATATATACAATATTGTGTATCAAATATGTTCAATAGTGTTGTATTCTATGCAATACAACACTTTTGCATATATGCAATGCACACTATACACATGTGCACTACACCGACGAGGTTACCGACAATGTTTTTTTTTTAACCAATAACAACATATAAGAATAATGAAAAAAAAGGAAACTTTAGAAAAAAAGTTAAAAATAGTTTTTTCGGAGTTTTTAAGTTTTCTCTCTTTAAGAGGAGTTTTCACTTAATCCCACCCTATATATATATATATATATATATATATATATATATATATATGGGGGAGTTATAATAAGAAGTGAGATGTGTCTAAGAAGTGTAAGAAGGGATATGGTGCGTTAGATGGAGTAATCTAGTGGCTGAGAATCGAGGTGTGTTATTTCCCCGGTGTGTTTAATTTTAATTTGGTAATTTAAGTTTTTCAGAGGTACTAAAGTCTTTTCATGATAGTTGGACATGCAAACCGACAACTAGTTTTGTTTAGAAACTCCTATTTTTATGCCTATGATTTGATTGTAGTTCTTCTCTCTCTAATATCTTCTAAAAATTCAATTATATTCTGACAGGAATCATAAGACTCGGTTGTTTCTCGATTTTGCATCGCAGACGACGGGAATGGATCTCAAATCACCAATGAAGGTCGCCGATGGTTCTAGTAATGTTCAAGGTCTGTCTATAACTATGATTATTCAATGTGTTTTCCGTCATGGTAATATCCTCAAATTCTAAGGTTTTACTGTTTAACTTGAAGCTCGGAGATGATGTGTTTAAAAATGTGATGTGTGTTTTGAGGTGTGTTATCGATTTGGATTGGTGTGTTGTGGTTACTCTGTTCTGATTGTGTGTTGTGTTGTTTAGTGTGTCAGGGTGTGGTTATTGTGTTAACGATTTGGATAGGTATGTGATTACTCTGTTCGGATTGTGTTATTGGGTTTCACATGAGTACCATTTTGTTAATTTAGGCGGGTTTTTTGTTATTCGGTGTGTTATTATGGGTCGAGGCGGTAAAGAAAGATGATGAATGTTAGTATGTTTGTTGTTTACGATGTTTTATAGTTAATAAGACGTTAATTTTGTTGTCCAAGCTTTTGTTGAGTATCTTAAATTCCCAAAGTGCGTTTTGGTTGTTTGATACTCTGTTTGGTAGTTAGTTGTTAATGCGCTGTTTGGTTGTTATTTGGAACGATAAGCAGTTGTTTAGTTTAGATATGATGTGTTAATGTTCTGTTTAGTTTAGTTTGGATACGGATGATTTTTTGGGTTATTGAAAGGCTGATGTGTTTGTGGTTAATGCTCTGTTTAGTTTAGTTTAGTTTAGATATGATATGTTTGTTTTAATGCTCTGTTTGGTAGTTAGTTGTTAATGCTCTGTTTAGTTTAGCTTGGATACGGATGATTTTTTAGTATAATGAAAGGCTGGTATGTTTGTGGTTATACTATCAGTTCGGAGAAGCCCGAGATTAAAAAAAAAAACACATGTGCGGGAATTTTGAGGCCAAACAAAGAAGTTAACAAAGGTAAGAAAATAAAATGTAACACTTTGGAAGTTAGTACTTGTGATGATGGTAGATGTGTATTGGCTGTTTAATGAGTTGTTGTAGATAAAGAAGTTGGTTCTAAAATGAAGATAAGTGGATCAGATGTTCGGTGAAAACGCATGTGCTTGTCGTCGTTCGTTTTTATAAAAGTAAGTGTTTGTATTTAGTTAATTGTAATACGTTGTTAGAAATGTGGAGATTGATTGAGTGTGTTTCTAATATAAAATAAGCAGGTTCAAGAAGTGATTCGGATGATGATTTTGCAAATCCACCTGTGAAGTTGTTTCAAAAAAGTAAAGGAAAGGTGGACATAAATAGTGTGTTTCACAGACCAAGGATTAAGGCAAGCTTGTTCCATGAATACATTAACAAGTTGTCAAATGAACAAAGGGAAAAGGTAATGCAAATGGGTTTTGGTAGCATTCTTGTAACATTCGTTACTTTTTATACTCGAAAACCCGACCCATTTAAAATTTTAGGTTTTGTTTATTAATATATATATATATATATATATATATATATATATATATATATATATATATATATATATATATATATATATATATAGGGTAAGGATCCTAAGAGAAACATTGGCAAATTAAGAACTTTGAGAACCATTTTGGACCACTAAAGAAACACCTCTAAAAAATATTTAAAAAATTATAAAACAAAAAAAACGAAAATTTTAAAAAAAGTAAATAAACCAAAATTCTTATATTTCATTCCGGTTTCATTAAAAAAAACCGAAATTTTTTTTCTTTTTAATTCGTATTATACCTATACACATACGTATACTTTCATTTAATCTCTAGTTACATAATGTGCACATGTGTACAATATCATTAACCTTAAATTATATATATGTGTATAGGAAAAAAACATATGTGTACATATATGTATAATTTAGCTAAATCAAGATTTAAAAAAAAAAAAACCAAATTTTTTTTTTCTTTTTAATTCGGGTTGTACCTATACACATATGTATACTTTCATTTAATCTCTAGTTAAGTAATGTACATATATGTACATTATCATTTACCTTAAATTATACATATGTGTACATATATGTACATATTATAAATAATTTAGCTAAACCAAGATTTCTTTGTTTTATGTTTTTTTTTAGAAACCGGGATGATAAATAAGAACTTTGGTTGTTTTTCATTTTTTATTTTTGTGTTTTTTTTTGTTTTATGATTTTTTTATTTTTGGGTTTTTTTATGGTCCAAAATGGTTCTCATAGGTCTCCATTCCCAAAAAGTTTTCATATGATCCTGATCCTATATATATAAATACATATATATATATATATATATATATATATATATATATTATAAGTTTTGTGCATATATTCATTAATCGAAGCGTTCCATCGTTTCATTATATTCGTGCTTAACGTTCATCGTTAATTTATATTCACGATGGTTTACGTTTATTGTTCGTTTGTTCGTTTGTTTGTTTTCTTTTCTTTTTTTTCCTTTTTCTCCTTTCTTTTTTTTTCAGTTGGTCATTTCTTTTTTTTCAGAAATTATCCATGAATTTTAACTTTTGTTACATTTCCAATATATTTCAAAGTTCAGGGTGCAATTCGTATTTAAATTTAAAATCTGTTTTAAAAAAAGATTGAAATTTAAGGGGTCTTGGTGTAACTTTATTCAAATTATATATTATTATATTATAGCAAATTAAATAAACCGCCATCACCAGCCATGGAAATCACGTTTTTCCGATATCGGAACTCCGGCGCCGGCAACGGCTCCGGCGTGACTTAAAATGCTCCTTAAAACTCGTTTTGACTCGTTTAATTTGTTTAACGACTTCAGAACTTAATATAAATCTCGTACTCGTCGTTATAACGTTCCATAAATCACGAATTAATCCCGTTAAAATTGCCGGATTTTTGGGCCAACATATTAATCACGAATTAACGATGAAACGCTCCTCTAACTAGTATAAATACGAACCTACCATCGAACTAAGCTCGCTCACATCCTTCTCTCGCTCTAAATCACTCTCTTTTGGCCGTAATCAAGCTTGAAGTTTCCGTTTTTCCGGCGAAACCTTTTCCGACGAATCAAGAACGAATCCAGGTAATATTTATATGAATAATGATTTTCGTTCACTGTTAATCATTCAATTTTTAATCAAACATCGAACCAATTAATCAAATTAAATCTAGGTTTTAGGTTGAAGAAGATGAACTTGTGTTACTGCATATATATTTTTAGTTTTGTCTTAATTCAAATAAGCTGTCTAGACCAATTGGTCGTTGCTTGTAAGTGTGGCCATGAGGGCCCGGGTCAGACCGATTTTCCTTTCTTTTTTGTATCTTAATTACTTTTCTTTATTTATTAAATCAAAATAAATTATTAAGAATCAATAAAATCATTTTAAATCAAATAAAATTTTTATAAAATATAAATTTCTATTTTCAACTAAAACCCAACTCACATGTTCATTAAACCATCAAAAATAATTTATGATTCCGTTACTTTAATTTATTAGCTTGTTAACTTTTATCCGTTAAAGCTTTGTTAAACCCGTTAAACATAATATTTTATTATTTATTCATTCCGTTAAAATCTATATACGCTAAGTAACCATATTAGGAATAATATTAGACCGATAAAATTCGTAAATAGTAAAGTTATCTTATTAAAAATAAATTATTAATTAAATACTATTAAAATAATTTAAACCGTTAAAATTAAGTTTATATTTCCGTTACGTTAAATTATTTAACTTTTTAATTAGTTAAACCGTTAAAAGTTAGTCTATAAATTCGTGAACATTAATTCGTTAGCCTTTAAACCTTTAACTTTTATTTCGTTAAACTATAAACCAGTTAAGCTTAAAAATAATATTATATTATGCCCTCAAATGCTAGTAAAATATATTCTCAACAAATGATTAACTCGTTAGTTAGTCTTTAAATATTCATATCTATTTTATTTATAGTTTGAGAAGTTCAATCGTTTTGGATTCTGTAACGCACTTTCGGTTGCATTGATTTCATTATCATGCCTTTGGTTTTTCACTGCAACGTTTATCTTCAACTTCAAGGTGAGTTTCTCATAACCCCTTTTTAAACGTTTTCATATTTTGGGGTAGCATATGTATCTATTACAAATTCAAGTATTACGATTTCGATTACAAACTACAATTCACTATGTGGACTTGTGTGTTACTTGATTATTTGCTCGAATTTTACTTGCACATGGTACCTTAATAAGTATGATCATACGCCCCATCTTTGCACTCAGGTCCATTTGTATCGAGTGGAAAAGGGGCTCATTATCCGAGTACGTTGGTTGTTACCAACTGGAAAGGACCTTACTTGCGCGATTACCCGAGTACGTTGGTTGATACCAACTGGAAAGGACTTTACTTGCTCGTTTATCGCTTATCCATGAATTGTATGATTTTTACGTATTATATCAAACTGTGGGAATCTCACCAGCTATGTTCGAATCTAACTTTATTTTATACATATGTTACAGGTGTAGAGATACGAGGATGAAAGTTAGAAGACACATAGCATGCTTATAGGATATTCAAACAAAACTTATCATTTTGTTTATTTATTTGTTATAACTTGTATTATTTGATAAACTTGTGTTACATGAAGATTTAAATGAAATAAGGTTAATATGGTCACCTAATAGTATCACGTGTGTTTGAGCAATCTGTACATCACACTCAGGTGTTTCCGCTTTAGCCGAGGTGTTGCAATTCTAGATATAAATGTAGCAAAAATACCAACGGGGTTGGGTTGCTGGCTAGTTAATAACTACAACCCCGACAGTAGTGTGCTAAATTTGGGAGATAAAGAAGTTAAAATAACTCCTCGACTAGTGGAACGGTTGTTAGGAATACCTAGGGGAAACGTCGAGATAGTTGAGACAAATATGCCAAGGATAGAACATGAGGTTGTAAATAGGTGAAGGAATCGGTTCCCTGACTCGAAAGCAAAAGTGTAGCCGCTAAAGTTTATGGAACATGCTAAAAACCAGATTGATAATGGATGGCATTTCAAAATGAACTTTCTCGTTGTGTTTGGGAAAAAAATGGGAGATATTACAGGTAACAACACGGTGAACCAACGATTCATACCATCAATAAAGATATTAAAGCAGTTAGGGAGATGAATTGATGTGAATATGTGGTGACGTCATTGAGAAGAACCCGTAGAAAATGGAAGAAAACAGAGAGTACAACGGATCAATAACAGTGCTTGCGGTACATTATGTCTTTTATATTGAATTTAGTTTTCATTAGTTAATATTAGTAATGTAACTGTTGTGATGTAGCTTGCTTACGCAAATGAACACTTTGGAAGTGTGGTGGAAAAGGGAAAAATATTGTTGCCAGTGAAAATCTTTACAGACAATGATCTTTGTAAACTACAAGATATATTGGGAAGTAAACGAGTGGTTGATCGCTCCTCGTTAGGAAAAGTTGAAACCAGTGGAAAGAGACAGAAGGTGGAGGTTGTTGGTGGTAATGTGGCGAAAAAATTTACAAAAATGGAGCTAAAGAAAATGGTGATCAGAAAACAAAAATCGGACGTGAAAAGGAAACCGTGTGAGGATGAAAAGGACTAGAATGATGGTGTGGCAGATAGTGGAATATTTGGAAATTGAAGAGCCTGTTACAAATTTTAAAGATCCGTTGTATATATCGACACAAACCGAGGAAGAGGTACGTACTAGTTGCGGGTTTTGTTTTTTAGGTCAGTTAGATGTATGTGTTGTCGTCTAATATTATGATTTCACTTTGTTGATTGTTTTTAAATAATAGGAGGGGGCTGAAAGTATAACTGACTTGATGCAACATTTTGATAACTTGCATGGAGATATATGCAGTGAGTTTGAAGAAGCACACGACATGTGTTCCTGTTGATAAAAGAACTTTTGCATGTCATCAACCAGCTTGTTTATGATATGGTCGTGCGCAATGTTTATGTCTCGAACAACACGACACACATCAGTACTTTTGTCTATGTTGGGCTCGTCAAAACCAATAGACCGCATAGGGTTGCTAGACACAGCGTCTTTTGTCCACCTACGATTGATGTACTGACTGGGAAATACCCTGATATCCAAAATGTGGAGCACCTTAAAAATGTGACAACATAGTAAAACAAATTGCTCGAACCTCTTACAGCTACAATAAACAGTGATGTCTTCGTTGCAAATCATAACCTACCATAAAGAATAATGTATAGTTTTATAAAGTGTAAAAGATAAACACAATAAACCTAGAAAGGATGTTGAATTAAAGAAAACCGGAAACATATAAAATAAAGAACAAATATTGAAAATCCGTATTACCTCGTGAAATGAAGCAGGTAAGTGTAGAAAGTCACGAATATTGAATTTCAGAAAGTCATCGACGGGTACGTAACACATGGAAGTGCAATTGTGAAGAGCTGCTTGTATTTCCATTTAGACATTAAAAAAATTGGTAATCGTATAGATTTCTACTGCTTGTTTCTCAAGTGCATAGTTACTCCATGTCTCGGCTGCTGTATATCTACAATCATGATCGTTCTTACGATGCTCATGTCTCTGTCTCTGATGATCCAATGCAGTCTCAAAATGGGCCAGAAACTCAACCAAAGTGCAATGTGGGTTACAAAACTTGCCAAAAAAATGGTTCTCGCTCTCTAATCTGGATGAAGTACACATTAGACCAGACATGGTTTCTTCACGATAGTAAGCAGGAATCCATGACTCTTTAATATGGAATATGGCTTTGAGCCAATCATGGTCGTTTAAACTGAAAATCATCCATTATTGAAGCCCACTCTTTTTCAAGCAGTTC